>NC_044977.1:220000-820000 GCF_008728515.1 Papio anubis
TTTAATTTTAATGATGCTCAATTTCTCAATTTTCTCTTTGTCTAAGCCAATAAATCAGAAAGCTTTTTATCATTTCATATGACTTGATATTCAGGCAAGGTCTATATAAGCCCCTTTCAAGCAGTCATAAAGTTTAGAAGCTCTCACCTCACAAACAATAACAACAACAACACAGAAACACAAATGACAGCTTTTGATGTTGTCTCGGTAATTTCTCAATTCAGGAGCAGATTACCGAGGTTTACAAGCAATACATATAGATGTCAGTTTCACAATAAAATACCTTACGATATTTGTCAAATCGCCTTAGTTTTGGTCTACTTATTGCTATTAGACTAAAATGTAATTTGTCAGACGTGAGAAATCTTTTTGTAGTATTTTTTATGCAACTAAGTATTTATTTTAGCTTTTTTAGTTCTTCCCTTGCTGTTTCTCCAGTATGGTCATTCCAGTTGTCTATATAGATGTATTAATACCAGGTACATAATAAATACAGTTATCTCCCACGTGTACCCCAACCCCCTTCCCTGTTCATACAGTCAACATAAAGGAAGCAGGTCAAAAGGAAAGCATGTATCCTGTGACATGCTAGGTTGTAAGGAAAGGTACAAAATTAATTTGCCATGTCTGAGTTTTCTTCTTCTCTGTCTTTGTTCCATGTAATGCATGTACGTTTTTTATTCCTCAGGCCTCTCCAGTCCTACCACTCTCAAGGATACCTGATACAGCTATAAGGCTCTGTCTTTATCAGGTCCCTCTGGGTTACCCCAGGCCAGGAGTGGGAAATAGAGGAAGTGAATGTCTGTGTCTTTATTATGTATCACACCAAGCAGAAACCTAAAGAAGCCTGTGCAGCGAATGGCTCTCCTCTTTCTCCAAAAACCACCTACCCCTTAAACTCCCACTGCTTGAAGGAAAATCTTGTATTAGTCTCCCCATTTTCTCCTCAAACTTGCTTTAGCAAAGCAGTTCCTAAACCTCTGTTAATGTATGTCCCCACCCCTAAGTCACAATACTGTCTTATGTCACATCACAGAAAAGAAGTTCAAAACAAAACAAAATGAAACAAAGCCACAGTGTTATAAGAAAAATAGGTAAATTTTACAAAAGTTGTGTACTGTATCTCTGCTTTGAATTTCATCATTTGCCAAAGATAGTAAAACTCTTGGAAAACTATAAAACAGGAACTTACCTAATATGTTTTACCCAATGTTTTTCAAACATTTTTGGAAGGATGCTTATTAACATCTTGCACAGGTAATGTTCCATGAAAAATTTAGCATAGGACCAATCAGGTATTATGCAATAATGCAGATATATGAAAAATTAATATAATAAAATAAATGAGTTTTCAAAAGGTATTGATCATAGATCCACATTTTTTTTTTTGGTTCAGGTGAGGCAATTAGAATGTCAAAAAATTAAAGAAGCATAAAACAACCATCTAGTGAGAGGGACGAATGCTACTGGCTGGAAAGTTATTAGAAGATAAATCAGTATATTGACCTTTTTGCCCTCTATGTAGTTTTTTTGTTTCGTTTTGTTTTGTTTGTTTGTTTTTTGCTAGTACCAATAGAAACAAGTTCATTTTATGGTTTGTGTCACTGGAAATGTATAACTTAGTGGTAGCTATATAGCAAACTTCAATATGTATAACAAGAGATTAGATGTAGGTTTAACATCATTATTTAATTTATTTGCTTGAATACCAGTAAGGAATTTCCACTTCAGCTCTTGTTTTCAAGACAAGTGTTTAATCAAATCCAGAATTCATTTTGCAAGAGGGCTTTGCGTAGAATATAAATTTCTTTGCAAGAAAAATCATTTGTACATTTGGGTTTGAGAGCAGTTTAATGTCGATACAACTTCTTTCCAGGCTTTCGTTTCCTACTTTTTGTGTGGGAATAATCTCATGATGTGATTGTGAAAGTCTTAAAAGATAGTGTTTGCAAAGATACTCTGTGCATTCAAAGTATGCTCTATAAACTTCATTGCTGTTCACATTTTGGGTTTATGAGGCTTCCATTTGCTGGCAATTCAAATGTGACTCTGAGTTAGATGCCGTGGTGCTGGAGATGATGTTTATAGGAGTTTAAAGCACAGATAGACAACTAGATCGTCCTACCTACCCAGACTGTGCTTCTCATGTTCACTGTGCCCTTTCTTAACCTTTGGAAACGCTTTTATTTATCTATAAAATGGGCTATAACTTCATACAGTTGTTTTATGAAAGGTTAATGCACAGAAAAAGACTTGTGCTAGGTATATGGTTTCTTCTCAATTAAATGGAAGCCTTTGCTTGTATTTGTCAATAGAATTCATCATACTTTAATCTCACATATTCAGTGCTTTACATCATTGTTGGCACATGATACGTACTCAACCAGTATTAATGTTTAGACTGCACAAGGGTTAATTATGTCTAATTTCTCTCTCTACAGGAAAGAATATAGTCCAAGGTACCTTGTTTAGCTGAGGCAAAGTTTGCATTTATTAAAAATGTAAATGTTATCTTGAAATGATGCTTGGTCGCACAGAACTATGGGTTCCTATCTCTAAATCATTGTGATCAGTAGTGAAACTATGTACTCTGTGTCCGTCCTACTACCTACACTGCTGGAATCTGGAGCGTGACTTTTGAGTCTTTCTGTAATGCCTTACCTCTCGTCAAAATTCACAAGACCTGCTCTCTGGATTGTGAGACTTATGCATCACCAATAAAAAGGTGCTGTCCTAATGGCATTCCAAAGCCATTTGAAATGAGTTGCTTTAGTTTCCAGTGAGTCATTTTTTATGTTGATTATCATTACTTTACCATTACCTTTTACTTTGGAAATGTCAAAATCCATTGGCATGTTCCTTGGAATATAAAGATCATACAGGGTCATTGAGATGAGTTTGGAAATATCAGTCACGGAGATCTTCTAGTGGGATAATGTTGTTGTTACAATTGCTGGTATTCTGTTCTTCATGTTTCCTTCAGTAGAATGTAAAGCGAACAATACACAAGCGTCATACAGGCAAGGATTCTTTTGCTTGTTCAATGAACACTACCTTCACACAGTAGTCAGTTAACATTCACTGCTACAATGCATGTTGGATGGCAGCTCTTTTATTTGCCATTAGCATTAGCCTACTTTATAGCAGTTGGACAAAAAAGTTGGACAAAGTGTGTTGATCTTTTCTGAAAAGATAAATATGTCTTTCTTTCATTGTTGCTTTTTCTGTGGGCAAGTTGATAGACATTGTACTCCTGATGTATTTTAGGGCATACAATTGAAGTTATTAGATACTTAATGTTTGTTTAATTATAATATGAAGGTTTGAGTTTCTGTTTCATTATTAAATAATTTATGTTATGGTAGTGTTGCTTAACTTAGTGTGCAAGGCCTACAAATAAACATATCTTACAAACTACCTTAAAATAAATCTAACTTTTTTTACTGAAATATTTTTAAACATATTGAGGTTGGAATTCCAGGTAATTGTACACACACACACAAACACACATGCACATACATTAGGTTTTCATTTGGTTTACTTGTTCCTATTATTGAAATTCCTATGCTAATAACCATATCAGTTTATGAAACTCATTTTGAGAAAAAAGGCCTAAAATATAACTCATTTTAAAAATGATTTTATCTTAATTTATAATGTAGTACTTTAATAAAATATGGTAGAGCAATTTTGTATGAATATTTATGCTAAGCTTCCTACATAAGTTCCTGCATATAGTCTAGTTTTTAATAGGTTTTTTTTACTTCAGTATTGACTTTAAAGTCAATGACATTTAGTGTTTTTTACTTTACAGTTCTAAGTTACTTATGCTTAAAAGTCATCTGACTTTTAAGTTAATGTCCAACTTGATTGTTTTCTCTCTGTATCTTATTGATGTGTTTTTGAAAGTAGATAGATTTTGAAAAGCATTACTAAGAGGGATTTTTTTTTTTCATCTTTGGAAAGTAACTTGGGATACATGGTTGTCTTTCGTCTTTGTCCTCCTCCCTACCCACAACTCCCCATTCCAGATCATTAGCTAAACTTGTGTGCTGAGGTTAATATTCTGTTTTACCTTTCTTGTCAAATTGCTAGATACAACTTTGTTCAGTTATATACTGTACAAACAGAATCTCATCTTAACTTTTTAATCTCCGTCTAACCTCATATTGTTGTTGTTTAGAAGAGGATTTCCTATTAGAAATACAATAATTTTACTTCATGTGGAATCTTCAATATAAGAAAGCAGAAAAACATGTTGTATCAATGGTTTGCATGTGTCATGCTGCTACTTGAGGGCAACTGATATTAGAAAAAGTGACGCTATATTTCTGAACATAAACCTTGTTTCATCTTAGAATTTAGTGTTGAACCTATTTTGTACCTCATTGCTATAAACCTTATGTATCTAATGAGTTGTTGATATGATATGATTAACTGCCTTGGCCAAACTCAAGATCTTACTCACACATACAATACGCACAGAAAAGTTATTTTTATTTGTTCGATCACTCCTTTAGTCCTTCATTTATTTCACAAACATTCATTGACACTTACATGGAAGCACTCTTATCAGAATAGAATATACCCTGTTAAATCAGACATGATACTTGCTTTTGTGAAGCTTATGCTTTAGTGGAGAAACAGAAAGTCAAGCAAAAACTCAAAAACTATACAATTTTAAATTGGGTATGTGCTAATGAAGGAAAATGTGGCACTGTAAGAAAAAATAATAGGGAGTTAAAGGATAAATAGGAGTTTGCTGGATGAAATTTATGAAGGGCTGAGGATTTCAAACAAAAGAAACTAATGCAGGGGAGTGCAGCTTTGGAGTCAAGAGTGAAGTTCTAGGACATAGAGAGTGAGGAAATGGTGGGAGAGGGGGTCAAAGTAGCTAGGATTTTATATATGACCAATGGGAAAATACTGAATAATCCTAAGCAGGAAGACAATGATGTATGTTCATCTTCATTACAAATTCTTATATCTTTAGTAGACCTGTTTTCAGGCAAAACTTCCTAAGAGAATAGTAACAAAGAGAAAAAGCAGTAGTCTCAAATTATCTCTAATTCACCTGATGACTTTAAGTTAAATGGCCTCAACATTTTGTAATGCTTTTCCTTCTTATAAAGTAAGGAGTTTGGATGAGGTGAGGTATCAAATTTCGTTTAGCTTCAATTTCCTGTAATTTGATGGCTGTCAAGACATGCTTTGCTTTGTTCTATTTGTAAGCCAGAGTAACTTTAAGGCAGTCTATTAACTAGGAGAACTACTTCTTTACTTTTAAACTTCAAAATTATGATGACCAAAGTATTTTAAAGAGCATTTAGAAAGTAGACAAATGAAAAAAATTTTAACATTTTGAAATGCCTCTTTCATTTCTTTTTGAAACCTGGGTTTTTGGTGGTAGTGATGATATTTATTTTTGCCAAACTAACCATGCTATGTAATTTTGTAGCATTTTGTGTTGATGACCACCATAAGTGTAGTATTCCCATATGTTTTAAAATTTATCTTTACAATTAATATATTTTCACTGAATTATGAAAATATAAATTAAACTATAATTTCTAATACACGTTTAATGAGATATTATTAGGCATTACCTGAAAAGGATTCCTGGAGAACTAAAGAATTTCTGGTTAAAAAAGGGTTGAGCAGGTTTCCCTAGTGCGGTACTCTCAGTCTCTAGGATGGAGGCTACAGCATAAAATATCTTCCAAATTTACTTCACACATTAGCCCTTAGATTTCATGAATTCCTTTTTTTTATATATATATATTTTTGTAGTGCACAGTTAGTTTCTTTGCTCTTCAGTATTACACTTGCTTATGTGAGTGTCTAAAACCAAGTTTAATTTTGGAAATTCTTAATTTTATATTTGCATTTTGAAGTGTGTTTAAATATAATATTAAGTTTGCTAAAAAGCTATGTTTCTATTTCTACCTACAAATTCAGTGTCCCATCAACAGAAAAAAATATCTCAGTAATATTTTAAAGTTACTTACTTTAGTCTTTGTCGTTAAAGAATAAAATTTACCTGGCCCCAGAAGCTACCTATGGAGGAAATATAAATATTATTATTACCTACTAATGTTAATATACAAAATAGTCAATTATGTGTACAGCAGTTAAATATATATAAAAGTGAAATATTTATAAATGATACAGGACTCACACGTTTGTATGCCTGCTGTGCAATCACAGACTGATAAATTGGTAAAGCAGAGTTTGCAGTAGAGAAAGAGTTGAGTGATTGGAGGGCAGCTGAGTGAGGACATACGAGCACCCTCAAGTCTGTCTTTCCAGAGCGTACTTGGCTGGGGTGAGGGGATTGTAGAGGACCAGGGGCTGGAAAATTGGGTTCATTGACTGCTTTGGGTAAGGGGGATTAAATTACTAGGATGTAGAAACTTCATTCTTTGGTGAGTCAGCTTCTCCTGGAGTCCTTCAGAGCAGCTGATGTCAGTAACTTCACTGGTATGTAGGATCTGAAAGAATACCTCAAAGAGAAAACGTAACATTTCACAATGCTCGAGTTGTTATCTATGAGTAGTTAAGTTTAACTATAATCTTGTGACAGGATATAAATGATTGTGGGACCATACCTAGTAAGCAATTATGAGGAAGCAGGACAGACAGCAAGTTAACTTGTTTAAGGCTGGATGTGCTGGAAGCTTGGTTTATTTTTATTTCATTCCCCTCCCTTCTTTCCCAAATAATTTTATAAAGATTATAGGGGTGGTTTCATTTTTCATTTCCAATATTTTATCGGTTAATAAAAGCTCATATTTTCTAGACATTTTTGTTGATTAAGCTAATAAGGTGGCATTTACCAATGGATCTTAAAATATGATATGCTAAATGAATTTCTATTTTCAAAAAGAATTGTGCATGATCAATAAATCACTAAAACATTAAGACAGTAAGCAAGCAAACTATATTTTTAAATTTACTAGTGGTGCAATCTTGTGCAAGTCACCTGGCACTTTATGCCTTAATTTCTAAAAGAAAAAAGAGAACTTCCTAAGTTACAGAATTGGGTTCAAATATAAATTAGAAATATAAATATGAAGATATTAGAAATATTAGAAATATGATTATGAAGGTAACTGCCAAAGTGTTAGTGACTAACATACACTTAACTATCATTGACAAAATTATTATTATTTTCATTTTTGAAATAATGGAGATATAGTAGAGAAGATTTTGTTAATTTGAGGTGTTTTAAGTCTTTATTCAGTAAGTTCTTTTTAAAAATTTACAGGAAGAACTGAAGGGACATAAAAGGTTCATAATAAACACAGCAGATGATTTCTGACCCTTGAATCCAGAAACTGGACCCTAGTCTATTTTTCTCTCTTATTTCTAGCAAACTACCTAGACAAAGTTGGAGAATGACATTTTTTTTTTATTTATCTCAGCTTCAAAAATTTCAAAATGTAGTTTTTCATTAGTAGTAGTATTTCAAGGTAGAATATGTTATATATTCAACATTACACTAAGTGATTTACTTTTATATAAGTTATTCCATTTAACCTTCAGAATACTGTGTGGAACATTTGTATTATTTTTACAGATTAAGAGATTGGTTAGCAGAGGTTGAGTAACTTGCCCAACACTGATACATTGCTAAGGAGTGATTGACCTATAATTGAGTTAGGCTTCATCGAACTACTATGCTCCACTGTAAATACATGAGATTACAGGTTAAAGTTTGAGAATTACTTCTAAGTAATAAATACCTCACTCAATTTTAATATCGATTTCTGGTAAAATTCTTTATAAAGGGTTTAGCATTCTTTGTACTGTTTGGGGTTGGGTCAGGGAGAAGACAATGAAAAGAGAACAGAGCATATAAGAAACATTTTGCACATCTGACTTCCAAACTGATCCTCTAAATAGATTTTTTATGCTCTCTCATCAAACTGAAACTTTTTGATGGATATAGAAACAAAAAATATTGTATTAAAAATATTGAGAAAGATTGGGGAGAAAGAAAAAATTTTTTCAAGAGAATCAAACTCTATTATTTAAGGTATATTTCTGTGTGAATCTTGACAGTAATGAAAGAAATATGTCAGCAAAATATTAGAAGTAATTTAATATTTCATTGTCACAAAAACAATAATGATTAATATGTAGCAATCACTAATCTAGGGTGTTGTTGCTCTGACTTATATTCATTTCCCAAATATTCCAATGACCTTATATTAATAAAAGAAAACATTAAAGTAGTATATTAATATTTTGCAAGCACTTACTATGTGTATTTTGAAATTTTGTGGTGATCTGCTGAGTGACTTTGAGTCTCAGAATTAGAGAAGTTTCTAATAATTCTGGATTAAACAAAATGTGACGGGAGTTAATCTTGAAAGCAAAAGAAAAATAACTCATCTATGCAAGAAAACAACTTTGTGATTAACACCTGACTTTTCATCAGAAACAATGATAGTCAGAACACAATGGGTAGCACATCCAAAGTGCTGAAAGAATAAGTGTTTTGTTCTGTTTATGTTACCAAAGTTGTAATGTTTGTAGTATTTATATGTAAAGGGAAAAAAAAGTTTAAGAGGAATTAGACATAGTCAATGGAAAGAATATGACCAAGAATGTATTCTAGATCTGGCTTGATTAGATGTAACATGTTTAACTTTGGATAATTCATGAATCCTTTGCAAATCTTTGTTTCTTTGCCTCCGAAATAACTGGGCTGGAGTCAACACTAAAAAGCTTGAACTCCAAATATTGTGTATATCTGTTATTTCAAGTTAGTATATTTTATGTTTCCTTCTT
Organism: Papio anubis; assembly: GCF_008728515.1. Lineage (NCBI taxonomy): Eukaryota > Metazoa > Chordata > Mammalia > Primates > Cercopithecidae > Papio > Papio anubis. The sequence continues at coordinate 228,797 of NC_044977.1, forward strand.
GATGGAAGCTTGTCTTATTTTGTTCTCTACAGTCTGTATTTTTTTCTTTTCATAATTCTGTAGCAATTGTGTTCCAGATATAAAAACAATTCTTTTGTGCTGTGTGAAAATATGTATTCTTTTATTAAATCTGCCAGATAAATGTGTTATTTCAAGTGGGAGACTATGATTTTTCTCTATAGATGATGGGTAGCATTTTGTTGTTGTTGTTGTTGCTGTTTGTTTGCCTAACTTTACTAGTAGGTAGATATTTGAATGTCTGATCTCATTAACCATCACTCCTTCTAAATCTGTCTCCTTTTCCTTCTAAACCCATCTCTTTTCCTTCATGTCTTTCACCTGAGTGATGCTAGAAACCCTTCAGGTCTCTCACCTGAGTTTCGTTAGAAATCCTTTGGGTCTCTCACCTGAGTGACGTTAGAAACACCCGAGTGCCCTTAGAAACCCTTCAGGTCTCTCACCCGAGTTTCGTTAGAAACCGTTCGGGTCTCTCACCTGAGTGACGTTAGAAACACCCGAATGCCGTTAGAAACCGTTCGGGTCTCTCACCTGAGTGACGTTAGAAATCCTCAATGAAATTGGTATTGTGCCCAGCTAAATCCATCTGATTTTTACTTTTAAAAATGGCAAGTTGATATAACATTTCATATACTATATAAAAGAGAAAAATCAGAACAACATGTAATTGACAGTTTTCTGAGTTTCTTTTAGTCTTAAGTTTTGAAATTGTTTTTATCTAGTTTTATTTATTTATTTATCTATTTATTTATTTTTTACAGACAGGCTCACTCTGTCACCCAGGGTGGAGTGCAGTGGTGCAATTATGGCTCACTGTAGTCTTGATCTCCTGGGCTCAAGCAAACCTCCCAACTCAGCTCCCAAGTAGCTAGAACTCCAGGTGTGTGCCACCACACCCAGCTTTATTTTTTATTAAAGAAAAAAAAATTGTAGACATTAGCTTTCATTATGTTGCTCTGGCTGGTCTTGAACTTCCAGCCTCACCTGATCCTCCCACTTTTGCCTCCCAAAGTGCTGGGATTAAAAGTGTGAAACACCTCACCCAGCCTTGAAACTATTTTTTTAAATTGTCATTATAATACTTGATAAAATAAAATAAACTAAAACAAACATCTGAAAATGATGCTAACGTATTTGGGTGCTGGCTGTAAAAAGTCCGTAATGTGCTTTACCAATTATATTAGTTTTCTAGGGTGGCACTTAAACATGGGTACACACACACAGACTGGGTGGCTTAAACAACAGATATTTATTTTCTCGTAGTTCTGGAGGCTGTAAATCCAAGGTCAAAGTGCTCCTCTGAGGACCATGATGGAACGATTTGTTTTAGGCCTCTCTTCTTGGCTTGTGGATGGTTGCCTTCTCACAGCTCTGTCTTTACACAGTTGTACTTCTGTGCAAGAGTGTGTGTCAAACAGAAGTAGCATTTTAACATATAAGAGATGTAGCTGAGCTCTAAATATAGGAGACAGTATGATGATTTTTTACATTTCAAATTCTCTGCCTGCATAAGAATATTTTTGCAGAATGTGTAAAACAATCTAATGAATTGATTGGAAGGTGCAGGAACAAGAAATATGGTTGTGGTTTTTACATAAAGCTTTTATATAGTTCCTTTAAACATATAATTATCTCATTTACCTAGTAAGCCAGTGGGTATATTTTATTATTTTTGATCCTCTGATTTTTCTGATTATGGTTCACAAAAAAACCATAAGATAAACTGCCATCCTGTACTTTATCTTCATGCAACAGTTTTTTTCTGCTAAATTAATATTTTGTATATTTTTATTTTGTATATATTTGGTATAATTCTGTTAATATTTTATATATTTTGTATATTTGTATATGAGACGCAGATGCTTTAGACAACGTGAAAATATCTTCAAACATCCCTATTTTACCAAGGAAGAAAGATAACCAAAACACATGATTTAATAGATTTGAGAATTAACTGGTAAGTTACCCAAGTTTCAATTTCCCAGAACTCTAATATATATCCCTGCATTCTTATCATGAAATATAGAGAAAGCACCATTTTGTTGCATATTGTTACATTTATTTATATTGTAAACATAATCTCAAAGTTTATATTTTGCCACCATTTATGCATGAACTTTTCATGACAAATATTCCTAAATATTCATTGGAAGTATATGTTTCCCAGAATGGTAATTTCAGGAAGTCGTGCTATTATCCAACTGTCAATTTGTTCATTTTATTTATTTATTTATTTATTTATTTATTTATTTATTTATTTATTCTGTTTATTTTTAAGGCTTAGCGCGAGTGGAAAAGAAAAAAAGAAATCTGTAACTGGTTGTGATTAGTTCGTTTTGAACACCACTACATTTGAACTAGCCTGACAATTTATTTTTCATCTACACTTACCTCATGAGCACTCCCTAATTTTTGCTTATCTTAAGCAATTGAAATTTGAAATTTCACCCAAGCTTTAAACTAGTTAGAAATATATTTTTCCAAAATTCAAACTCCATACCGTTAAGCTCATACCTTTTTGAAATGTAGGAATATTTTCACTACTGTTTAAACCCAAACATTTCTAACTCTGTGTTGCAGATATGGATATGAGGAGGCTACTGCTACAAGTTTATATATGCTGGCTATTTTGCATTTCAGTGACTGATTACTGTTTCTTTAGGAATGGATGTATTTCTCTTGTTCTATAGTTACCATTCACTGAAGTGTTAAATATGCAATCAATATTGTATATGAGCTATTCAGATGTGTGTGATGTACACTTGCACAGGGGTCTTTGTGCTTTGTGATTAGTATAACTGTGCATACCCATCTTGTTTGTGAGTCTTTTGGTCATTCCAAACTAAGCTAATCATCCTGTACTTTATCTTCATGCAACAGTTTTTTTTCTGCTAAATTAATAGTTTGCATATTTTTATTTAGTATATATTTGGTATAATTCTCTTAATATTTTATATATTTTGTATATTTGTATATGCGATGCAGATGCTTTAGACAACATGAAAATATCTTAGAACATCCCTCTTTTACCAAGGAAGAAAGATAACCAAAGCACATGTTTAATAGATTTGAGAATTAACTGGGAAGTTATACACGTTTCAGTTTCCCAGAACTCTAATATATATCCCTGCATCCTTATCATGAAATATACAGTAACAAGGAATGAAATTAATATATTAAAGTATCTTAATCTATCCAATTAAATGGTATTTTGAAAAGGACTTTAATGCTCTATCTTTTGACATTGAAATAAAGTGAGTTTGTCTTGACATTCCATAAGATAATGAAGAGATGGTAATTACATCTTTACATTTTATTGCTCTTTAAATTGCAGAATCTTCGTTATTTCTGCAAGAGATCACAAGCATGTTCATCGTGACTATTATACAAAAAAGCTTTATTAATACATCTATAGAAGAAGCCAAATCATTCATTCCATGACTAGGCAATTAAGTAATCCTATCAAGATAAAGAAGTAATGGCTAAAATTCGTTGGGTAAAACCATAAGACATAATGTCAGCAAGGTGAAATAACTTCTCTTTAGCACTTTGCCTAAATAATGTTTTTTTTTTTAAAAGAGACATATGCAAAATGCACATGAATATGTCATGAATTAATTTGTGTATGGTTTCCCTATAAAATAGTCACAGTAGCAACCAAAATTATGAGTTGTAAAACTCAGTGTTTTTAGATAAACAACTTTCTTAATGCTGTTTTCCATTTGATGCTGGCCTAATTTTCTGGACTTCCACACAGATTTTATAATTAGTTGGATATAGTGGTTGTATGATTAATAAATATAGACTGTGGTGCTGCCATGTTTGCCTTTGAATCAGGCCTCAACCACCCCATATGGCATGAGTGAGGTCAGGCCAGAACCTGGGTTTTCTCACACAGAAAAATAGTCATAGAAACATCAATCTCATAATGTTGTGTGTTGGTTAAATAAGAAAATTACGTAAAATTGTCAAAGCACAATAGCTACACATAACAGGCGTTCAAGTATGAGTGCCTATATTCGGATCTCTGCTGCCCTCACTTTTCTATTCCCTCAAATGATAACAGAAGTTATATTTGAAATCACTATTCCACTTTGTAATTTCTGTTGTGGAAAAATAGAGAAATCTCTATCTTCTTATGTAGTGACTTTTATCTGTGTATCTTCTTGAGTCTCTTGAGTTACATAATTTTCATGTATACAATTAGTTTGACCTCCAGTCTCTACAGACAGTTTATCAACACACTGCTGCACATAGACTCGAGTCTTCGATTTCCACAATGTGTGCATGTGTATTTATTAATATATTTTATTTTCTGCCTGTTGAGTTGATGGGAGAAAAGTGAAGAAATCGTAAATAAAATTTTTACTCCAAGATAATGCGCTGATTTTCCTTTTAAGGAGTGTACCAGTATAACTATTTAAACTTGGAACTCTTACACTATCTTTTTTTCTCTTTTTTGTAAGTATCTCAAACTGAAATGACTGTCAGCAGGATGAGGCACATGCCAGTATATACTGCCAATTTGAGATAGTTCCTATCCCAGGACATTTTTTAGAATTTTCTATATGCCAGTCTTGAGAAAATTTCAGTTACTTGCAGAGTTTTCCTTTGTGCAGAAGTGAACTCAGTTCACATATTTTGACTTCACTACTAAAAGTTAAGCCAATTTTTATGACTGGAGGCAACTGACTCAACTTTAAAAATAATTCTAGGTGTCTCTAGGATTACTATATATTAACACGAAAAGGGTTGTAACCACATACTACAATAACTACAATAATTATTAACCCTATAAATTTGTTCTGATGGCAAAAAGGTACCCAGGTACAAACAATAGTGTTACAAGGCATGGAGTCATCTTGCATTTTTCATTATAATTTCATATATAATTTCATTTTTCATATATAACTTCATTTTTAATGCATAGCTACCATGCAGAGATTTTCAGAAATCACCTTATTGAGTTGCCCATTTCTAAGAGATATGGAAGCAGATATTACTGAAATCGGTAATTAGGATGCCATGATTGCTTGAAGTAATGTTGACTTGAAGTGTCTTCAGTGTCCAGAAGCTTTCCAGGCATACAGCAAATGCTCAATTAGAGAGTGAACAATTTAAAAACGTAAAGGCCACACGACAAGTATAATCTTGAAAAATAACCTCAAATATAAACTTCATGTGATAATTCATTTTTTAAAATTTACAATAGTTTATTTTTGTTTCGTTATTTTCAAAAATGGTTGTGATCAAGGTGATACATGCACACGTGATCAGAGAGGCAGTTAATTAGGATGATAGTTGCCTGAATCAAGATCTGTTGTTCTATTTGTTTTGTATGTGGCAACAATAATGTATTCACACCAAAGTATTTGATGGTTTGGCTGTCAACACTATGAATATTATTACTGTCCCCTCAGGCTTTACTGATGAGTCTACATTTATCGGGTTGTCTCCTTCCTCTACTTACCTTCCATCACTGCTGCTCTAATAGTATTGAAGTAATTGTAAATCTCTCCCATTGGATTACTTTTTCAAGTTTTGAAATTTGTAATGTATACATTAAGTTTTGATAATCTACATTTTAATTTATTTACTTTATTTTCATGGTACATATTTAAGGCATACATATATGCTATGAAATTATTACTACAATCAAGCCAATTAACCTATCCATCACCTTCCATAGTTATCTTTTTTATGTGATTGGCAAGAGCAGCTAAAACATACACTTTTAAAAATTTTCAGTATAGAATACAATATTATTAACTATTGGTATCATACTATACGTTAGATACAACTTACTCATCCTACATGACTGGCGGTTTGTACCCTTTGATCTGTTTTTTTTCATTTTCTCTTAATCCGTATCCCTGATGACCACTATTCTACTGTGTCTATATACTTGGCTTATTTTTAGGTAGCACATAAAAGTGAGGTCATGAAATATTTTTCTTTCCATGTCTGGTTTATTTCACTTAGCATAATGCCATCCAGGTTCATCCATATCATCAAAAATGGCAATTTTAATCTTTTTTTAAGATTGAATAATATATGTCTATAATATTTATATTACAATACAGAGTTTATAAGATTATAATATTATATATAATATATAATAACTATATATCACAATTTCTTTATCCAATTGTTTTCATAGCTTGGCTATTGTGAATTATACTGCAATAAACATGAGAATATAGATATATCTTTCATATACTGATTTCAGTTCCTATACCCAGCAGGGGGATTGTGGAGTCATACAATAGCTGTATTGTAAATGTTTGAGGAACCTTCATACCATTTCCCAAAATGGCTGTATCAGTTTACACTCCCGCCAACAGTGAACGTGAGTTTCCTTTTTCCACATCCTATCACACTTATCTTTTTTATATAATAACCATGCTAACAGTTGTGAAGTGATATAGTTGTTTCGATTAACTTTTCTCGGATTAATGATGTTGAACACCTTTTCATATACCTATTGCCCTTCGTATGTCTTTTTAAAATAACGTCTATTCAGATACTTTGGCCAATCAGAGTGTCAGTCAGGGTGTTTTTTGATATTGAGTTGTGTGAGATTTTTATTTCACATATCAAACCCTCTCTGATATATGGTTTATAAGTATTCTCTCCCATTCTGCAGGCTGCCTTTTCATTTTGTTGAGTGTTTGCTGTGCAGAAGTTTTTCAGTTTGATGCAGTCTCGCTTGTTTATTTTTGCTTTTGTCACCTGAGCTTTTGGTGTGATGGCCAAAAACCATTGTCAAGGCCAGTATCAAGGAGTTGTTTTCTCTGCGTTTTCTTCTGGGAGTTTTATATAGTTTCAGGCCTTACACATAGGCTTTCAATCCACCTTGAGCTGGTTTTGTGCACAGTCTAAGATAAGCATCCAGTTTTATTCTTTTATATAAAGATAACCAGATTCTCACTCTTGCTTCTTCATAGGAACCATTCTTTGCCCCAATTTTGGCCAAGTATCTTCTACCCCTCCTTCAAGTCTAAGTGCGACAAAAAATGCACCTTTCTCAGGAAAGACATTTATTGTTCACTCATAATTCTATCTTTAATAGACAAATCCAATAGAATATACAGTTCACAAGATTACAAACAAGGTTTATGTTTCTTTATAAGGAGTAAGCACATTTTTGAAACACAGGGTAATTCTTGACAATAAAACCTGCAACTCATTATGATTTTTAAGTTGTGTGAGATGTGGATACCCAGCATTTTCATGATGAGGCTGTGCTTTCTTACATTTTCAGTGAAGAAGAAGAATGCCAACAGAGGGTTAATTCCAGATAAAATGAAATGTTCCAAACAGTATATATTGTTTATTTGAATCATCTGTGGGGGAAGGAAAGTTAATTTTCCAAAGGACATTCCTCCTAAATTCTGTCTTAAAGTTGTTTGTAAGTAGAAGATTGAGTTTATATTACATTACAAGACTATAATGTCTTTATTAAATTCACTGTGCAATCTTTAATCAAATAAGTAAATGCATTATTTATTTCCAAGTTTGAAGCACACATTCTCTTCAGCTGAAATGCCAATTCTGGAGGAAAACGTATCTAATAATACATGAAACTGAAGGCCATTTTTACTTTTTATTATTCTTGTAGCATTTAAAGACTAAAAGTCTGTCTTATATCTAGTTTCATGTTTTCAGGAAATATGCTTTTTGAAACTATTCTCATGAATATGAAATTAACCTCAATAAATAATTTGTTTTTGAACTCTTATTTCATGCTAATTACATATCTTTGGCCAAAACATTTTTAATCCTCTTCTTTGTTCTTTGAGACATTTTGACAATAAATTCAAAACTTTTAATGGAGAATATTTAAAAGGTCTTCTTAAAATAAAAAAAAAATTTACTTTTTTTCTTCATCAAAATTATGTTATTTATCCCTATATTTCTAATGTTTAGGACAGAAACAATTAGATGTGATTATGACCACTAAATAACTAAGTACAATATACATTTTTAGATTTCAGGCTTTAAAAGTAAAACACTTGTTACAATTTTCTCGTTAAATCATGTTCTTTGTACCATGAAAGAAGAGAATAAAAATAATCATGTTGTATATCAAAATATAACACTGAGGTATCATCTCTCTCAGAGATCTCTGAACACAATCATAAAACCTGAACATGTTTCTTTTAAGTAATATTTGAGTGATGAAGGCATCCAAAACTTGGAACAAAATAAGATTAAGGCAGAATAATAGCTTAAAAATTAGGTCCAAATTCTAGTTCGCTTGCTTGTGGCAAAACTTTGGTCAAGTAATTAGCCTCTGATTTCTCATTTTCTTCATCTATAAAGATGGAACAATTCAATCCATCCTACTTTGTCAAACTCTGTGAGAAAGCTGCATAACTTTGAAATTTTGTGGTAGCGTACAATTTTTTAACCATCTAGATTATTGAAAATTCATTTAAAAATTAGCTATTTTTTGAAGTACAAATTCTAATAAATTCTATAACTTTGAAAAAATTTTTCAAGTTTGGAAAACTTCAGACTACATGGCTAAATCAGAGGGCAATACAGCATGTATACACAAATATATATCAAATTTTTTCTTGTAATGTTTTAGAGATTCTTAAGTTTTACAGAAGCTTATTCACAAAAGGGATTGCTACAAATTCAAAAATATATCCTTCACCCTGTTCCATTAATTGGAAAACATTATATAATCAAAGTGTCCTGCCTGTCTAAAGTACATAATAATATATAGCATCTTGAAATAAGTATTTCTGTTATTTTTATTGCTTATGTTGCGAAATCAAAGCTTATTGCAAAGTAAATCAAATAAATTATTCTATTCCATGCTTAGAAAAGTGAGATTTGAGACCCAATTTTAGATAATTCACCATCTTCATGGAAATGGAAAATGTTGCTAAGTCAGTTATTTGTTCTTCTTTTCCCTTCTCCCGTGGGTCCAATAAATGATTATTGAACAAATACTTATCAAAAAACTATTTTGAGCAATATAATTTAGAAGCAATATTATTAAGACACAAGCATTTTTAAGAGAGTTATGAAATATGCATAGAAATGATCAATAAAATAAAAATGTGTGAAATACCACAAAATGGTATACTTTATTGTTATGGGAGTACAAAGTTAAGAAAGTATTCTAAGGTGAATGTGAAGTTCTGGAAAGTACTTTTTGGCCGTTGACCAGGACCTCGTTTCAATGAAGGAAGCAAGAAGGGAGTGGTGGAATAGGGACACTGGACATCATGTTGAACAAATAGTAAAGACCAAATTCTGAAAAATGGATGGTCTCTTGAGAGAAAAATTATGTTTTTTGCTACCGGCTTGAATTACTACTCTTATATAAGCAACTTCTAAATAAATGAAACCAAATTTGATGATGTTAGGGATTGCCTGGACAGACTTGGATTTTGGAGAAATTCAGGGCATAATTTTCCTGAATTCAAATCATGTAGATCATTGATTCTCAAAGAGTGATCTGTGAACCAACTACATCAGTGTTACATTGAGACATAAATTCTTGGACCCCCAGATCTATTGAGTCAGAAACTCCGGAGATCTCAGCAATCTCTTTTGTAACATGAAGGCAGTCTGGCAGTAACTGTGGTAGCCCACTAAGTGTGGCTCCTACGGGAGCATCCCTGTTCACCCTGTCTAGTAAAGTCTAGTGACAGATGAAAATATAACAAATGACAGCGTACAATCTTTTATCTAAGCCATAATCCGTTAAATTCAGTCTTTTAACTATAAGATACTTCACTCAAATTTAAGCTATTCTAAATAACAACATTTTTCTGAATTAAGAAGACATAGGGTCAAGGGACCAGGCAATCAATTACTAATTAGTGGTTAGTTAACAAGAAATAAATAAAGCTATTATCAGAATGCCATTTACATAGGCAAAGCATAGTCAGGTAGGTAGATCATATTAGAAAGATTATAAGATGAATAAGTACCAATCTATTCTGTAACACTAGAAATTATAAAAATGAAAAAATAATCATCAAATGAACAAATATTGTAAGAGTCCTTCACATTAGTTTATCTTCATTATTGGAAGAGTGCTTTAGTACAAACTTTCCAGGCTCGGTTTGGCGGTATTGATCAAGAATTTAAAAAATGTGGCCATTGACACAATAATATGGTTAAAAATTCATCGTAAGGGAATAGAAATCTAAGCCAAGAACTAAAGAACCAGGAACTAAAAAGGCAAGGAATAGTGATGGAAGGAGCAAGATGGAGAGAGGTGAGACCTTGCACTAAAAATAAAAATTAAAACAACAACAAAAAGTGCAGATAGAATCTATTACCTGAATATGAACATAAAGGAAAAGCAACAGTCAACATTTTGTCTGGAATAATAGAATGTTTGAAAAAACAAGAGAGTAAGAAAAGGAAACTAATTTTGTAGAAAGAATGTTAAGTTTGTTTTTGGATTACTGAAATGACAGCAGGCCTTGGAAATGAAAGCAGCTAAGTAGCAGAGGGAATTGGCGATATGAAGTCTTAGATGCAGTGGCTTCTGATTCGTCAAATAAAAATCATAGTTGAGATTTCAGAGGTAGAAGAAAAGAGAAGATTTAAAGGCAGAAGATTAAAATTAATTACCCAGGGTTAGAAAAAATCATCAAAAAAGCCAGTAAAGATGGTAGGATAGGGCTCATGAGTAGTTAAGGTAGGGATGAAGGTGGGGAGGAGAAAAACCATGGCGATGTGGTTATATAACATGAGAATAATATAGAAGGAAGGGGTAATTATTTTAAAGAGGAAAGTGAAGGAAAAGAGCAATATGTGGTGGTGGGGACCAAATACTGCAAACAGCTCATAGTTTGCTGAAACTGAAGGGCCATTGGGATTGAACACTCTCAGGCCATTATGATTGCTAAATATAGTGCATTTGATGAATACAAAATGTAGAGGGTGAAAGAAGCAAAGTAGAAAAATATTTAAACACAAGAAAGAATAGGTACAGGCATTTGGTCATGTAAAATATAGTAGGCAAAAAGTGTATAGCAGTGCATAGAAGCAGAGATAAGTTCAGATAAGTTTTAATTTTTTGTTCAGAGGAACTCAGTTACAAAAGAAATTACGTTTGCTGTTGCAATTATTATCAGCATAATAGGAAATATTATGCACCCCGTATTTTCAAAGATAAGTGCATTTGAACAGTTGAGAGTAGTTACACTTCAAAGTAGCTATCATGGGGATGTTTTGGGGGTTAAAATCCATTAATTAAATAAAATTTATCAAAAATTTGTCAAAGTACTGTTGGCATCAACAGACAATTTAACTTTATGAGTTATGGCTTGTCCTGTAATTCTGTGTACTACTTCGAATGTAAATTTGGCTGAACAATGTTTCACATTTTACTGTCAGCAGTTAATATAATGGTATATTAGGTAAACATTTATAATGTTATCAATTATTTGAGTTTAATTTTACAAGAGATTTATTGAAAAGTTTAGTGTGTTGTAAATTTCCATATTGTACAACAAGAAGCAGTTTTGAGAGGCTAAAATATGTAGATACATTTACTTTCAGAACTTTTTAGACTTAAGTCACATTATATTTATTCAATGGTAATAGGAAAATAGTTTGTTGATCCCATGTAAAACATACAGAGATATTTGTTTATACAGATAGCATTTTTGATAAATTGATGAGCTTTATTTTATTTTTGTGGGGCTATAACATATTTTTAACCTGTCCTCAAAATATAAATAATAACAAGTAAAATTAACTATAATAATCTTTTTCACAATGGCTGAAAAAATTGAATTATTTTTAAGATTCATAATGTATGCTTAAAATTTGGAAGAAGATACATACTTTGGGATTAGAATTATCTAGATATAAAATAGTTGACAGATATCTAGACAATTATCACTGTCATAGATTGGTTTATTTTCTAATTGGGTACAATACATGAATATTGGCAAATTGGGTAAATAAGTTCTGCTATAGATAAAATTTAAACTTATTTGTACCAATTTAATAGTTTGTTGGCCTCTTTACAGGTATTTTTGCAAGGCCAAATCCTTTATCAAATTATTTATGTAAAAATGAATACTTTTTATAAATAACAAAGATATTCAAATATTTGAAGAGCAATTTCATCTACCCTTTATTTATATGTACTAATATACTTCAGTAGTCTCTGTTTAGATCATTTTAAAATGATTTTTATTAGCATTTCTCAAGTTTTCAGACAACTCTTTGTTTGCCATTATTTGTCTATCACTAGTTACCAATGTTTATTTTTTCAAGTAATATGATCCTTAATATCAACAATTATGACATTCAATCAACAATGTGGTTGATAGAAACCTTAAGAAAATTACCTGCTCTGATTACTTCTCAGTAAATAGAAGATGCTAACATGACTATATAGAAATAGTGTGTGAGAATTAAATCAAAGATTATGTGTGAATCTGTGATCTATAATTTATTAGCATAAAATAACTAAATAGCAAAATCCCATCTGGCCATAAATGGGAGAGATACTCACTAATGGAAGACAAGAAGGAGTGTTAATCTGATTTCTACATGACCAGGGAGGCTTTTTATCGGTTGAGTGTAAGTTGGAGACTGTTCAATTCCCATCTAAAGGCTTTGGGGCCATAGAACTCTAGTCACTGCCATGCAATTCTGAAAATCATTGAACAGCAACTCTCAATGTACATCAAGCAGAAGCCCCATTACCCATGGAGGTCTTTAGTTTGTGCCTATGAACCTTCATTAGAGAGGAGGTAATAGTCGCAATATCCACACAAATGGGAACAGCAGAAGCACACATTATAAAACGTAATTTAAAAAAAAACTCTACCAAAAATTTACATGTGATTATGCGTACACTATGACCCAGAAACTCAATAGAAATGTGTACATGTGTTTAAAAAACTGTACTGAAATGTTTGTGTTAGTAGTATTCAAAATAGCCACACATTGGAAATCACTCAAATGCCCAGAAAATGTAGAAGAGATAAATTAATTTTTGCACATTCATGCAATGTAATAATATTAAGCAATAAGATGGAACTACACCCATGGGCTGTAGTTAAATGACTCTCCAAAATCAATGTTGTGTAAAGAAATCTAGATACAAAAGATACATACTGTATCATTCCACTTATAAAAAGTAGAAAGGAGGGAAAGTTTTTGTGACCCTTGGAGTGGAAGAGAGGAACTTCAAAGACACTAGCAATAGTTCTTATCTGATTTGACTATTGGCTATGTGGATATTAACATATAATACATTCCCCAAAGTATTACATGTTAATAAAAATTTAAACATGAATTTTTAGTTGTCACAAAGAAAGAATGGGTATTTTCAATAATTCATATTAAAAACCCAAATCTAAGGAAGTTTCCACTGTGACACAGCATTATAAGACAGGGAGTGTGTAATATATGGAAGAGGAATTAGAAAAAAAAAGAAGACTCGGAGGAAATAAAAGGGAGAGAAATCCACTTATGAATGGCACAAACACATGTTTCCTTGCTACACATCTGTGGCAAGTGTTACTCCATACCATAGAATGGAATAAAGACCCATTATCTGTATGGTGTGTTTTATTTTTAGCTAGTTGCCTCTAAAGTTATGTTATCTATCAAGGAAATTTCTTAGTGTTTGCTTCCCGTTATGTGGCTTAGGTATTCTCAATTATCCCTCCCTTCTTTATAATGTGTTGTGTTGAATCACTCTTTCATATAATATCAAAGAATTGCAAAATAATATTTTTGTGCATAGATTATATGATGTGGTTAAAAGCAACCATTTCAGAAAAACATGCTAATTAACAGCAGATCAAACACTTAATGAAAGGAATTCTTGCCTGGCCTTACTCTGTCTCACAAATGTGCCTGGCAACATAATAGACACTTGATAGGTTCTGATACAACTAGAGCACAGATCAGAAGAAAGATCCAAACATATGCCAAACACATAGCTAAAAAGTAAATTCGAAGAAAACATTCATGGTCTGTGCTTGGTAGGATGGATTTTCTCAAACTATTAATACTTGTCGGAAATATTTAACTTAAAGGTCAAATAGTTACTTGTAGACATAAAAAAGTTGCATCTCCATATTTGGTTTTCAGTTGATTCAATGGAGAATCGTTTTCAAATCCATAAAGTTGAAAACTCACAGGCGAGCGAGTGGGATCAGTCAGGAGATGGAGACCATCCTGCGAACAGGTGAAACCCGTCTCTACTAAAAATAAAAACCAAGCGGGCGGAGGTGGGCGGCCTGTGGTCCCAGCTCCTCGGGAGGCTGAGGCAGAATAAGCAGCGAGAACCGAGTGAGCTTACGAGAACAAGATGGCGCCGCTCACCTCAACCTAGACCACAAGTGAGACTCGTCTCAAAAAAGCAAAATGTTTTCTTTCTACAAACAACTCTTTATCCATGCTGTATTTTATACTAGTTAGAACCATTTTTTGGGTTTACTTAAAATATAAGGATATGAATTTAGCTAAAGAAATGAGTAGAGGTATGTTAGTTGCAATTGAACTAGGAAGAACAAATGTTCATAACAAGGAAATTTGGAAAGAGTGAACAGCCACATTGATGTATACACGTCAGCATATACTTTTTACTCTTTTCAAAGATCTAGAAAAGGTAGAGTGACAAAGATGAATTGCATTATACATCATTTTCTGCCATTGATTATTTTCATTATTTACAACTTGTGGTATTTTCAGTAAAAAATGAGACATTCTTGTATGACGCATGAACAACTTTGAAAACAATGAGTAAATTATTATGCTTTAACATTTTCTCGTTGAACTTGTCAATTTAGAGACACTATCCTAAAACAAACTCTATGGAAAGATGATTATAATGTAAAGGAAGTTAAATTAGCAAGAAGTAATACAATGTTAGTTAAAATATGTTCCAGTTTTTCAAGATAGTGATTTATTACACATAAAAACAGTTTGTAATGCTGTATCTGAAAGAATCAGCAATAGTAGTTTTCTGTAGATACTAAATTTTACCATCATAAATGTGGTGTAGAGAATTGTAGTTCAGAGTAATACTTGAATTGGAATCATGGTGCCTCCACTTAAAAACTGGTTGGCTTTTGTTAAACATTTCACTTCTTTGTTTTTCTGTTTTTTCATAAGTCTAATGAATATAATAATAGGATCTCCTTTTGCAGGGTTTTGTAGAGCAGTCAATAATTTTGAAAAAGTACTTATAATGCCAAAATTATTCAATAAGGTTTAGCTATTATTTTACTAATATTTTATATTAGCTAGTATTTCAAACTTCAAGATCTTTCATTTCATTTTTAATTTAATATGCAATTGATGGTGTTCAACAAAATTTTACCTATGTTTTACCAAAACAAAAGATTTTCTAAATGCTTCACAATTTTAAAATAATGCAATATATTTAAAAAATTGATTAAATGAAGTGAAACAAAAAATAAAAAAGGTGTCTGAAAATTTTTAAATTACTGTAGCTCTATATATTTAATATGAAGTATTTGGTATTCAGCTTATTAATTGAGATCAATCTTTAAGAGTTAATAATTGATCTGAACTCTCAACAGTAGTAAAACTGCACTGTTGTAATAAAGACACATGCAAGTTCCATGAAACTTTTACTAACATCAAGTGAATAACTTTACAGAATAATAGACACAGTTATTTGTACCAGCAATCTCTTTAAAGTGAGGTTTTGCTACAAAATTATGACATTTTATTGGCAAGCTCACATCTTGTTACTGAGTATCACTGGAAAGGAGCAAAGTACATGTAGGATGAAGCATGAATAACTGCTTATGCATTTTTGCTTTCTCACTGGCTCCTCTCCCTCCACCATGAGATCATACCTGGGTTAGTATACTAAAGAATGAGAAATTAGAACAAAGTGAATACTCTCAGCTGAGGGCAAACTATGTCAACCAGTGTGTCTACTTGACCCACCGGCTGAAAACAGATGCATATGGAAGATCAACTGCTCCCAGCTCAGATAGGCAGAACCACTTAACTAATCTGTAGACATTAGAAAAATAATAAATGATTGTTTTAAGCCATTAAATTTGGAGGTGGTATATTATAAAAAGTTTTTACAGTGATAACTAACAGATAGTCTATTATACCAGGATGACATGATAAAGAAATGTGGGACTGGCGAGGGATAAAGGGATGAGTGAGCCTTATATTTTTAAATTAAGGAAATATACACACATATAGAGAGAGATGATAATAGACTTGCTTATTTAATTGTATACTAATTATCTCATCCCAGACAGGCAGGGGAAGTGCTGCCCAATTCCTTGAATAAGCAGGAGGGAATAGGATCCGAGTGGACAGTGTTGAAACCCACAGACTGGATAAGTTTATCTAGTAAGTGATTACATTGGAAAAGTGGTTCCGAGGACAGGTTGTTTCCACACTCTAACCTACTGGGAGCTCATGCAAATTCTCTTCTGGCACATAATTGGTAGAGTTGTTAATGGAGATTTAGGACATAACATGCATGAAAATGCCTTGCCTACTGGGTCTCCAGAATACGCTGCGTGCTTTCTGTGTTTCCTGTGTCCCTTCAATATCTATATAAACTTCTTAAGAGCCTTAGCTCTGGAATTCAGATAATGACCATTAAAACACATCTTTTTTTTCTTCTAAGCCCTGAAAGTTACACATTATTTTAGTTAAATTCTTAATTTCTTCCACAGTATAAATTTTATAGAGATAATGTTGATATCCTTTAATCCAATATTTAGGAAGTATGCCATCTAATTTTATGTAAGTTGCTTAGTTTATTTTTTCACACTTTTCTCAAGAAATTCCATTTCCTAAAAATACCCATGGGAGCCTTGGATAAGGATAAAAATGCTAAATTATATGCATAATACAAAATTAAAAATCAGTAAGTGACATTTTTCAAGTTATATAACTTGTCTTACGTTTGTAGTAGGTATTTTTTGCGTTACTATTAGCTGGATGAATAGTAATACCAGTTGACGTCCTCACTTTCCAAGTTTCCAAATGATCTAGGACAAAGTGTTTTGCCATCTTGGGCTTCAGATTTCATAAAGAAAGTGTTCACATTTCTCTTATTAAATGAATTCTCTGAACTCCTGAGATGTATAAACTTTATGAGTATGTGGAACATGAGCCTCCCTGTCTGCCTTCTGCTTTCAGAACGATGTCAGTGCTTGAAAACGGAAAACACGTAAGCATCTTTGGGGTTCCTGATCCAACAATTACTTATTCCATTAATCTTCTGTAGAAGCATTTCTGAGGATGTTCGGATTTGACTTTCAGTCTGAGCCAAATGTATATGACTTTTTTTTTCTGCTTAGTATTCATTGTCACACTTATTCTTGAAATTATAAAAAACTGTTGTGAAACAAACAAAAGGGGGTAAGTTACTTCAAATCTTTTCATCCATCAGCACCCATGACCGTGGAAGATGCAGTACTTTATTTTCACATGAAGTATGTTGAGTTTCTGTAGTCAAAGTATACAAAGCTGGGCTGCACTTAATTCTTGATATAACTTACATAAAGTGTGTAACCAGTGATAATTTAGAAGACTCGAAGCATTGCCATTCACTTAAATCTGAAGAGGGTCTGACTGAACACAGATATCTCTGACAAGAAGTCTGAGTGTCATATAGATGTCTATATTGGCTTTCTCCTTGATTCTCTGCCAATAACTTCTCCCACCACTTCTCTCCCTATTTTCTGAAGAATACACTGTTAAGTGCAGGAACAAACATTGTTAATAAAATAGGGAATAATAAACATGTATTATAAGATACACATTGATGTTAAAAATATATTAAATTAATATTTACACTTCTGTGTAGAAAAGATTTTTGCTACTATTTTTACCGTGTGAAGTATTCAAATAAAGTATTATTTTGTGTAATAGAAACAAGATGGTTAATACTTTTGATATAATAACAGTACAACTAGCTCAAATTAGCCAAGCATTTTTATTTTAATATCAGAAATGAATGAACAGATTATATTTGCCACAATGTAACATCATTTTCTGTATTATTCAAGATCAACGAAGAGAAGGGCCCATGTGTTTTCTCAGCAACGTTGCAGAGCATTAGCGCCTCACAGTGGTGAAGAAATTGGGCAAAATAGTTACAAAACCTTATGTTTTATTCCTTGTTCTGCCATTTAATTGCTGGAACTAATTATTTAACTATTCAGTTTCCCAAGTTTTCCATTTGTACAAAGGAATTGTCTATGTCCTGTATCCTATATCTACATCATAGGGTTGTTGTGAAGAATAAAGTATGACGTACATATATCTTGAAAGGCAGTGTTAATTATATAGTCTGTTTTAAATGTTAGTTTTTGACTATTATTCACAAAAAATAATTGATGTGACTCTATGTTGAATGCCTACTATGTGTGAGAGATGTGGCTTTCAGTTTATATGAATGTTTTATTATTAAATATTAATACTTGTATTGATATTACACAAGTACTGTAACAAACTATAATATAAAATATATTTAAGTTGTTTTTTATTTTTATTATTTTTAAATGTTTTGTGGGTACACAGTAGGTGTGTATATTTATGGGGTACACGAGATATTTTGATACAAGCATGCAATGTGAAATAAGCACATCATGGAGAATGGGGTGTCCATTCCCTCACGCATTTATCCTTTGAGTTACGAACAATCCAGTTACTCTCTTTAAGTGAATTTAAAATATACAATTAAGTTATTATTGACTATAGCCCCTCTACTGTGCTATCACGTAGTAGGTCTCATTCGTTCTATTTTTTGTAACTATTAACAATCTCCACCCTCCACCCCCTCCCAAAAACCCACGACCCTTCCCAGCCTGTGGTAACCACCCTTCTACTTTCTGTGTCCATGAATTCAACCGTTTTGATTTTTAGATCCCACAAATAATTGAGAACATGTGATGTTTGTCTTTCTGTGCCTGGCTTATTTCAAGTAACATAATGATCTCCAGTTCCATCCATATTGTTGCAAACGACTGGATCTCATTCTTTTTGATGGCTGCATCGTACTCCATTGTGTGTGTGAACCACATTTGCTTTACCCATTCTTCTGTTGATGGACACTTAGCTTTCTTCCAAATCTTAGCTATTGTAAACAGTGCAGTAATAAACAAAGGAGTGCATGTATCTTTTTGATTTACTGGGTTTTTTTTTTTCTCTTTGGTATATACTCAGCAGTGGGATTGCTGGATCATGTGGTAGCTCAATTTTTATTCCTTTGAGGAACTGCCAAACTGTTCTCCATAGTGGTTGTACAAATTTACATTCCCACCAACAGTGTGCAAATGTTCCCTTTTTCCACATCCTTTTCAGCATTTGTTATTGCCTGTCTTTTGGATAAAAGCCATTTTAATTGGGCTGAGAGAATATCTATTGTAGTTTTGGTTTGCATTTCTTTGATGATCAGTGATGTTGAACATCTTTTCATAGGCTTGTTTGCTATTCTTGTGTGTTCTCTTAATAATATTTTTAAATTTTTAAAGCCCAAATTTTTCAGTAGAAGGAAATGAGTCCCGGGATTCTGTCTTACATTTGTGATTTCTATCACACCTTATGTTTTACCTAATAAATCACTGCTCTTGTCTTCTTCCTAGGATGAATGCAAAAGTTTGGTAACACTTTTGCCACTTGACTGTGGAAGTCATCTGCTAGTCACCCTTCAACCTTGCCAGCAAATCCAATCAGCTTAAGAGCATTTTAATGTACCTATGCAAGTCTTCAGAATTTACGATTAGGAAAGAAAGCAGGTCTTGTGACCTTCATAAGTGGTATTGAATGGTTACTCTGGAAATGATAAAATTAGCTTAATTTAAGCTGCAATTTGATGGAAATGTTTTCCAATTTTAAATCAGACACTCTACTCACACCCACAATGTGAGGAAGATTATATGCTGTGCATTTCTCATGCGATAGAAATGCAGCTGAGTCATACAAAATCATGTTGTCATCAGTAATCAGGAAAAGGTTGCCCTAGATGTTTTAGATCCCAATTTTAATTTAACAAGAAAGCTTAAGTGTATAGTAGGATAGAGTATGTTTGACTCAGCTCTTTTTCCTTAGAAAAAAATACAGTATTTTACTTCGTTCTGACCTTGAGTCAAAAGCGTTAGAAGTATGTGAAGAATCTGATTCTGAGTGGGTTGAGGGTAAGCTGAAATGAAAAAGAAGGAAGAACTGCTTTTAACATAACCAGATGGCAATTTTTACTAGTTGGCAGTGTACTGAAAAGCACATTTTCTGAAAGGGAAGTATACATTACAGACTGGCACAATGAAATGTGTAAAACCATCCCCAAAATAGATTTAAAATATTCTTTAGTTTTAAAGTAAAGTTATGATAAACTTGTGTGGTGTCTGTTTCTCTTTAAGGTAAAGATAGTAACAGAGACTAACTGTACAATTAGAAGTCCTGTTGAAATTAGAATTGATTTGATGATTTCTAACATTTGATATTATGTTCTAAAAAATTGAATTGTGCCTCTTACATTGCCAGTTTCAGGATAAATAATAAACTGTGTATAATAATTTAATATTAACTGTTTCCTTGTTCTACTGAGATCCTGACCAGTCTCACTAACCCACATCCTAGATTTCCTAACTAAATTTTTGGTATCAACTCCAGTCGTCAGAGGGTAGACACTTTGAAGTCTGCTAGCTTCAATAGCTTCTTTCATTCCTTTATGCACATCAATTGAGTTGGCTTGGCATTACCTGAAAACTATTAAAACTCACTTGTCAAAAGTCTGGAAAACACAGACATTTAATTACTTGTTAATAATGAGTTTCATTTGTCTTATTTTTGGCATGACTAAGCTGATTAGACAAAATCAGTCTATCTGATCCTTTGCTCACTAATTCGGTTTATCTTATATGCTCTTTTAGAAATAATAGCAATCTTTAAACCTTTCTAGTAGGGGGATACCTAAATATTTCCATCTGGAAATGACTGAAACATCATTACAACACACCACGACAACTGAAAGTTGGAACACTCCCACATTTTCATACAGGCTACTATAAAAATTTAATATTATTGAACAGGTCCAATGTGTTATTCAAAGATGTGCAGTTAGAAGAAGAATAGAGTAAATGGTGGAGCAGCCACATGTGTACTAATTAAAAACTCATTGCTTTAAAGGAGTTGTTAGACTCATTACTAAGTTGATTTAGCTTTCACTTTAGTTTTTGAAATAACCAGTATGATAAGGGTAAAATGCCCGTGATGGTAGTTTATTTCCCTTTTTTTTAACTGTGAAAAACACAGAGTAATATTTATTCTTTGAGTTTTCAGAGGAAAGCTTGGAAAATGACTCTAACACAGATTAGGATCTCTGGTTAAACCGGTATTTAGCATTTGATAAAAAGAACTGAGAGCATTTGAATACTCAGTACTATGGGATAAGCATAAATATTTAAAATAAATTTGTAGCATAAATTAAAATTTTTATACTATAGTCATTAACTGGAATGGACACAAATAGCCCAAAAGGATAATAACAATAAAAATTAAAAATAGCCAGTATTTTTCTGCATGCTATGTACATGCATACATCTATAAGTACATGTATTTGCACACTTAATTCTTGACAGAAATTTATGAGGAATGGAGAAGTTAATGCTGATGGTTAATCACACAACTGGTAAGTGATAGAAGACCTGAAAATCCAAACCAGAAAATCTGGCTTAGGGGTCTATTTCTGATCATTACATAATTCTGCCATTCTTAGAAAATTAAAAGAATTTGGTTTCAATTTAATAGTAGCATATTTTGTATAATGTATTGGTTTATTTTACAAGCATGATATGGACTTGGAACATAAGGGTAATACTCTTTTATTTAAATGGACATCAATTCTACCAAAGCTTTCTAATCCCTATTAGTATCTGCATGTTCCCTTGGAGATCTTTATTCTAATCATATAAAATATACACACATATGTCATTTTTATTTAGATTTATATAAATAGAATAATGTTGTGTATACTCTTCTAAACATTGTTATTCTTGATATAATAATGAATGCCCGTTCTTATGCATTGTATCTTGGCAGTAAATTCTATCAAACTCTTACTGCTCCACCCAACAAACTTTCCTACTTATTTTATTATCATGGTTCTCACCTGCTTCAGACTTTGGCCAGCATCCATAAGTGAAGACAGAGATGGTAACTTTGCAAAATAAAATACACTTAATGTGAAATTTATTATCTTAATTATTTTAAAGTAGACCATGCATCACTTAAAAGATAGTGATACCTTCTGTCCATAGGTTACAAACCTGTAAACCTATGTTACTGTACTGAATATTACAGACAATTGTAAGGCAATGTTAAATATCTGTGTATCTAAACACAGAAAAGGCCATGCCTTGATGCATTGTGCTACGACGTGATAGCTTCCACTTCACTAGACAATAGGAATTTTTCAGCTGCATAACAATCTTATGGCAACAATGACCTGTTAGTGGACTGTTGTTGACAGAAACATCATTACATGGCGTATGACTAGATATAGGCCAGTGATACTAAGTACATTTACATTGTTGTGCGATAATCATCACCATCCATCTCCAGAGCTCTTTAGTCTTGTGAAACTGAAGCTTTCGACCCATTAAACAATACATATCTCTAGAAACTACCATTCTTTTTGTCTATGATTTTGACTATTCTAAGAACCTCATATAAATGAAATCATACAGCATTTGTCTTTTGCTATTGGCTTATTTAATTTAGCATAATGTCATCAATTTCATCCTATTGTAGAATATGTCAGCACTGTATTCATTTTTAAGGCTGAATAATATTCTTTTGTTTGTGTACACCACATTTTGCTTATCCATTCATCCATTGACAGACACTTGGAATGCTTCCATGTTTTAGCTATTGTGAATAACATTGCTGTGAACGTGTGTGTGCACGTATCTCTTCAAGGCCTTGCTTTAAATACTCTTGGGTATATACCTGGATTGGGGTGGCCGGATTCTGTGTACTTATATTTTTAATCTTTTAAAGAACTGACATACTGTTTTCTACAGTGGCTGTATCCTCACCAACAGTGCACAAGGGTTACAATTGCCCACATTCTTGCCAACAGTTGTTATTTTCTGTTGTTTTTTTAATAGTAACTGTCATAATGAGGATGATGTGTTCTGTCGCTGCAGTTTTGATTTGCATTTCTCTAATGATTAATGATGTTGAGGCTCCTTTGATGTGCTTATTGACCATTTCTATTAATTCTTTGGGAAAAATGTCTTCGGAGAAAAGTTCTTTGCCCATTTTTGAATCCAGTTATTTGTTTTATTTTGTCGATGAGTTTTAAAAATTCCCTGTCTATTCTAGATCTCAATCCCTTGTCAAATATGATTTGCAATTTTTTTTTATCCTCTGGGTTGCCATTTTATTCTGATAGTATTTTTCGAATGCAGTTTTTAAAAACCTTTATCAAGTACAATTTTTCAATGTTTTTCTTTTGTTGCCTGTGCCTTTGGTGTCATGTCTCGGAAATCATTGCCAACGCTAATGTTGTGAAGCTTTTGTTTGTTCTATTATTTCTTCTCAGAGTTTTATAGTCTTTTTTGTACTACATTTAGTTCTTTGATTACTTTGGAGTCAATTTTTCTGCATAGTGTTATACAAGGGTCCAACTTCATTATTTTACATGTGGTTTTTCAGTTGTCCCACCATCATCCTACCATCTTTTTTTTTTCTTTTAAGATTGTTCTTTCCCACATTGAATGGTCTTGGACCCATTGTCAAAAATCATTTCAGCATATATGTGAAGATTTATTTCTGGGATCTTAATCTTACTGCATTGGCCTTTAAGTCTGTCTTTATGCCTGTGGCACCCTGTTTTGATTACTGAAGCTTTGTAATAAATTTTGAAACCAGGAAGTGTGAGTTCTCCAGTTTTTTTCTTCTTTTCAACAGTGTTTCGGCTATTTGGTGTCCCTTGATTTTTCCATATGCAATTTAGAATAGATTATTTCTTTCTACAAATATTGTTAAAGTTTTTGAAAGGCATAGCATTTAATGTTAAAATTGCTTTGGATAGTATTAACATCTTGAAAATATTCAGTCTTCCAACACATGGACATGGAGTATCTTTCCATTCATTTATGTCTTCCATGGTTTTCATTTTACAAGCTTTTCATATCCCTGGCGAAGTTAATTACTAAGTAGTTCATTCTTTTTGATGTATAATCAATGGAATTATTTTGTTAATTTTCTTT
This sequence comes from Papio anubis, assembly GCF_008728515.1. Taxonomy (NCBI): domain Eukaryota; kingdom Metazoa; phylum Chordata; class Mammalia; order Primates; family Cercopithecidae; genus Papio; species Papio anubis. The sequence goes on from NC_044977.1 coordinate 253,054, forward strand.
TCTGATTGTTCATTGTTAGTAAGTAAAAATGAAACTAATGTTTATGTGTTGCTTTTGTATCCTACTGCTTTCCTAAATTTGTTTATTAGTGTTAACTATGTGTGTGTGCGTGTGTGTGTGATCTTTAGAGTTTTCCACATAAAGTATCATGCTGTGTACAAACAGAGATAATTGTACTTCTTCCTTTCCAATTTGCATGCCTTTTATGTCTTTTCCTTGCCTGATTTCACTGGTTAGGACTTTCAGTATTTTGTTGAATACAAGTGGCAACGTACGCCTCGTTGTCTTGTTCCTGATCTTAGGGGTAAAACTTGCAGTCTTTTATCAGTGAGTTTGATGTTGGCTATTGAATATTTATATATGGATTTTATTATGCTAAGGTAGTTTTCTTCTGTTCCTAGTTTGTTAAGTGGTTTTGTTATGAAAGATGTTGAATTTTACCAAATATTTATTCTACATACATTGAGACTATTATGCTTATTTTTTCCCTTCTGTTAATATGGGGTATTACATTGATTAATTTTCACTTGCTGAACGATGCTTAGATTGCAGGAATAAATTCCACTTGGTCGTTCTAATATGCTGCTGAATTTGGTTTGCTAGTATTTTGTGGAGGATTTTTGCATTGATGTTCATAAGGGATATCGGTCTGTCGTGTTTTTTTGTTTTTTGCAATGTCTGTGTCTGGTTTTGGTAGTAGAGTAATGCTGGCCTCATGTGAAGTATTCCCCCTCTTTAAGTTGCTGGAAATATTTATATAGGACTGGCGTTAACATAGTTCTTTAAATGTTTAGTATAATTCAGCAGTGAAGCTGTCAGGTCCAGGAATTTTCTTTGTTGCTAGATTTTTGATTACAGATCCATAAACCTAACTAATTATAGATCTATTCAGATTTTCTATTTTTTCATGATTTAGTCTTGGTGTGTTGCATATTTCTAGGAATTTGTCGATTTCATCTGGCTCCTTCAATTTTTGACATCTAATTGTTCATAGTACCCTTATAATACTTTTCATTTATGCAGAGTAAGTAAAAATGTCCTCACTTTCATTTGTGATTTTGGTGATTTGAGCCTTCGCTTTTTTTTTTTTAAGTTAATCTGGCTAAAGGTTTTTCACATTGATTTTTTTTGAAGAATCAACTTTTGGTTTCATTGATTTTTCTCTACTTTTTAAATTCTCTACATCTGCTGCCTTTGAGTTTTCTTTGTTCTTCTTTTTCTAGTTCCATAAGTTGTACAAATGGGTTGTTGATTTAAGATCTGCATTCCGTTGAAATGTAAGCCTTTATAACCATAACTTTTCTCCTTAGTACTTATATTACTATGTCCCATAATTTTTGTTTGGTTTTGGTTTTATTCATCTCTAAGTATTTTCTAATTTCTTTTTGTGATTTCTTTAATGATCCCTTAGTTGTTTAGAGAATGTTTTTAATTTTCAAAATTGAAATTTTCCAGTTCTCCCTCTGTTACTGATTTCAAACTTCATCCTGTGGTGGTTAGAGAATATATTTTGTATGATGTTTATATTTTTAAATCTGATGATATATAATTTATGTTGGTTCTATTTTAACTTGAATATTATAAAACTTATTGCTATTAATATAAATTTAAAATCTTATATTGGATTTTTTATAAATCAAATGTGTAAGACTGCTTTTCTTGGATTTGTTTTATAAAGATATTTCACATTAACATATATATTAATTTTAAAAATGTGTTTTTGCTACTTTTTATTTTTCCAAGAAGTATTACATTATTAAATAATCCTTTTTTTTTTTTTTCCTTTTTGAGACAGAGTCTTGCTCTGCTGACCAGGCTGGAGTGCAATGGCACGATCTGGCTTTACTGCAACATCCACCTCCCAGGTTCAAGCAATTCTCCTGCCTCAGCCTCCTGAGTAGCTGGGACTACAGGAGCACACCACCATGCCTGGCTAATTTTTGTATGTTTACTAGAGACAAGGTTTCACTATGTTGGCCAGGCTGGTCTCAAACTCCTGACCTCATGATCCACCTGCCTCAGCCTCCCAAAGTACTGGGATTATGGATGTGAGCCACTGTGCCTGGCCAAAAATTCTTAAAGGGGTTTTATATTTTAGGAGCATTTCAAATTGGTTAAACCAACAAAGTGATCTTGCTTCTCAAACACAGCTCAAAAATGACTGTTTCTCAATAATACCTGTTGGATATTAAATTACTTTATAATTTAAAACAAGAAAAAATAGAAATAAATAACTTCTTAGGAGTTGCAGGTTTTAAAAGAACACGTTAAAGAAAGTATGAAGATTACCAGAAAAAGATTTGTTTCTCACGTTTGTCTGTTCCCACTTCAGTTTTGCTGGAACCATGTTAATGTAAGAATGATATCAATACAAAATAAAATTTGAAGCTGACCTACAAAATTCATAGAGATGTCAGAGGGGCTGCGGATAGAGAAACAGATGAACTGATGAGAAGTTGTAGAAGTATATGCCAAGGATGCGTAACACACATTCCGAGATTGGTGGGGGTTTTGCATGTCAGCAATTGCAGGCCCATTTTTGGCAATGTTTCCACCACACTGTTACTGATCACAGCTAGGAATTTCCTTTTAACTGGCATTTTTTTTCTTGAAATAAATAATTGATTTCTCAAGGTATAAAAAATCTCTCAATTGTATTCATTACAGAATTTCTAAACTTTAACTTTTCTAAACACGATTGTTAAAATCCTTTTAAAAGTTAAATTAAGCTCATAAAGTATGTTTCTAGAAACATACTTAACATTCTCAAGGCATAAAGCATGTCTCAACTGTATTTATTACAGAATTTCTAAACTTTAACTTTCCTAAAAACTATCATTAAAATCCTTTTAAAAATTAAACAAGCTTATAAAGTATTTTTTAATACTTTGACTTATCTCTCGAGCACCTAATTTCCTGAAAACTTCACTTAAGGGCTAACAGAATTACAAGGGTTAGACTTCGTACAGGAAATCATTTGTTTTGGGTCACCTATCTTTGAGTTTCGTCCACACATTTTTTGGGGGGACAGACTCTGGAACAATAAAGGGGAAACTTAGGGATGACTAGGCTTTTGTGAAAGACCTTTATAGACTTGGCCTCTAAAAGTGGCTTAGTTTTTAGTCCAGGATAGATTGAGATGGGGTGCATTAATGCTCAGTTTAATTTTGCCTAGGGTTCAATAACTAAATGGTGATTTTTTTCTCATAATTTACTGAAAGACTCACCTTTTGTAATCCATTGCTAAAATGGAAATAAGTAATTTAATTGTGAGCTTAAAGAATAACACTGGGCTAGAATTACTACCATTGGAAGGTAAGGTAAGAGTTGTATTTATGCTTTAAACTAAAAATAAAATATATATTCATCTTTTTGTTCTTTGTCTAGCCCTTGTCTTTTTCATGAAATGTTTAATTTTTTGTGTTAACTTTATTGACCTAAGGCATACCCAGATAGCTGGTAAGACATTTATGAGTGTGTCTGCGAGGGTCTTTCCATAAGAGATTAGTACTTGAATCAGTAAACTGAGTAAAGAAGATCTACCTTCATAAATGTGAATAGGCATCATCTAATCCACTGAGGTCCTAAATAGAACAAAAAGGTAGACTAAGTGTGAATTTGCTCTAACTGGGACATTCATCCATGATGACCTTAAACATTGGCACTGCTGGTTCTTTGACCTTCAAACTGAGCCTGAATTATAAAACCTGCTTTCCTGGTTTCTAGCTTTCAGACATCAGATGGTGGAACTGGTTGGTCTCCCTAGCCTTATGAGCCAAGTCCCATAATAAATCTCCTCATCTATGTGTGTATGTATGTATGTATCTATTTATTATTGCTCAATTTCTCTAAAGAATGCTAACTAGTACAGTGATTATAATAAGAAAAAGGTACAAGATGACAGTTGATATGGTTTGGCTGTGTGCCCACCCAAATGTCTTCTTGAATTGTAACTCCTACGGTTTGCATGTGTTGTGGGAGGAATCCAGTGTGAGGTAATTGAATTACGGGGTCAGGGCTTTCCCATACTGTTCTTGTGATAGTGAATAAGTGTCACGAGATCTGATGGTTATAAAACACGTGTTCCCCGCACAAGCTCTCTCTTTGCCTGTCGCCATCCATGTCAGAAGTGATCTTCTCCTCCTTGCCTTCCACCATGATTGTGAGGCCTTCCCCTTACATGTGGAACAGTAAGTCTATTAAAATTTTTTTCTTCCCAGTCTCAGGTATGTCTTTATGAGCAGCATGAAAGCAGACTAATACAGTAAATTGGTACCAGTAGAGTGGAGTGTTGTTGAAACGATACCCAAAAATGTGGAATCCACTTTGGAATTGGGTAACAAGCAGAGGTTGGAACATTTGAGAGGGCTCAAAAGGCAGGACAATGTGGGGAAGTTTGGAACTTCCTAGAGACTTGTTGAATGGCTTTGACTAAAATGCTGATAATGATACGGACAATAAAATCCAGGCAGGGGTGGTCTCAGATGGAGCATAGTAACTAGACTCGTTGGGAACAAGGTTACTCTTGTGACATTTTGCCCCTGCCCAAGAGATCTGTGGAACTTTGGACTTCAGAGAAATGACTTAGAGTATCTGGCAGAAGAAATTTCTAAGTGGCAAAGCATTCAAGAAGGGACAGGTGCTGTTAAAGGAAGTCAGTTTTAAAAGAGAAACAGAGCATAAAAGTTTGGAAAATTTGCAACCTGTCAATGAGATAGAAAGGAAAAATCCAGTTTTCTGAGGAGAAATTCAAGCCAGCTGCTTAAATATGCATCAGAAACCAGGAGCTTAATGTTAATCACCAAGACAAGGGGGAATATGTCTCTAGGGCATATGGAAGACCTTTATGGTAGCCCTTCCCATCAGAGGCCCAGAGGTTTAGGAGAAAAAAAATGGCTTCATGGGTGGAGCCGAGGGTCCCTCTCCTGTGTACAGACTAGGGACTTGGTGCCCTGTATCTCAGTTGCATCAGCCGTGACTAACAGAGGCCAAGGTATAGCTCGGCCTGTTACTTCCAAGTGTGGAACCCCCCAAGCCTTGGCATCTCCCACATGATATTGAGCCTACAGGTGCACAGAAGTCAAGAGTTGAGGTGTAGGAACCTCCGTCTAGGTTTCAGAGGATGTGTGGAACCATCTGTATGCCCAGGCAGAAGTTTGCTGCATGGGTGGGGCCCTCAGGGAGAACCTCTGCTAGGAAAGTGCAGAAGGGAAATGTGGAGTTGGAGCCCCCACAGAGAGTCCCTACTGGGACACCACCTAGTGGAGCTGTGAGAAGAGGGCCACCATCCTCTAGAACTCAGAATGGTAGATCCATTGAAAGCTTGCACCATGCACCTGGAAAAGCCACAGGCACTCAATGCCAGCCTGTGAATACAGCCAGGTGATGGACTAAACCCTGCAAAGCCACAGGGTCAGAGCTGCCCAAGACCATGTTGATCCACCTCTTCCATCAGCATGGCATGGATGTGAGACATGAAGTCAAAGGAGATCAGTTTGGAGCTTTAAGTTTTAACTGCCCCGCTGGATTTTGGACTTGCATGGGGCCTGTAGCCCCTTTGTTTTGGCCAATTTCTCCCATTTGAAACAGTTGTATTTACACAATACCTGTACCCCATTGTATCTAGGAAGTAACTAGCTTGATTTTGATTTTACATCCTCATAGGCAAAAGTGACCTGCCTTGTCTCAGATGAAACTTTGGACTGTGGACTTTTGGGTTAATGCTGAAACGACTTAAGACTTTGGGGGACTGTTGGGAAGGCATGATGGGTTTTGAAATGTGAGGACATGAGATTTGGGAGGGTCCAGGGGTGGAATTATATAGTTTTGCTGTGATTCCACCCAAATTTCATCTCAAATTGGAATGTTCATAATTCCTATGTGTCATGGGAGGGACCCAGTGGGAAGTAATTGAATCATGGGGGTGGATCTTTCTTGTGCTGTTCTCATAATAGTGAATAAGTCTTATGAGATCTGATGGTTTTGAAAAGAGGAGTTCCCCTGCAAAAGCCCTTTCTCTCTTTTTGCTTGCTGCCATGCATGTAAGATATGACTTACTTCTGCTTTCCTTCTGCCATGAATGTGAGGCCTCCCCAGCCATGTGGACCTGTAAGTCCATTAAACCTCTTTTTCTTCCCAGTCTTAGGTATGTCTTTATTAGAAGCAAAAAAAATGGACTGAAACAGCAGTTAATTAATTTCTAGGACTAGTCCCTTAGCTATCTAAGCCCCTTTCCATTTTTTTAATTCTGCAATTTTAGGTGGAAACTGTACCAGCTTGCTTGTTAACTATACCCTTTCACTTCCTGTAGAGTTTCTTGTCATTAAGCAGTGGTGGTAGGCAGAGGAGGTGTGGCAATGCAGATTTCTGACCTCTTTACTTAATACATTGAATCATGTCATGACAATGAGAAGAAATGACTGGTGGTTATGACATCCAAAACCACACAGACTTCCAGAGGTCTGTTGATTTACCAGCTATTCTCTTTCTCATATGTTCTTGCTCTTGTTCCCAAACTACTCCCAGATTCAACCCCTCCACCAAGGTTACATTAGGGAGCGTGTATGCTGTTTTGTTTATCACTACTATTTACTTTATTTAAAGGTTGCATTTTTCATTCTATTCCCTTTAACACACAGGGTCAGCTGTGGGAATAGCTAGAGCCCCCCCTTTTTTTTTTTATAAAAAAGTATTAGGAATATAAAGAAAGGGACAGCCAACAACAAAACCAATGCAGGAACCTTCTAAGTATAGGGCTCTGTGGGCCTGTACAGGTTACATGTTCATAAGGGTGATCCAATTAACATTAGGGGTCCACGCCAAAATTAATCTGGAGTGTCATCAGAGCAGCTTCCTGAGACGGGCTTTTTGCTTCATTTATTCAAACTCCACCTTTGAAGGTGCCTTATTTAGTCCTTGTAGTTTCAAAATTGTCATCACTCTGCAGACTTTTTCAACACTTAAACAAATAAATTGGTATGGTTTCACTGTGGCCCCACCCAAATGTCAACTTGAATTTTAATTCCCATAATCCCATGTCATGGGAGGGCCCCAGTGGGAGGTAATTGAATCAGGAGGGTGGTTTTCCACCACGCTGTTCTCATGATAGTGAGTGAGTTCTCACAAGATCTGATGGTTTTATAAGCGTTTGGCATTTCCCCTGCTGGCACTCATTTTCTCTCTTCACCCTTTGAAGAGGTGGCTTCCATCATGACTGTAAGTTTCCTGAGGTTTCCCCAGCCATGTATAACTGTGAGTTAATGACACATCTTTTCTTTACAAATTACCCAGTGTCAGGTATTTCCTTATAGCAATGTAAAAATGGACTGATACAGTAAATTGGCAGCAGGAGTCGGGTACTGCTATAAGGATACCTGAAAATGTGGAAGCAGTTTTGGAACTGAGTAATGGGCAGATGTTGGTACAGTTTGGAGTGCTCAGAAGACAGGAAGATATGGGATAGCTTGGAACTTCCTAGAGACTTGTTGAATGGCTTTGTCCAAACTGTTGATAGCAATGTGGACCATGAAGTCTAGGCTGAGGTGGTACCAGATGGAGATGGGGAGCTTGTTGGGAAATGGAAAGCTTTAGCAGAGAGACTGGCAGCGTTTTGCCCCTGCCCTAGAGATCTATGGAACTTTGAACTAGAGAGAGATGATTTCAGGTATCTGGCAGAAGAAATATCTAAGCAACACAGCATTCAAGAGGTGAGAGCATAAACGTTTGGAAAATTTGCAGCCTGAAAATGCGATAGACAAGAAAAAAACATTTTCTGGGGAAAATTAGAGCCAGCTGCAGAAATTTGCATAAGTAATGAGGACCCAGATGCCAATCACCAAGACAATGGGGAAAATGTCTCCAAGGTATTGTCAGAGGTTTTCACAGAAGCCCCTCCCATCTCAGGCCTGGAAGTCTAGAAGGAAAACATGGTTTCCAGGTCCAGGAACTTGGCTGCTGTGTGCAGTCTCAGGGCTTGGTGCTCTGCATCCCAGCTGTAGCTAAAATGGGCCAATGTAAAGCTCAGGCCATTGCTTCAGAAGGTGCAAGTCTCAAGCCTTGGCAACTCACATGTGATGTTGGGCCCATGGGTACACGGAAGTCAAAAATTGAGGCTTGGGAACCTCTGGCTAAATTTCAGAAGATGTATGGAAACACCAGGATGTCTAGGTAGAAGTCTGTTGCAGGGGTAGAGCTCTCCTGGAGAACTTCTGCTAGGGAAGTGTAGAAGGGAAATGTGGGGTTGGAGCCCCCACAGAGAGTCCCTACTGGGGCACTGCCTAATGGAGTGGTGAGAAGAGGTCTACAATCCTCCAGACCCCAGAATGATAGATCCACCAATAGCTTTCACTATGCACCGGAAAAAGCTGCAGACACTGAAAGCCAGCAGTTGGGAGAGGGGTTGTAACCTGCAAAGCCTCACGGGCAGAGTTGCCAAGGCTATGGAAGCCCACTTCTTGCATCAGTGCGACCTGAATGTGAGACAGGAAGTTGAAGGAGATTATTCTGAAGCTTTAAGATTTAATTAGTGCCTCACTGGATTTTGGACTTGCATGGGCCTGTATCCCTTTTGTTTTGGCCAATTTCTCCCTTTTGGAATGGGCGCATTTACCCAATGTTTATAGCCACTTTGTATCACGGAAGCAACTAACTTGATTTGATATTACAGGCTTCTAGGTGGAAGGGAATTGCCTTGTCTCAGGTAAGACTTTGGACTTGGACTTTTGGGTTAGTTCTGGAATGAGTTAAGACTTTGGGGGACTGTTGGGAAGGCATGATTTGTTTTGAAATGTGAGTACATCTGATTTTGGAGAAGACAGAGAGAATTATATGGTTTTCTGCCCACCCAAATCTCATCTTGAATTTTAATTCTTATAATCTCTACATGTCACGGGAGGGACCTAGTGGGAGGTAATTGAATAATGTGGGTGGTTTCCCCCATGCTGTTCTCATGACAGTGAGTGAGTTCTCATGAGCTCTCATGGTTTCATAAGCATCTGGCATTTCCCCTCCTGGCACTCACTCTCTCCCCTGCTGCCCTGTGAAGAGGTGACTTCCTCCATGATTGTAAGATTCCTGAGGCCTCCCCAGCCATGTGGAACTGTGAGTCAATTGAACCTCTTTCATTTGTAAATTACCCAGGCTCAGTTAGTTCCTTGTAGCAATGTGAGAATTAGCTAGTAATAGACCTTAGTGACTAAGACATCCTCATAAATCCATAATTTAGGACTTTCTGTATCTACATCATAAGATCCATAAGATTTAAAAGTATTTATAATTATTTGATTATCTTTATTGTCTAATATTGTACACTGTACAAATATTTCTTAATAATTTGCCTTTCCTTCCTAAAGTAATGAATATCTATTCTGATATATGTAAATCATCACTACTTACTATGCTGCATGATCCTTGACAAATTTTCTGATTTCCTTGTCTTATTAAGTAATAGCTACATTCTTTTAGGATACTATTTCTTGATCAACACCCCCCCTCAGGCTCTACTTAAAAATTATATAAGTAAGACTACTAAATCAATTTATGATCTAATTATGTCATTTCTTTATCTGTCTATTATTTGCCACTGTAACTCAATTGTTCAAAGGTTCAATGTAGGAATCATATAATTCAACCTGATTAATATAAGTATTTGCTCTAAATGACATTGGAAAGGTATATATCCATTATAGCTCATTTTAGCACAAGTGTTAATATTTCTGTTGCAGGATTCACTCAATTATATCCTCATTAAATGTTGGTACAGTTTGAAGATATCAAGTCAAATGGTATAAAATCAGCAATGCTGGGCAGCTAGCTACATTTATGAATTTCCTTTTTGCTAATTGAAGTTACTTATATTTGTTAAAATCTGGGAAGCTCTTAAAAATATAATTATGCCTTTAAATATATCTCTGCAAAAAAAACTTTTGGAAATAATTTATTTGGTGTCTCTGAGAACTGTGAAGTCTTAAGTCTGAATGGAATTAAAGGCATTTGTATTGTTCGTCCATTCTTTTAAGTGGTATCTTTTCACTTAGTTTATTCAGTGACTAGGGTATGAACATTTTTGTAATTGGTATTCACTTCTATAACTGTGAACTCTCCCCAGTGACCACTATCTGTAATGGTATTAAGTGCCACCTGTTCAAGCTATTTATATGTTGTAAATTAGTCCCTAGTACCCTCTGTTTCCAAAGTCTTATGACATCTAAGATGAAATGATAATAAATAATTTCATTAATTTATAAAACTCTGAAGATGGGAGAAAGATCTCTAAACTAAATCTTTAGATTATATTTATCAAGAACCAGACAGATTCTAATCATTCTATATCTACATAAAATATATTGAATTAGATTTCTCTTCTAACTTTTACAATAAAATGCTGTATTTTCTATAAAAAGCCAGCACTTCTTAATGAGAACTTGTGTGTTTATTTAGCTCCTGGAAAATTTTAGCTCTAATCTCCCCTATTTCATGCTATTTATGTTTTAAACCTTCTTTCTGAGTGTGTTTTGTTAATTTGGATTTTATTGCCCTAAAGCAATTTTTTATTATAATAAACATAAATTACATCACCATAACTCATATGAAGTTTTCTTCCCTCCCCCAGAAAGTTGTGACCCATCAGGTTTTAATAGATTGCAGTTTTTGTAGAACTCCTCTACCAACAATTTCATAGCTACTTACTTTTTAAATGCACGCTTACTGTGCTAATGGTTGGAGAATAAGAGGTCAAGATGGTGGCTTTTACAAGGAACACATATTTCTGAGCATATGGCCTGCAAAGTTAAGATAAATTTTAAGAGAGAGAAAATATCCTAAGTATTTATATATTTAATTATGTTATATTTGAAATCACGTATTTAGAAAATAAAAGTAGATGTTTTCAAACAATGTCAGTTTCTATCAGCATACAGCAGGCATATCCCTCTCCATGCACAGATGCACAGAAAAAAGAGAAAAATTAAGTACTAAATTCTAGTGGCTATAATAGGATGATGTAAGTTTCAAGATGTGTGAAGGAAAACATAAACTAAAATAATTAGTAAGGACTGTGATGTTCAATAAGGCAAGTAATGAATTCTCTCTCTTAGTCTTATTTTCTTCATTTGTGAAATTGTTAAATATTTTGCACGAGTTCTTCATATTCAGAATTTAATTGTGGTTGGCTTAGAACTGTTTCTCTTTCAACATTGTCTTCATTTCTCCACACTTTTACTAGACCTTAGTCGCGATTGTTAGTATGTGCTCAAATATCATATACACACAAGGTTCCTTGGAGATGGTAGAGTGCAGTGAATAGTCAACCAGGTTCTGGGTTTAAATCCTACATCCTCTGCTTTCTAGCTGTGTGCTTTGGGTCAGGCTAGTTACTATCTGAGCCTCATTTTCCTCATCTGATGGTTTTAAAGACAAAATAATATATAAGAGAAAAGAGTTAAATTGTATGTGAAAATATTCCAGCCTCTGACACATCGAAATTCTCAAGAAATATTTACTGTTCTCAGAACAATATTCTACTCTATTCACAATAACAATTGTTACAATTTTTATGACTGTTCTAAGCTAGAATCTCTACAAGTCCAAGGGTTAATCAAGAAACATTAAATGTTCCTCCAAATAATTATTTCTATTTAATATACTTTAATTTTAGAACAGTTTTAGGTTCACAGCAAAACTGAGCATTGAAGTGTAAAAGCTTTAAGATAATTTTTTGCCCTTTCAGTATTTTATTTAGACCTGATTAATTATAAAATTATTTTTCCTTAGCCATAGGAGTTCAATATTACATTATAAAGATGTTTCAACTGGAAAGCATTTTTAAACTTTATCCTAAAGAATTTCATGTGTGTGGCATGTGCATGAATTCCTTCTTACTCAGTTACTTTTATTATTTTATTCTATTTTAGTTTGTTCAAATTAAAATCAATGTCTCATTCTCTGCAGTTAATCACTAAATTTATGTTTTGATGTAAGAAAGGTAAATAATCCTCAGAACATTATATTTTTGAATTTTTCTTTTGAGATAATAAAGAGATCTTAAAAAACTGATGAGAACATATTAAGGCCACACCACACAGAAAGTTTGGGACAGAAAGACCTTAAACTCATCATCTTGATACTCTAGTCATTTTAATTGTTATTAAATGATACCGCAAATTATTTTTCAATGTGCTTGCTAGTTGGATCTGAGTACTTTCTTAAATGGACATTGTCAATTCTTTAATAAAAGAAATATTTATAAGCATGTATGTTTATACCCAAATATTTGGGCATTTTGTATAATTCTTTATCATTTGCACACAGAAAAAGACGTTTAATGAACTCCCAGTTCCACATGGCTCGGATAGCCTCACAGTCACGGCAGAAGATGAAAGGCACGTTTTGGGACAGAAAGACCTTAAAATTCATCATCTTGATACACTAGTCATAATCTATATATTTTGCACGATACAATTGTACAAAATATTAACAATTGTTCTAAAAATAATATTCTTCTAGAGTTCTTCATAGTTTCATTGTTTCAAACAACATCATTGTGCTATCCATATTTCCAGTAACCATACGATGAGTCGGCTTCATCTAGCAAACCGAATTAAATTAAAATATTCCACCATGATTGTGGGATTGTGGGCTTAATTTTCTTTTTTTTTTTTTGGCTGGAGTCTCGCTCTGTGGCCCAGGCTGGAGTGAGCGGCGCCATCTTGGCTCCCTGCAAGCTCCGCCCCCCGGGTTCCCGCCATTCTCCTGCCTCCGCCTCCCGAGGAGCTGGGACCACAGGCGCCGCCACCGCGCCCGGCTCATTTTTGTATTTTTTGTAGAGACGGGGTTTCACCGTGTTAGCCAGGATGGTCTCCATCTCCTGACCTCGTGATCCGCCTGCCTCGGCCTCCCAAAGTTATTTTTTTTTAAATATAATTCAGATTTTACTCTAGTATATTTAATGAGATATTAATATCACTATACAATCTTAATTTTGGCATGATATATCATTTTATGTCCCTCAGCATTTAAAAATCTTTTGTCATTATAGCTTGCACTCGCTATCTTTTAATAGTGAACTTAATCTATTCATACTAAGTATGATTTTCACACATATGGATCTATTTCTACACCTTTAAGAAAATTTCACTTTATTTTTTCTTCTTTACTTTTTTCATTTGTTTTCTGCTTTTCATTGACTTGATTGCATACCTTTTGCGGGGTATGTTGTTTGTTTGTATATTTGTTTTTCCATTTAGTCTGTCTCCCTTTTCATTGCTCTTTGTTTAGTTATTCTTAATTGTTGAACAAAGTACGTTAGCACTAACAAAACACAACATTGCATTAGCAAAGTATAACTTGAATCAATAATGTCCTTCCACCTGAACAATTTAAGAGCAATAGAAAATTTTAGATATGATCACCTCTTCCAGTTTTTATTATTGCTATTTGTAAATATAATTGTACATTGTTTTTTAAATTCCAAGCTAAATATTCATTTTCCTTAATGTTATTATTGTTGTTACTTTGGTTATTGATTATTTAGATACAACGACATGCTTTCAAGTTTCTGTATAACTCAGTGTCACTTAGATCTCACTTTTTTCTTCTGAAAAGAATTTTCTTCTCATTGAAGCATATCTTTTGGTATTCTTCAGTATGCACTAAGTGTAAACTCAATCATTTCTTTGAGTGTGTGTGTGTGTGTGTGTGTGTGTATGTGTCTGTGGCAGGGTCTCAGGCTGTCACCCAGGCTGCAGTGCAGTGGTGCAATCATGGCTTACTGCAGCCTTGACTTTCTGGGCTCAAGCAGTTATCCCACCTCAGCCTCCTGGGTAACTGGGACTACAGGCACTTGCCACCATGCCCACACCTAGCTAATTGTTTGTATTTTTAGTAGAAACGAAGTTTCACTGTGTTGTCCAGGCTGGTCTTGAACTCTTGAGCTCAAGCAATCTGCTCTCCCTAGCCTTCCAACGTGCTGAGATTACAGGCATGAACAACCATGCCTGTCCGGAAAATTATTTTATTTTATGTGTCTTACTCTTAATAATTTAGAAAGGTTTAAAATCATAGATTGATGGAAATTTTCTCTTAGCACTATTGTCTTTTATAATTTGAAGATACTTTCATTTTAAGTTATGAGTGGAAAACAGAAATTACCTAAAAGGGCACAATTACTAGACTGACAGTGTTATGGGTTGAATTGTGTCCCTCCAGCAAATAATGAGGTGCTAATTCCCATAGCTGTGAATGTGACCTTGTATGGAAATACAGCCTTTGCAGATGACCAAGTCAGGATGAGGTCATTGGGTTGGGCCCTAATCCAATATGATTCTCTCCTTACGAAAAGGAGAAATGTGGACACAGGGACAGATAAGCATAGAGAGAAGATGACGTGAGGACACAGGAAGAATGCCGTCAATAAGCCAAGTGATATGGTTTGGCTGTGTCCCCACCCAAATCTCATCTTGAATTGTAGCTCCCATAATTCCCATGTGTTATGGGAGGGACCTGGTGAGAGATAATTGAATCATGGGGGCGGTTTCTCCCATACTGTTCTTGTGGTAGTGAGTAAGTCTTACAAGATCTGTTGGTTTTATAGGGGGTCTCCCCTTTTGCTTGGTTCTCATTCTCTCTTGCCTGTTGCCATGTGAAATGAGCCTTTTGTCTTCTGCCATGACTGTGAGGCCTTCCCAGCACGTGGAACTGTGAGTTCATTAAACCTCTTTTTCTGTAGAAATTACTCAGTCTCAGGTATGTCTTTATGAGCAGCAGGAGAACAGACTAAAACACCAAGAAACACTCAAAGCTTCAAGACATTAGGAGAGAGACTTCCCTGGAATAGATTTTTCCTTGTGGCTCTCAGAAGGAGCCACCTTTTCAACATCATGATTTTAGACTTCTACCCTCCAGAACTCTGAGACAGTGCATTTCTGATTAAACCACCCAGCGTGCAGTGTTTCGTTAGGGCAGTCCCAGGAAAATACTACAGATACAAATTGTGAACAGAAACAAGAGCCAGGAAAAAACAGAACCTTCGACTCTCCATACAGTACTCTATCCTTTCTTTCTGGAGGTTTTTAGAAGGCATTTCAAGGATTCAGCAGGGGGTTTGTAGACCACTGCTAGGTCCACTGTGTCCCATTCCTGTCAGATACTTGCAGGAACTGCAGTGTTGACTAGGCGACACTTTTTCTGTTGACTGCTTCTCATGATGCACACTTGACCCTATGTCTCTCTTAATCCTGGCAGCTCCCCATACTCTGCCTAAATACATACCAGTGGACATCACTACCAATGCGCCAAAGTCCTCAATATCTCATATTCCATGCAAAAGTACATAGATGGGCTCTTTCGATTTATACTGTCGTAGATTATACCAGCGAGGTATCCAAGTGATATCAGCAGGGCCCCAATGTATTTTAGAAATTTTAATAAAAGTTCCTTTTTACAAAATCAGATTTTGCTATAAAGTCAGGCTTACAATCCTTGTGTTCTTTTTTTGAGGATATGTTTTTCCAAAAGAATCCTCAGCCATCCACATAAAAACAGTTTCCAGATATACCAATTGGGAATTTTTATAACTGGTAGAAATAGGTTAAAATTGGACTTTCAAAAAATACAGTTGGCCTTTCATGTGTATGAGCTCCACATTTGCAGATTCAACCAACTATGGATGGAAAATATAGTATTCCCAGATTGCACAGCCCAAGGTTAGTTTTCCCAGGTTATACAGGGCCAATGTTGGAATTTTAGCATTTCTGGATTTTGGCATCCATCAGGGTTTTGGAACTAATCCCCCATGGAGAACGTGGAACCACTGTATATACCAATGGCAAATAAGCACTGAAAATTTGCTTGGCATCATTAGTCATTAGGAAAATGCAAGTAAAACTGCAATGAGATGCCCTATGGAGCCGCTAGGATGGCTGTAATCAGGTCACAGAAGACAGAGTGCTGGTGAGGATGTGAAGAAACTTCAATGGTATAGTTGCTTTGGAAAACAATAGCAAAGTTTTTTTTAAATTTAAATATACATTTATCATATGACTCAACTATCAATTTCTAAATGTTTACCCCAGAGAAATAAAAGCATGTTCACACAGATAGTCATTTGCCAATGTTTATAGCAACTTTATTCTCATGGCCTTAAACTAGAAATAACCCAGAGGCCCACATGTTAGTAAAAGTATAATCAAATGGAACACTAGTTTGCAATAAAAAAGGATACAATATAGACATATGTAACAGCATGAATACATCTCCAAAGCATTAAGTAAACTCAATAAAAAACAATGAAGGCTACATAGTGTATGATTCAATTTTTGTGACACTATTTAATAGCCAAAACTATAGCCACCCAAATCTGATTAGGGTAGAGAGGGGCTAGGTGCCAAGTTGGGGTGAGGATTGATTACAAAGGGGCACTAGGTAACATCGTACTTTAGGTTGCTGTAACAGAACATCATAGACTGGGTAGTTTATAAACAACCAAAATTTATTTTTCACAGTTTTGGAGACTAGAAGTTCAAATTCAAGTTACTGACAGATTCACTCACTTCCCGATTCAGAGGTGGCTGTCATTTTTTTTGTCTCCTCACATTGTAGAAGGACGGGATATCTCCGGGGTCTCTTATTAAAAGCACTAACTCCATTGATGAAGGCTCTGTTCTTATGACCGAATCACTTTCCAAAGGCTCTAACTCCAAATACCATTATATTGGGTATTAGATTTCAACATTTTCAGGAGAATATAAAAATTGAATCTGTAGAAAAAGGAAATTTTTAGGATGAAATATCTCCATTGAAGTGGTTGTTACACTACTGTAAACATTTGTCAAAATTCATCAAATTGAACACGTAAAAAAGAAAATGCTGTTACATATCATCACTGTTTGGATGTGTGCCTCCAAAAGCATGTGTTGAAACATAATCCAACAAAACGCTGTTGGGAGGTGGGGCCCAGTGGAGGTGTTTAGGTCATAAGGGCTGAAGCCTTGTGAACAGAGTCATGCTGATTTAAAAGAACTTAAGGCTGGGAGTTCAATCTCTTGCTGTCTCACCTTCCACCATGAGATGACACAGAAAGAAGGCCCTCACCAGACGCTTGCCTTTCCATCTTGGATTTTCCGGTTTCCAGAACCATGAAGGATCTCTACAAGTTGCCCAGTCTCTGATATTCCATGATAGCAGCACGGACTGAATGGAAATATATATGTATTGCATTTCAATAAATATTAGTAAGAAATTAAACATTCGCCACAAACAGGGATCTTTGAATGAGCACTGGATCCCTCTGAGCAAGGACGTGGACTTGTGTCGTGGAGGAGAAAGAACTGGATCAGAGCCTTGAGAGCAGAAAGCATCAAATATTCTACAGCTTGAGCCTGCCGTGATGGTAGCAGTAGGAACTGAAGATTCCTGTGGTTTTGTTATCTTAGGTGGTGAATTGGACTCCACTAATGGAGGGGCTTAAGGTGTGAGCTGCCATTTGTTTTATATAAACAGTTGTATAAAATGAATGTGCCAATAAACCGTAACAAAATACAGTGGGAGAGCTTAAAACCTAATATACCTTTTAGGGAGTCTATTATGGATAGACTTGACCTACAGAATCTAGTCACACTTTTGATAAGCCAGTAATTTGCTCTGTATATAGATACCCCTAATTCAGGCTTCAGGGGCTAGTAAGTGTTTCCAGAACTGCAACCAAATGATCAATATGTGACAATGTGACACACACTACAAGATTCCGTATTTTGAATGTTGAATATGTGTAGATCTAGAACTACTAACAGCTAATCAGTGATTCAGTGATGACTATTTCTTTTCTATTTTCTTTATATGTATCGTAATTTCTCAGTGGCATTCAGGAAACCCTGGAAACCACATTGGAAGTGGAATTATTTGAGTTGGACATCTGTAGATACTTGTTCATTAAAAAATTCTCCAAATATGTCTTTAAAACTTAATAAAATGTCAACTTAGAAACTTAATGTGCCTGGGGCTTAGTCCAGAGGACAGTAGTGTCAGGTAAGCTCAAACAGGAAGATAATGGAAGGGGATTTGAACTTTATAATTACGATAAGGACTCCTGGTCAGTTTCAGAAAGACAATGACAGGACCAGAGTACACATTACCGCCTGCTGCGTATATGAAGCACCAGTGGTTATACCTGGTTCTTTGTCTCCAAATCAGAGCACAGGCTCGACGTGAACAGTCCTCCGTCCGCTGATGAAGGAGGCTTGTCCGCTCAGTTGGAGGCATGATTTCCCTGCATATCGCTGCCAACTTCCTGTCACTGTCCCAGAGGTTTCGAATAAGCATTCATGACCTTCAAACAGGCTGATTTCCCCAGAGTCATTGAACACAGCTAGTTGGCTCTACTAGGCTGAAAGCCATATGGCATCAATTGTAAATGTTTTGCTACCATTTCTAAACATAACCACCTGCCTGATTTACTGTTTGCTGGATGCTCACCGTGAATGTGAATATGTCCACCTAATTTTTTTCTTTAAATTAAGAAATGTAGTTTAAAATTATGATGAATTTTATCCTATCAAGATGTTGAAGGGGGATGCTGAAGAAGATGCACATTGTCAGTTTTGTATAAATCCACTTGTTGGAGAAAAGTGTTGAAATGAAATGAGCAAAACCATCATATAAGTATAAGCATGGAGATTGTTGAAATTATAGTTTTATGAAATTTGCAACATGAAGTACAAGGTAAATAAATATCTCATTTTGAACTCACATATTTAGTACAAAATATTGCCCCAAGTCCTAGCGCTTGGGGATATTTAGGAAAGAGAAGACCCCCAGAGCTACAAATCATTATGTAACCAGATAGATTAACTTCAAAATGAATTTTATTTTACTTTGTTAATCTTGGGTTTCAAGATACAACCTTGAGGCAAACTGCAGAAGCCCTTCCCTTAGCCATAAAATAGACTCCGTATCCTTCCCTTTCCTCCCATGTATACTCCCTTCACATTTATCTAATTGTATGCTGTCATCTATGTGCCTTCTTAGAAGTTTCAGTGGCTAATTGTGAGTCTGACAAAGGAAGCTTGGAGACTCAGTGGCAAAATTCCCGAGATCACTTCAAGGTGGCTGGCTATTCAACAACCCTGTCATTGTGGGGATGACAGCAGCCCGTGGACTGAGACCCACAGTAGCCGCCAGAGCAAGACACACAGACATTGTACTCCGCACAATTCTTGCATGCTTTCCTTATCCGTTTTTCTGCTTTTAAACCCCTACCTTCACCCGCAGAATTGAAGTGGTTGGTTTGCATGGGA
The DNA here is from genome assembly GCF_008728515.1 of Papio anubis. Taxonomy (NCBI): domain Eukaryota; kingdom Metazoa; phylum Chordata; class Mammalia; order Primates; family Cercopithecidae; genus Papio; species Papio anubis. The sequence continues at coordinate 272,340 of NC_044977.1, forward strand.
ATCTGGCCACATCCCCTTTACCAGTTTTGGTTCGTAAAACCACTTTCTTTCTAGCAGACCTCACTCTTATGGACTGGACTCTGCAAGTGGTAAGCATTCAGATCTGTATTCAGTTACAACTAGGTGATCTCTCTGCAATGGATACAGAAAAGATAGGTTCAAGGGGAAACATAAGGGAGGAGGGAGGGGGAACTTACATATTGGGGATAAGTGAATTTGGGATAATTAAAAGCAAACATAGGGAAAATTCTAAGGGGAAACTGATAACAGTGTATATGGAGACATTGTGCTCCTCAATCGAGATTTTAAGGGTGCAGTATTGTTTCCAGTCATCTCCCTTTCAGCAGTATCGTCCAGTAACTCGATGCAATCACATTACCAGTTCTCTTCTGAGGAAGCAGTTTTAGACAGATTCAAAGCCCAGTTGTTCAATTTAGCCAAGATTCTTTGATTTCTATTTTAGCTAATTAGTAGCAATACAAACTCTTGCCAAACAAGGAATGTGAATTCTTGAAGATTAAATTTTATTTTATCTCTATCTAAAGGTAGGAAACCAATCTTTTGGGAGGCACAGATTAGGATGACAGCCAACATTCATTTATTCATTCTAAAATAAAGCCTTTATGTGTAATGAATTGTTTGTCATAATTCTAGAAAGTGGCATGTTCCAGCAATTATAATTATAAATTATATTATTTTTGCAGAGTAGAATAGTAAGCCATATCATTAAGATCAAAATGATATTTAAAGGAAAACTATATGTCTTTAGTATATTAAAATTAGATAAGATTTTATACATCTGTCCCTGCAAAATAAAACACTTTTTGTATGTTTTCTTTGGCTCACGCACAACTAAATTTGATGAGATAAAATATACAAATATTTGACTGGGTCAATTTCCTTTACGAGTTATATTTTAATTAATTCAATAAGCATGTATTGATGACCTACTGTATGCAATACATTTGGCTTTTAGTATGTTTGATTTTGCTCTGTCATCATGGATCATGATGTTTGTGACTGGGGGTGTGATTTACTAAATATTTGGAAGCTTTTTTTTCTCCATTAGCCAAAGAAATAAGTAGATAAATAAAAGCTTAAAGCTTTTTAAAAAAATCCATGTGGTGTTATTTTGAGAGGTATAGAATTTGTCTAAGCTCCAGTTCCTCCCATTGGAAGCATGCATATTTAAATGAAGTAACATGTATAAAGGCAATTGGTGGCTGGGCACAGTGGCTTATGCGTGTAATCCCAGCACTCTGGGAGGCCCAGGTGGGACGATTACTTTAGCGCAGGAGTTCAAGATCAGCCTGGGCAACAGGGAAAGACCCAGTTTCTACAAAATATTTTAAAAATTAGCTGGGTGCAGTGGCACATGCCTGTAGTCCCAGCTACTTGGGAGGCTGTGGCAGGAGGATTGCTTAGGCCTGGAAGGTAGAGGATCCAGTGAGCTGTGATCGCGCTACTGCACTCCAGTCTCAACGACAGACTGAGACCCTGTCTCTGAAAAGAAAGAAAGAAATAAAGACACACATACACACATACATAAAAAATAAAGGCAAAGAGTAGGCCCTCAATAACTTGAGCTAATATCAATCTGTATTTCCATGAATTGGTGTCATTCTATGTATTTGTAGCCTCCAAACCTGTTGTAGTCCAGTCTTTGGCTCCTTTTCCTGTGGCCTTAAAAGTTTATATTAGATAAGGATAAGAATCACACTATATACTTATCCTTAACTGTTTTACAGTTATTTTCAGATTTACATTTTCTGTGGTTACCAAATTACAAATGACTACATATAAAAACATACCTTTCTGGGAAGTTGAGTTTCTCAAAGTTCAGAGGAACTCATATGCACTTACATGTAAAAATTATATAAAATATGCACATGTTAACTTGTCATATATACTTAAATGATACCTAACAAAATTGGGAGTTCACAATGGTGTTACACACATATTTGAAGTTGCAAATGGAAAAAAACAGATATCCAGAAATCAGGCTGAGTCTATACTCTAGAAATATTTGCAATTCCTCAGTAATAAAGTGACGGAATTTGTGACTTTTAAACTAAAAATTATGCATAACTATATTTTATACTCTTTTAGCCATCAACAACTTATATTAACAACTAAATTAAGTTATACATCAGGCCAGAAAGGATAACAAATTTCTTGTGTTCTGGTATGGGAAGCAGAAAGGCACTTTTAGTGTAAAATTTAGTATGCAACACAAAATGGCCAGATGGCACACACAATCCGTTTGTTGCAAGGCTTCTAGTTCTTTCTGTGCATTGGAAGAAAACCAGGTGACAAGTTAGGCAGCAGTTTTTGTGTAGGACATTTCCGAGTTGCATATAATCAGAGAATAAAGATCTAGAAAATAACTTTCAACTAAAACAAGCCATTCTTAGTCAAAGTCACAAGCATTCACTCTTAATAATCACAAATGCTTTCTGTTCTCAAGCTTAAAAATCTGTTCTCTATTTTCTTCGGACTCTTTCAGTGTTTTAGATTTTTTGCACACATAATCTTATATTTTCCTCTTCACAGAATGGGATTGGCAGAAAAAATGAGAGAGCTTTTTGCAGTTGGTGATTTTTTCCAAGTTCACAGAGCTAGTAAATACACCATGTGATTCACATAAAACATGAGAATAGCCAATATGGGGTACCTAGAAATGAGCAGCATTGCAATTATAATACAAATAAAAATTATACCCATTTTACTAGTTTGAATGATTACCACAGTAAACATGGATTCACATGTTAGGCTGTGATAGAACCAAAAGAAGACATTTACGTGATTCCTTTTTAATGGGATGCGTCTGCTTGGGACAGGCTGTGCTTTTTAGAGGAACAACTTTATCCTTCAGTGAAAACTTCTGGAGAAGTGTGATATCAAAGCTCAATTAAACTTGATATTTAAAGTCTTTACACTAAAATAATGAATCTATTCATGAACAATACAAGAACGAGATTTGGCATGAAATCTATGTCAGTATATCTCATATGAGTGCCTAGCTAGGATGCTAATTCACAAGGAAAAAGATTTGTCATTCTCCAATGTCAGACAGTTATTCGAAACCTGTTTGCTTTTTTTTGGTAAAGATACTTTAAATAAGGAGCCTGGGGAAAGAGTTATGGATATCTACTGTCATGAAGAGGAAGACTGCTCACTGAATATAATTGAATGGATTACTTTTTATGAGTATTGGTATTATTTCAATTTTCAAGAAAAAAATAATAAACTGATATATGCCAAATCTTCATGCTGTGGGCCATATTGAAAGAGCGTAAATAATGGAAATTAAATGCCAAGATATTGGTGTGGACCCATCTGCCCCTGCTAGGATCTCGATGTTACCTGAGTCCTCTTAGGCATTTCAAATATGTGCCGGAAGACAGGACTTCTCAGGCCATGATTTTTCTATTCCTAAAAATAATTTACCAGGAAAAACAGACACATGAAGACTAAATGCTTCAAGAGGGAACCCATATAATGGATTAAATGAGTCATAGGATAGAAGTGTGTGAGGCACTTTGTATTAGAGCTCATTTAAAATACCATCAGTTACAGGAGGTTTCAGAAAAAAAGAAAACAGCCTGTGTCCTGCGGAAACAACTGTATGCAACGTGTTGTAAAATGGGTGTGAGGAGTTAAGGAAAGAATGCCTTTTCTTCTGGTTGTCATCTTCCTTCTGGCTCCTAGCTAACTGCAACAATTCGTTTTATAATCCTGCTGATGGCACCTTCCATGGCAACAGGTGCTTACTCATTTTGACAAATGTCACTTTATTAACAATTATGATGTCTGCAAAGAGGACTAACAATCCCTGTAGTTATGCAAAAGTCAGGCAGTACCCGCTGGGGACTGGAGCCTACCGACTTTGTGACAGCTCTCTATTAAGGCCAGTGGAGTATAGATTGAATATATAGGTTGTTCAAGGATTAGTCCTGCTTTATGCTTGAATCTTACTTTATTTTCAATGTGTCCTGATTTGTTAAACTAGTTTTATGTGAGCATACCTAAAGATCATCTGTCTCCTGTACAAGAAATGGCCATGTTATAGTTATAAACTTGGCAATGTATAAATAAACTTTGAAATGTAGGCAAATATGAGATGATATCTGAACATCAACTCAGCCACTTCACACTTACTGAGATATTGTTTTCTAAGGCTATGGGCCAAACACTTTATCATATTTTTATATCTTGCATGTAGTAGATAATTTATATACATACCAATCACACACACAGACACACACACACACACAATGTCATAGCAATCTAATTAGAAATGAAAGTTTCTAAATTTCAAATAATGTGGAGCAAAACTATATAATATTGTCTTACTTAAAAGCTTTACAAACTTTTAAAAAAGATGATTCATAGGATTATGGAGGATATTGATGCAATTGAATAAAGCCATAAGGCCCTGAATACTTCTCAACTCTTCCGTTTTTATAGAAACTAAGAAGCAATTTAAGGATTTCTTTTTTAATGTGAAGAAAAATGTTTTGTCAGATTTTCTGATAAATGCCATTTAAATAATTAATTTGCCAACATTTAGGGAAATTGAGTATGCCCCTTCTCTAAAAAGCTTGTGATTTCTCTTTAGTGTAACATGTAACAGAGATGCATAGGAAAATTCAGGGATATACATTGAAATGCTATTAGTAGATAGCAAATGGGGGATAAAATTTAATCTGTATATTACTGGGCAATAGTTAAAAGGAATAAACTATCTCTGTTTATACATAGGTCTCAATATTGGCCTCAAAAATGATATTGAGTTGAAAAACACTAAGTAAAACATGGTGAATGTCACATTTCTCTGTGTAAGTATAAAAATAGAAAAAATATAATAATCATTTTTGATATATATTTAGGAAAGAAAGGATTAATAGTTTAATATTGAGAGCAGATTAGACATACACATATTAAGTATGTAAGAATTAGCCTTTGGATTTGTTAGTCTTTTTGTTTTAATCTGCTGTATCTCTATTTACTATTTCATTCATTATTATTGTTGGTTTTTATAATTGCATTTCTTTTGCTTGGGTTTCTTATTTTTTCCCTAATAAGTTAGCTGTTGAATTTATCTGTTTTCATACCTTATTGCTTTCTGGTATGTTTTAAATATGCTGTCCTATTTCCAAATCTACAAATTTTTCAAAAAAAAATTTTTTTCTGAGTTCGAACTTAATTGCATCATGGTTAGAGAAATATGTCTGTCTGATAACTCCTTGGGATTGGCTAATATTTGCATTATGGCCTCCCCACATGCTTAGGTTTTCTTTGAAGTTTCATGGGTATCTGAGGGTACTGTGTGTATCTGAGAGTACTGTGCGTATCTGAGAGTACTATGTATTCCTTGATATGATGGGTTTGTTGACTTCTTTATGTGTTTTGAGGCAAGTTATTAGAGGCATCAAAGTTTAAATGAGTGTATAATTATCATTGTTTTATGATGTTTTCCATTCTATACGGTGCTTTTTGCCTTAAAGACTTTGCTCTATAATATTAATATAGATGCACCAGCTTTCCTTTGACTAATATTTAAGCTGCCTAATTTTTTATCCTTTGTGTATCAGTTTTCCCATGTTTTTATTTTCATGTGTGATTCTTGAATAGTATAATCCTGGATCTTATTTTTTATTGAATTTAACCTTTAACTAGAAAGTTAATTTATTTACATTTATTAGGATTGTTGTTATAGTTGGATTCATTACCATCTTATTTCTTGTTTTGTATGTTCCTCTTTTGCTTCATTGATTTTACTTTTTATCACTTTTTCTGCATCCTTTACATTAAGTTTTTATTTAAATTCTATTTCCCTCTTTATTCTTTTAATAGTTACCGTGAAATTTTAACAGATTTATTTACTTAAAGTCTACATTAATCATTTTCTCTATTTCCCCTTTATATAACATAGGGACCCTAGAATTATAAAAATAAAATCACCCACTATTCAGTCTTACTTATTGTCCCATATTTTAATTGTATCCTTTCTTAATTCCCAAATTTAATATTTTTGTGATTTCATGCAGACTCTGTGGTTTATCTACAGACTTTCCACAGTCTTTATTCAACATTTCTTCTTGTATCTCCAGCTTTCCTTTTGTGGTTATTTTCCATCGTGCTGACACATCGTCAAAAGTTTGTTAAAGTGTGAATCTATTCACTTTTAGATTTCCTAAAGGGAGTTTTAGTTTTCCTTTTATGTTTACTTACATCTTACTTTTGAGTTATTTCAAACATATTAACCATTCCCGGCACTTTGCGGCCCACATCCTTCACCGTCATGGTTTTCAACGTACTTTATCGTTCCTTTCTTCATCCCTTGTTCATCCTTGTTCATCTTCATCCCTTGTGTTCACCATCCCTTTGCACCCATCTTCATCCTCAGTGTTCATCTTTCTTCATCCTCAGTGTTCATCTTTCATCCTCAGTGTTCATCTTTCTTCATCCTCAGTGTTCATCTTACTTCATCCTCAGTTTTCATCTTTCTTCATCCTCAGTGTCCATCTTTCTTCATCCTCAGTGTTCATCTCACTACCATGTTCACAGGAAGAGTGGTTCTTGCTATTAAGTAAGGATTTTAAATCAGCTTATTATCACTGCAGATTTCCACAGGAGAGAAAGGGTCACGGTGTGAATGTTTCTGTGGCTTCTAGTGGGAATGGAAATGTGAGTCCAAACTACTGCCCAGATTGGAGGAAGGTCAGACTAGTGGGAATGGAAACGTGAGTCCAAACTACTGCCCAGATTGGAGGAAGGTCAGAGAGCACTCAGAAAAAGTGTGATCATATTGCCATCATGGAAGTCATACATTTGTCTTTTGTCTCCTTATTGTTTATATTTTTTCAACTATTTAAATCAAACAATTTGAGGTGAAAGTTCACCACCACTCTCACCTACCAATAACAAGATAGAATAAGGGAAATATTATTTCCCAAACCTGTGTTTCATTTTGATGATAATCAGCTCCTGATCTAGATGCTTGACATAAGACACGTTATCTAAGCTCTACCACACGTGTATCAGTAGAATTATTTCCCTGTTTACATGAAGATATACAGGCACACCGTGGAGATATTGCAGTTTCAGTTCCAGACCACTGCAGTAAGGCAAATACTGCAATTAAGTGAGTCATACAAATTTGTTGGTTTTCCACTGCATAGAAAAGTCATGTTTACATTACAACATAACCTTCTGAGTGTGCAATAGAAGTATGTCTGAAAAAAGGCGCACACTCCAATTTTAAAATGTTTTACTGCTAATGATTATCTGTTCCTTCATCAAGTTGTGATTTGTCACAGGTAAAGGGTTTGGTCCCGATGCTGATGGAGCTGACCCGTCAGGGTGGTGGTTTCTGAAGGTTAGTGTGGCTGTGGCAATTTCGTGTAACAAGGCAGCAACAAAGGTTGCCACATTGATTGACTTTTCCTTTAGTGAAAGATTTTTTTTTGTAGCATGTGATGCTGTTCGATAGCTTTTCCCCACAGTAGAACTTCTCTCAAACCCAAATGCTGCCACTGCTTCATCAGCTAAGTTTCTGTCATATTCTAAATTCTTTGTTGTTGTTTCAAGAGCGTTCACAGCACCATCACCAGGAGTAGATTGTCTCTCAAGGAACCGCTTTCTTTGCTCATCCGCAAGAACCAACTCCTGATGCATTAAAATTGTATCATGAAACTGCAGCAACTCAGTCCTATCTTCAGGCTCCTCTTCTAATCCCAGTTGTCTGGCTGTTTGCACCTCATCTGTGTTTACCTCCACTGAAGAGTTAAACCCCTCAAAGTCCTCTATGAGAGCCGGACTCGGCCTCTTCTAAACTCCTGTTGTTGTTGATATTTTGGACTCCTCCCAAGAACCACAAGTGTCCGGAGTGTCATCTAGAGAGGTGAGTCCTTTCCGGAAGATTTTCAGTTTACTTTCCCAGGTTCATCAGCGGGTCACCATGGCAGCAATAACCTTACCATGTTTAGTTCTCATATAATAAAACTTGAAAGTTGAAATTCCTCCTTGGTTTGGAGGCTACAGAATGGATGTTGTGCTAACGAGCATCCAAATGTTAACACCCTTGTTCGTCTAAATCAGAACTCTTGGGTGTTCAGGGACATTGTCAGTGAACAGCAATATTTTGAAAGGACTCTTTTTTTCTGAGCAGTAGGTCTCAAGAGCGGGATAAAAATATCCGGTAGACCATACTGTTCACAGATATTCTGTCGTTCAGACTTTGCTCCATCTGTAGGGTACAGCCACAGCAGATTTCGCATAACTTTTACCGTTTTCAGAATGGTAAATGAATATTGGATTCAGCTTCAGTTTACCAGCTGCATTAGCCCCTACCAAGAGTGTCACCCTGTCCTTTGAAGTTTTAAAGCCAGGCATTGACTTATTTTCTAGCCATGAACATCCTAGACAGCATCTTCTTTCAGTGTAGGTCTGTTTCATCCACACTGGAAATCTCTTGTGTAGTGTAGCAGCCTTCGTCTATTATCTTAGCTAGACTTTCTGGATTATGTACCAAAGCTTCTACATCAGCACGTGCTACTTCACCTTGCACTGTTTTTATTTTGGAGATGGCTTCTTTCCTTAAAAAATATTAACCAACTTCTTCTAGCTTCCAACCTTTCTTCTTCATCTCTCTCAGCCTGAAGAGAATTGAAGATAATTTGGGCCTTGTTGTAGTTGGTTTGATTTTCTATCCAGACGAATCAAACGTTCTTCATGTCAGCAACAAGTCTGCTTTACATTCTTTATCATTCATTTGTTCACTGTGGTAGCACTTTTAATTACCTTCAAGAACTTTTCCTTCGCATTCATAAGTTGGCTGTTTGTTATAAGAGACCTAGCTTTTAGCCTCTCTCAGCTTTCAGGATGCCTTCTTCATTAAGTTTAATCATTTCCAGCTTTTGACTTAAAGTGAGAGATGTATGATTCTTTTCTTTTCCCTTGAACACTTGCAGGCCATTGAAGGGTTATTAATTGGTTTAATTTTAATATTGTTGTGTCTCAGGGAATAGTGAGGCTTGAGGAAAAGAAGAGAGAGGGAAGTACAGCTAGTTGCTGAAGAAGTCAGAACACACATGACATTAATTAAGCTCACTATCTCATATGTGCAGAGTGTATGGTGTCCCACAAACAATTACGATAGTCACATAAAAGATAGCTGATCACAGCTAACCAGAACTGATACAATGACAATGAAACAGTCTGAAATACTGTGAGAATGACTGGAATGTGACACGGAAACCCATAGTGAGCACGTGCTGTTGAAAAGAATGTTGTGGATAGAATTGCTCAAGGCAGGCTGGTCACAAACTTTCACATCATATCTACAAGGTGCAATAAACAGAAGTGCAGTAAAACAAAGTATGCTTGTCATTGCTCCAAGTTACACAGAAAAAAAGTGGAAGAGATTAGATTCAAATCAAATCTCTCTGATGCCAAAACCCATGATCTTAATCATTAAATACATTGCTTCCAAGTTCATGCCTAGATAATATATATTTCATAGGTTTTATATAAAAATATACTGTTTAACATCATTGCATTAGTTATATATATATATACACACACACACACAGACACACACACATAGTTTCCATCCAATGTGAGAAACACTTACATTCAGAAAGTTTTCTTTAATTAAACAATGGTTGCTTAAATGAGCTACTGCTTTATTAAGCAAGAAACAAATCTTAATCTGTAATATATAATTAGAAGTAGCATTTATAACATTAAAATAAGCCATGACTGGTTTTCCAAAATAATGAGAAAATGACCCCTTGAATCTACTATACTTTAAAAGGAAAGACGTCTGTTTTGCGTATCTTTATGAAGGACATGAAATTTGGCAAGGCAAAAACTTTAATTCAGGTTATTAAAAGAAGCAAGTTAACTCATGTTTATGTTTTATAACTGATTTTATTTTTTAAAAAAACCTTGAGTTGAGTTTTCTTTTGTACTATTTATTTTGTACTATTTTTAAATGTATAGGTCATTTGCAAGTAGTTAGTTTCTGAATTTTTGGTGCAATTCAAATATTTAGTTTAGTGATACCTGTGGTTTACCTGCTAATTTAAGAAGATGACTATAACATGCAAATTAAGATTATAACCACACATTTTCAACTGCAAGCTATATGGAGAGGGTAGTTGACCTAAAAAAGACAACAAATAAAAATTACATAGATTCTATTTTCTTTGCAGTTTAAAAATGAATTGGGAAATGAATTAGTAATAATGTTTAAAATGCATTTAATTGTGTTTTCTAATGTTGCATGGCATAAACTTTTGACAGCTGGGTTGGAAATGTATGTCTGAACTCGATTTCAGAGAAACTGTTTTCCTCTTTGTGTTGGTGAAATACTAACTGCTATGTCTTGATATGGCCACTTGATGGAGCTCTTTCATTTTGCTTTCAGCCATCTCTAAGCAGTGACAAACTTACCTTTCTGGGCAGGCATAAAAGTGTATATATATGTGTGTGTGTATATGTGTGTGTGTGTGTGTGTGTGTATATGTGTGCGTGTATATATATGTGTGTGTGTGTATATGTGTGTGTATGTATATGTGTGTGTGTGTGTGTGTGTGTGTGTGTATGCTTAAAGGAATTCATTATTTGGCATATTTAATATTCTCTGCAGTTTTTTATATATGTGAAATTTATTTTTTTCTATGGAGAACCATAGTGTTAGTAAGTTGATCTTTAGAAAAAAAGTAAAATACTACTTCTTAAATAAACTCTTGTTTTCATTTTCCTCCAAGAATTTTTTTGCAGAAAATTAATTTTAAATAATTCTAAATATTTAAATATAGTCATATCCAAGATGTTATTGTTCTTTAAATCAAACTGAAATTCTATGTCTGGGATGTCATCAAAATTAATAGTCAGAAGCACTCACAAGGTCTTGGGAATTACAGGGTGTTAGGTAGCTGTGGGAACTCCCTAACAATTATCCTTATTGGGAAAGATAGCTTGAGAAGGGGAGAGATTGATTTTGAAGTGAAGCTTTCAATAAAGTCATATAGAACAATTAGGAAAAACTAGAAGTGAAGGGCAGGGTGAAAATCACCTTCTCTTCATTGAAAGCATTGACACTATAGATCATCCAAGAGCTGTGGATTAGATATCAATCACCTATTTGTGACCGTTCATTTAAACTTTCTGAAGTTTTGCATAAAATAGGATTAATCGTAAGTCTCTCATGAGGCTCAGAAACAATAAAGCTCACTACAGTAATACATTTGTAAACTCTAAAAACATCATGTAACTAGTAGTTGTTGGAATGATCACATTGTTGTAAAGAAAGTCCACATTAAGCGTGTCAGCAGATCCCGGAGAAAAAGGCCATCTTCAGTAATTCTACCTTACAGAATATTTTCCATGCTCTGTAATGTCCGGCTCCTAGTCGCAAGAATCTCAAGCACGTAAGGCCTCTTTTTTGTTTGCCATTTACTCTAAGTGATCTCTGCCACTTCAGTGGCATCTACTCCACGCTAATGATGGCCAAATCCATTTTTCCATCCGGAATTTGTACGTGAACTCTACCGTCCTGTCAGACATTTTCTCCCCAGTATTCTGGAAATTTAAATTTCTCTTTGTCTTAAACCAAACTCACTCTGTGTATTCTGCAAACTGTTGTGTACACTTGGCTGACAGAGTTTTTGGTTTTACATTGATGACCATGATTAATTTCTCTTTTGGCTCCCCAGTACCTAGTCTACAGTGGTCAGTGACCGATTAACCATTGAATGAATAAAGTATTTTGAAGCTCAAGACATAGATTTGACCTAATGGTGATAATGTCAAACATTAATTTGTTTTTTTGTGACTCTGTTAGAGATTGGTGTATACAATATTACTTTCCTACTGATTCTTGTTTTTATCTACTTTTGGTCTACACAAGGCATTGAATACATAGGCACTGAATGTGTCTTCATTTTCAGAGTTTAAAAGAAATTTCATTGCTGCACTAATGATAAAAATTTAATAACTTTTTTAGGAATAAGTTATAAAATACTATTAATGCTTTCTCTCTATATACACTTTTTCTTCTTGAATTACTGGAGTGAAGAAATTCACTTAAGAGAAATGTCCTTCAATAAGAACAGCCGTAAGGAAAAAGCGTATTTTCACTGCCAAGAAAAACTATCAGATAAAATACATTCATTGTGCAAAAAAAATAATAAATAATTTCTGTAGACATGCAATATGGTATGTACTATTGAATGTGTTGGGGATAAAGTAATAAACAAAAGTACATGTTCTTACATTCTTTGAGCTTGTGTGGGAGACCCGATATAAACAAATGTGCTATTTATATTTTGGTTTAACTTACTTTATTTCAGGTTGCAACAGAACTCTACAAAATGTGAAGTAGGGAAGGTGACGAAGTAACAGAGGCTGCAATTTTCTAATGGGTTGTCAGAGAAGATCTTTCTAAGGGGAGACTTCATACAGATATCTGAGTGAAATGAAGCGCCAGAGCATTTGGGGAGGACATTTTGGATTGCCTCGAGAGGTCTCAAGGACCCTCCAGGGCTCTCCAGAGCCCCTCTTCAGGATCTCTGACAAGATACTGATGACAGAGATGTCTGAGGACTGAGCTGGGACAACCCAACATTTGTAGTACTGATGCAAAGAAAGCCCACCAAAAGATTTAGATCACTTCTATAGTTCTATAAAAATATTTTTATGACTCCCAATTTTCATTTAGTTAGCATATTTTTTCCTCTTCATGTCACATTTACCCTTTTGTTGACTGTAAAGAAATCCATACACTTATGCACCATATTCTGTAACAGCATAAACTGTTTTCAGTGATGGGAGCATCAATTTATAGGTAAGTCTAGCTCTATTAAAGCACATAGGTTCAGGTACTAAAATCAATACAAAGAACATATTCTTGTATCTCCCAGTCCCCTGCCCCCATTTTACGTAGGCTTTACATTTCTGGCAGACAGAATCTCGCTGCTTGTTTGGGATCCTTGGCATCACAATACTTGTCGTAGAGTAGGCATGCAATGCTTTTAATTGGAATTAGTAAGTTAATTTCAAGGGGGTGGGGAAATGAGCAAAAGGGGGTTTACCCTCTTTCCTAAAGAGCAACCAGTGGTGAGCCACTGTCGGTTGCTACACAAGGCCACTCCTGAGATCCCAGTTCTACTATCATAAATAATCAAGTACATGAAAAGAATGTGAGATGAAACCCATCCTTTTCTGACAACAGTGTCTTGCTTCTGGAGATAAAACTAATGATTTTCTCTGGAAGTTTTTAAGCAACATTTGGAGGAAAAGCTAAAGAGAGATTTAAATATTATTCCATTAGGACAGGACTGCCTGGTAACTTACAGGACACCCATTTAAATTTGAACTTCAGGTAAACCACTAATTATTTAAGATGTTCTGATACCAAAGAGTTATTTGTTTTTTACATGAAATTGAAATATAAGTAGAAATCCTCTATTTTTATTTGCTAAATCTGACAATCCTATGTTAGGAATACTTTAGACAGATGAGGGTAAGATACTTTTTCTGGACATCAAGCAACTCCCTCAGCCAAAGTCAAGGAGCCAATAGGATAGATTCGTTATGGCTAAATGTCTTAGGCTATTGGCAAAAGTGTGGGTGTAGTATTTTGCAAGACAAAATAAAAGAAAGGAAGCTAGCTTTCAGAAGGATGAAGTGTTCTTTCTTAGCTATGATTTTACTGAAAATATACTGAGATGAGAAAATCTATCATTTCTCAGATGAGAAGAAATCCAAACATAAGCACAATAAAACATATGAAATAAATAAAATGCATGCTATAGAATTAAACCATATTCAAATGTATACTGATAAAGCAAATATGAGAGAGGATAATAATACATGAAGCTAAACTAGGCCCTCTTCCATGAAAAATCGTAGGCTCAAATTATCTGTGGAGGGGCTAGGTCACTCACAGTGACAAAAAATTAAGACACTAATAAGCGTCATATAACCTTTTTAGTAGTTATATATGCAAGAAAAATCATTAAGCTTCTAAGTGAGGTAAACAGTAACAGAAATATTCCCAACCATGTGATAAAGACATTAAAAAATTACCACAATTGACAGAACTCCAGGATCTTGAGAGACTTGTTAGATTCTAAAGGAAGTTGCTAATGAATAAGGAAAGCTGTTAAACAGACATTGAAAATCTCCAAAGAACTAGGGCATGCATTAAAGAAATCTTCAGGAAAATGCAATATAGTAAAATTCAGAAAATAAAAAAGTTTAACTGTGGTGTGGTATAAAATTCCAGTAGTGTGAATTTCAGAATCAGGAATAGGCCTAAGAAGGAAGAGGAGGAAGAGGAGAAGGAGGAGGAGGAAGAGGCGGAGGAGGGGGAAGACCATTCTACCAAAGATCATTACCTGTCAAAACCGTGAAGTCTCTTAGTAACATAAGCTACTGACTAGATTTTAAATTTGCATTTAAAATGCCACGAGTATTAAAAATTTTTACATCCAAAAAGGCCTGGGTTATTTGAATGTGTTCTCTAACGCTGGTTGTGCGCTCGCAATTAAAGCCCTATCACTGGCGTTCCAGCTCCGCGGTGATCCTGTTTTGGGGGTTAGTTCCTGGCAATGGTGCTATGAGTATATTTGCCAAATTGTCTAAAGACCACTTTTTTTGTTATGCAAATATCAGTTTAGTCATCCAACTTCTGTATACAGTTCTGGAACAAGAAGCATCTGAAAAAAAAAGAACATATTATTCTTATGACAGTTTAGCTAAAAGTGAGGGAAGGGGATATTCTTTGGAGGAAAAGAATTATAACAGGACCTAATATATTTAGTTTTGTTTATTAAAAACAAATTTCTAATGGTTTCAACCCAGAAATTAATTAAAATGAAAATGGAAGTTAACATGAAAAATTAACAAAACTTTATCATTTCTATTTGCTTTTGTTAAGTGTGTTTAATAAGTGTTCAGAAAAACCATGGCATTATGTTAATGTTTCCTAAATATTTGAAAATCTGTTATTTAACACTTCTTACATTTCTTTTTTAAAATTATTATTATAGTTTAAGTTCTAGAGTACATGTGCACAGCGTGCAGGTTTGTTACATATGTATACATGTGCCGTGTTGGTGTGCTGCACCCATTAACTCGTCATTTACATTAGGTGTATCTCCTAATGCTATCCCTCCCCCTCCCTCCACCCCATGACAGGCCCTGGTGTGTGATGTCTCCCTGCCCAGTGTTCAAGTGATCTCATTGTTTAGTTCCCACCTATGAGTGAGAACATGCAGGGTTTGGTTTTCTGTCCTTGCAATAGTTTGCTGAGAATGATGGTTTCTAGCTTCATCCATGTCCCTACAAAGTACATGAACTCACCCTTTTTTATGACTGCATAGTATTCCACAGTGTATATGTGCCACATTTTCTTAATCAAGTCTATCATTGATGGACACTTGGGTTGGTTCCAGGTCTTTGCTATTGTGAATAGTGCCGCAATAAACATATGTGTGCATGTGTCATTATAGTAGTATGATTTATAATCCTTTGGGTATATACCCGGTAATGAGATGGCTGGGTCAAATGGTATTTCTAATTCTAGATCCTTGAGGAATCACCACACTGTCTTCCACAATGGTTGAACTAGTTTACACTCGCACCAACAGTGTAAAAGCATTCCTATTTCTCCACATCCTCTCCAGCACCTGTTGTTTCCTGACTTTTTAATGATCGCCATTCTAACTGGCATGAGATGGCATCTCATTGTGGTTTTGATTTGCATTTCTCTGATGACCAGTGATGATGAGCATTTTTTCATGTGTGTGTTGGCTGAATAAATGTCTTCTTTTGAAAAGTGTCTGTTCATATACTTTGCCTACTTTTTGATGGGGTTGTTTGATTTTTTCTTGTAAATTTGTTTGAGTTCTTTGTAGATTCTGCATATTAGCCCTTTGTCAGATGAGTAAATTGCAAAAATTTTCTCCCATTCTGTACATTGCCTGTTCACTCTGATGGTAGTTTCTTTTTGCCGTGCAGAAGCTCTTTAGTTTAATTAGATCCCATTTATCTATTTTGGCTTTTGTTGCCATTGCTTTTGGTGTTTTAGTCATGAAATCCTTGCCCATGCCTATGTCCTGAATGGTATTGCCTAGGTTTTCTTCTATGGTTTTTATGGTTTTAGGTCTAACATTTAAGTCTTTAATCCATCTTGAATTAATTTTTCTATAACGTATAAGGAAGGGATCCAGTTTCAGCTTTCTACTTATGGCTAGTCAGTTTTCTCAGCACCATTTATTAAATAGGAAATCCTTTCCCCATTTCTTGTATTTGTCAGGTTTTTCAAAGATCAGATGGTTGTGGATATGTGGTATTACTTCTGAGGCCTCTGTTCTGTTCCATTGGTCTATATATCTGTTTTGGTACCAGTACTATGCTGTTTTGGTTACTGTAGCCTTGTAGTATAGTTTGAAGTCAGGTAGCGTGATGCCTCCAGCTTTGTTGTTTTTGCTTAGGATTGTCTTGGAGATGCGGGCTCTTTTTCGGCTTCATATGAACTTTAAAGTAGTTTTTTCCAATTCTGTGAAGAAAGTCATTGGTAGCTTGATGGGGTTGGCATTGAATCTATAAATTACCTTGGGCAGTTTGGCCATTTTCACGATATTGATTCTTCCTATCCATGAGCATGGTATGTTCTTCCATTTATTTTTGTCCTCTTTTATTTCGTTGAGCAGTGGTTTGTAGCTCTCCTTGAAGAGGTCCTTCACATCCCTTGTGAGTTGGATTCCTAGGTATTTTATTCTCTTTGAAGCTATTGTGAATGGGAGTTCACTCATTATTTGGCTCTCTGTTTGTCTGTTATTGATGTGTAGGAATGCTTGTGATTTTTGCACATTGATTTTGTATCCTGAGACTTTGCTGAAGTTACTTATCAGTTTAAGGAGATTTTGGGCTGAGATGATGGGCTTTTCTAAATATACAATCATGTCATCTGCAAACAGAGACAATTTGACTACTTCTTTTCCTAATTGAATACCCTTTATTTCTTTCTCTTGCCTGATTGCCCTGGCCAGAACTTCCAACACTATGTTGAATAGGAGTGGTGAGAGAGGGCATCCCTGTCTTGTGCCAGTTTTCAAAGGGAATTTTTCCAGTTTTTGCCCATTCAGTATGATATTGACTGTGGGTCTGTCATAAATAGCTCTTATGATTTTGAGATACGTTCCATCAATACCTAGTTTATTGAGAGTTTTTAGCATGAAGGGCTGTTAAATTTAGTCAAAGGTCTTTTCTGTATCTATTGAGATAATCATGTGGTTTTTGTCTATGGTTCTGTTTACGTGATGGATTATATTTATTGATTTGCATATGTTGAACCAGCCTTGCATCCCAGGGATGAAGCTGCCCTGATCATGATGGATAAGCTTTTTGATGTGCTGTTGGATTCTGTTTGCCAGTATTTTATTGAGGATTTTCACATCGATGTTCATCAGGGATATTGGTCTAAAATTCTCTTTTTTTGTTGTGTCTCTGCCAGGCTTTGGTATCAGGATGATGTTGGCCTCATAAAATGAGTTAGGGAGGATTCCCTCTTTTTCTATTGATTGGAATAGTTTCAGAAGGAATGGTACCAGCTCCTCCTTATACCTCTGGTAGAATTCAGCTGTGAATCCATCTGGTCCTGGACTTTTCTCAGTTGGTAGGCTATTAATTATTGCCTCAATTTCAGAGCCTGTTATTGGTCTATTCAGGGATTCAACATCTTCCTGGTTTAGTCTTGGGAGGGTGTATGTGTCCAGGAATTTATCCATTTCTTCTAGATTTTCTAGATTATTTGTGTAGAGGTGTTTATAGTATTCTCTGATGGTAGTTTGTGTTTCTGTGGGATCGGTGGTGATATCCCCTTTATCATTTTTAATTGCGTCTATTTGATTCTTCTCTCTTTTCTTCTTTATTTGTCTTGCTAGTGGTCTGTTTTGTTGTTCTTTTAAAAAAACAGCTCCTGGATTCATTGATTTTTTGAAGGGTTTTTTGTGTCTCTATCTCCTTCAGTTCTGTTCTGATCTTAGTTATTTCTTGCCTTCTGCTAGCTTTTGAATGTTGTTTGCTCTTGCTTATCTATTTCTTTTAATTGTGATGTTAGGGTGTCAAATTTAGATCTTTCCTGCTTTCTCTTGTGGGCATTTAGTGCTATGAATTTCCCTCTACACCCTGCTTTAAATGTGTCCCAGAGATTCTGGTATGTTGTATCTTTGTTCTTATTGGTTTCAAAGAACATCTTTATTTCTGCCTTCATTTTATTATTTTCCCTGTAGTCATTCAGGAGCAGGTTGTTCAGTTTCCATGTAGTGGTGTGGTTTTGAGTGAGTTTCTTAATTCTGAATTCTGATTTGATTGCACTGTGGTCTGAGAGACAGTTTGTTGTCATTTCTGTTATTTTACATTTGCTGAGGAGTAGCACTTCTTACATTTCTAATGTAAAAACTGTTTAAAGACTATTGCATGCTAGTTTAAAAATTACATACTGAGTGGTCCAAACAGACCATAATGTTTTAAAAAAGAAATATTCATATCACACACATTGAAGTTAGTTTCAATTGTATGTTATATGATACTGTTTGTCTAGGGAAGATACTGTTTTCTTTTAATATAGCAATGTGTGACATACTATAAAACTTTTATGTTGAAGCTTTAAAAAGATGGAAGTAAGAGAAACCCAAACACATTCTGACTGGCTTTAAAAGTAAGAATAAATAGTACTTCTGAAACATCATAAAATGGATATAACAGCTGAAAAAAAAAAACGGATAAATGTTATTGTTGTTTTTTCTTTGTTTTCTCAAGGGGAAAGAATGGCACTTTTATCATGGTTGGACATAACTTCTAAAGAAAACCAAGTTTAGAGCTTTCTATGTATTTCCTACATCTTTCTTTAGACAATATTACCACATGGTCTGGTCTAATGCAGCTGTGACACACACACACACACACACACACACACACACACACCACTGACCAGGATATGCTGTGCTATTGCTTTTGCTTCTTAGTGTGAATATTGAAAGGCCATAAGGTCACCTTCACTTTGGACACTGGCTTCCTGTGTGTCCTGCTGTGCACATAGGGCCTGCTACTACGGCGTTTCCTCTGAGTCCCACACGCTGTGCCAGTTTTGTACAAATTGAGCCAGATATTTTCTACAAGGCATCATGGTCTGCCACTGGAATTTTACACTGAAAAGTTAGCAATAAACATTTTACTACTCATTATTATTTATATGTTGCTATGTAATAAACCACCCCAAACCTTAATAACTTCAAATCACAGCCATTTTATTGGGTATGATGCCATGAGACAGCAATATGGGCAGGATGAGGAAGAGGTAACTCGTCCACGATTGACATGGTTTTGGCTGGGACAGCTCAGCTGGAGCTACACTGGCCTCATTCCCATGTGGGGCACGGGTGCTTGCTGTTGCCTGGAATGCCATGGGTCTCTTCCATGTAGATTGTGTTTCTACCTGTGGCCTGTCAGCCTCCCGTCTCTCTGTGTGGTTACCCTCTTTAATAGGAGATCCTGGAATTCTCTGTGGAGCTGAGTTCTGAAAGGGGAAGTAGAAACTGAATACCTGAGCTCAGAAGTCCTAGAACATAACTTCTGTGACATTTCATTGATCAAAGCAAGCTACACGGGCAACACAGATTCGGGAGTTAAAGAAAGAGCCTTCACCTCTTGACGGGGGGGTGGCAAACACTGTACAAAAGGGGCATAGGCGTGATCATTGGTGGGCAGTTTTTGTCACTCTAGCACACTGCTGTTATGGGTGATTGGCAGCGGCCTTTGAAATGAACAGCTGTACCCAATATCATTTTGCTTTGAATAAGGCAGGAGCATGGATTTTAAGTTTTTCTCTAAATTATTTCCTGAAGGAAAAAATGTATGTGTCTGCTCGTTTGTGGTTATAATGTTAAATTAGTTTTAAAAGTTTAAAATTTTGATATAATCTCCTTCTCCTCAAGTAGCTTAGCTGGTTAATTCAGAAGGACTAAATGCATCTATTTCTATTATATTTTTCACCCCGTTTGAAATAGGCAAGTCACCTGTACTAATTTTCTGTGATAAGATGTGGAGACCAGGTTATGTATCCTTGCAGATAAGCTCACTCAGAACTGAAAGAACAAACTCGAAAGTATGTTGTTTCTGTCGGGAACAATGTTAAATAATTAATAACCTGCATCAGTTCTGTGTGCTGGAATGTTTTTGTGGGAGTAAGAAAAGTATTTATTTTGCAGTTAAATTATACAATTCTACTTCCTAATGCTTCTGCTACAGTAACTTCTTTTTGTGCCATCACCTTGAATCAATGTTTTTTGTGATGTGCCATGATCTTACTTTAAGCTCTTCAATTTCTTCCAGTGGCTGGTAGAAAAAAGTGAAAATTCCTTAGTGTGACACTTATGACCCTTGCCTGGTTCCAGCTAAAATTCATCATGCCCCATCTCACAGCCTGTGCCCCAGCCAATCAAACTGCCTGTAATTTTCTCAAATTACAGTCTGGGTCAGACCTGCCAGACTCTGCTAGTTCCGCGCTCTCGTCAGACCTGCTAGTTCAGCGCTCTCTGTTGCATCTTTCTTTGGTCCCTGACTTCTTGTACCCTCCCACCTCCCAGAAAACTTGGTCCAAGAACAGTGCTTCTCTCCTTAACCTTAGTTCAGTATTGAATCTTATATGAATCTTCTTTATAACTGCCTCCCGTTTTGCAGAAATGACTTTTTTATCCCATGTGTGCTAATTTCTAGACCTCCATATGTTTTATCTTTGAAGCTATAGTATAATTCTGCATTTAATTACTTATTTATCTTTTTCTATGGCTGGACTACATGTAAATATATCTTTTTTTTTTTTTCTAAATCCTCTCTTCCTAGGACAATGTCTGGCACATGTTTGGTATTTAAGAAATGAGGCTTGCTAAATTAATGCATATATGCCAAAATCCCTTTTGATATTGAGTCTTCCTAGTAACAAGTATTCTAGACATGGTCTAAGACAGATGCATAAGTATTATCTCGGCATGGATTGTCCCAGTATGATTCAGAACAGATTACTCGTATATGATTCTGTTTTTTTTTTTTTTCTAATTGAGACTGGAAGCATGATTAAAGGGCGAGCGTGATCACTCTGAAGATGTGCCAGGCTAGATTTTCCCCAGGGTAGATTTTCTCCTCTATGCCATAAACTAACCAGCAGACTGTTTAAGAGCCACCAGCAACTCCAATTTTTCTTTCAGAAGTCTGTTAAGACGTAATGTTTGATGTGCTTGCTTTCCAAGGCATACATTAGTTGAGTGCAATTAAATAAAGGAATGTTGAATCCACAAGCCATATTGCACTGAGTATGTTTTGCAGAAATGTACCTGATAGGCCACATAATTCCTGTACACATTTGGGCGCCTGCACTCATTATGTATTGAAAACAATCGCATCAAAAAGTGACCGTCTTGATTGCGATTTTCATTTGATCTTACAAGTTATTTCCAAAGGTCACAGTGTTGGCACATTTTTAACTCCTGTGTCTCCTTCACCCTCTAAAACAGACTTAGCTCCACCTTTTCACGGAAAAACACAAAACCCTCAAATCATTGTATTGTCCTAACGGTTTTCAAAGAATTACTTTCTTCAAAGTTATTTTCCTCTTTTTTTAGCTTACATTTCTAAAGCTAGAGTCAGGATAGTTGATTCTGGTGCTGAAAAAAAAATCAGTTAATAACCATTTTTATAAACTACTACACATTTCTTTGGTGTAGGGTTGGTGTCATGGAATATTGTGCATTTGGAGGTCAGAAAGAAATGGTACACTTTTTTTTTTTTTTTTTTTTTCTTTTTTGAGACAGGGTCTCACTCTGTCGCCCAGGTTGGAGTGCAATGGTGCGATCTTGGCTCACTGCGAACTCCGCCTCCCAGGTTCAAGTGATTCTCCTACCCCAGTCTCCCAAGTACCTGGGATTACAGGCACCTGCCACCATGCCCAGTTAACTTTTGTATTTTTAGTAGGGACGGGGTTTCGCCATGTTGGCCAGGCTGGTCTCGAACTCCTGACCTCAGGTGATCTGCCTGCCTTGGCCTCCCAAAGTGCTGAGATTACAGGCATGAGCCACCGCGTCCGGCTGGTTCACATTTTAAATATGCTACTTTTTAACCAAATGATTTGGGGCAAGTTTCTCCCCTTTTTCATATGTGTTTTCTCATCTATAAAATATTCTTTATCCCTGTGGATCTCTATTCACCTAGAAAGTCAAGATAAACCTTTCCATTTGCTTCCCAGGATATATTTGGACATTTTACCATAGTGAACTTACCCATGCTTGTTTTTCGGTG
Organism: Papio anubis; assembly: GCF_008728515.1. Lineage (NCBI taxonomy): Eukaryota > Metazoa > Chordata > Mammalia > Primates > Cercopithecidae > Papio > Papio anubis. The sequence goes on from NC_044977.1 coordinate 294,714, forward strand.
TGTTCATTTATATTACTTTGGAAAAGCAATTATCTTGCCATCCTCTTTTAGTCTTCTGATTTCTACTCCCTGTTTTTCATTGAGATTTTCTTCTGCCCTCAGGTAATATGTGCTCATTCATCTCCATTGTATATCAATAGGCCTTTGAAAGTAATCCTAGCCGTAAATCCTGACTATTAAATAATTCAGAATTATTTACTCCTCTGCATCATCCTGATGTATATTCCCGTGCTGCCCACACTGTGTTCAGGGGTAGAAACACATGCTACATTAAAAATGCATGTACATTTTCTTTTTTTTCTTTTTTTTCTTTTTTTTTTGTAAGACAAAGTATCACTCTGTCACCCAGGCTGGAGTGCAGTGGTGTGATCTCAGCTCACTGCAACCTCTGCCGCTTGGCTTCAAGCGATTCTGCTGCCTCAGCCTCCCAAGTGGCCGGGATTACAGGTACCCACCACCACGCCTGGCTAATTTTTGTTTTTTTACTAGAGACGGTGTTTCACCATGTTGGCCAGGTTGGTCTCAAACTCCTGAACTCGTGATCTGCCTACCTCAGCCTCCCAAAGTGCTAGGATTCGCAGTATATTTTCCAATCACTATATATGCATTCTTCAATCTTACTGCTTTACTCAGCATATACATACATAAAATGTTTTCTGTGTATCAAGCCTGATTCTAGGCACTGGGGATAGACTAAAAACAAAACAAAACAAAAAGGACAATCTGTTCCCCTGCCCTCTTGAAACTTGCAGGAGAAAAATATATTAAACAAAAGAATAAAGTAAATAAATTTGTCATTTGAATAAACACAGAGATAGAGTGATATTATAGAACAAAATCCTTGAACTACCCTTGAACAATGAATGAAATGCCTTTTTCATAAAAAGGCAGTTTTTAAAGAAATGCCTTTTAAGCTGATATTTAAAAATAAAGATTAGCCGAATGACGGGGTCAAGGAGGTTGAATAAATAAAATTAACCTAGAGATGAACTTAAGGAAGAAATGCAGATGAGAATGTGAATGTGCAGAGCTTTGAAAGAGTCATTTTAAGAATCTTCTTACCTTATCTGAAGGGTACTGGGAAGATACTGAAAAGTTTCAGCAAAAGGGTAACTTGACCTCATTTGTATTTTTAAAGAAATCATTCTAGTTTCTGTTTGTGGAGCAAGAAAAAGGAAAGTGTGTTTGGGAAAGAACAGGAAGTGGGGGAAGATCATGAGTAGAATTCTCCAAGTAGGTTTTGCAAATGTATGTCTAGAGCTAGAATACATACCTGGTGCAGATGTAAATTTGAGTTACTTCAGCCTATCATTATGAACGGAAAGAATGGGAGTAGGTAAGATGGCATTAAGTGTATATTGCAAGAAGAGTGGGGAAAAGAAATTATGAGGAACTTCAACACTTTAAAATTAAGTAGAAAAGTAGGATCTGGTAATGAACAGTCTAGAAGCCAGAATTGTAGAGGTGTAAGGAGCATCGTCAGAATGAGGTTACATTGTACGATGGGTGCTGTGATTACAGCTCTCTTTAAGGGTGGCCTCAACTGCCTGCAACCAATCACTGATCAATATAGGGAAAGGAAGGCACAGTCTACCCATTCCAACTAGAACTTGGCCTTTATACAACTCTGAAGTGTTATTTTAACACCAGCGTCCCAGTGCTCTGAAGCTGCATCCAGCCTACTTCTTTCCTTGTCCTACCATGCTTCTCTCTTCTTTCCTAGGTGTTGATCCCAAGAGAATTCCATAAAAGACATCCTTCTTGTTAGTATCCATCTGGTGTTCCCCTTCCCTGGGAACCCAACTGGTAGCACATGGAAAACTGTGTGTGTGTGTGTGTGTGTGTGTTTACAGAAAGAGTGTGCTAGATTGTGTCTAGTAATCTTACACAGTCAATAAATGATGTGTGGAATAGGAACAAACTAGTGCGTAGCTCTTTTGTTTCAGTAATGAATGCAGCTGAATTGGTCAAGTCAGCAAGCAGCAATGGAATTGGACTGTGTAGAGGAAAAGAGATGGAGACTTAGGATCCGGAATGTTGACAATATTACTGAAGAGTTTAGAGGGAAACACAAGATCAGGAAAGTGGTAGCACATGTGAAATGTTTGAGGTAGAAGAAATTGCATAAATGACTTTGAAATGTTCCTCCACAGGTGGGGGAAGTGGTCATAGTAAAAATTGGCATTAGGTTTACTAGAGAAGGATACAGCACAGTTTCCTGTCTTGGCTTTTATTTGTTTCAGGGAAGAAAGAGTCAAAGAGTAAGGATCGAAGGGGGAAATACAGAGTTGTGTTTGTGGTAAAAGATTAACATAGTCATTTTGAAGGGTGATGGGTTGAACTCAGAAGATAAACATGGTCTCTCTTTTTTAGGCGGCATCAGGAGTTCAGTTGAGAGTAATGGCAATAAATTTATATCAGCACAAATGTAGGCAATCACATATTCTACTTGTTTTCTTGCTTAATATAAATGGCCATGCATTTTGGGTTGGTTGGTAAATGGCGTTTGTGATGAAAACATCTGTTTCCTTTTTTTTTCTACTCTCCTAAGGAAAAACCATTTAAAGAAAATTTAAATTACCTTGCATTTGAAAAGAACACATGAATAAGCTTACATAAACATTTTCTCTGTTGGGGAATACTTCCTAATGAATCTCATCCTTTGTCTACAGGGTAAAAGGAAAGAATATTATTTGACTAATAAGTAAGAAGGAGTTCATTATAGAATTACAATTATATTGTAATTCATTATAATTATATTATACAGTGAATCTATAATAATAAGCATATATATTTGTCAGTCTAAACTTACCCTATTGAGCCTCTATAATTGGAATATGACTGATGAAGAGAAGAAATATTTGTATATAATGTAATGAAAGGCTTTGTAAACTTTATTTGCATCAGGGATGTAGGTGGATGGATGGCTCAAATTAATCAGTATTATCTGCAGAACTGATTGCATTCTACTTCGCAGAATGAATGACATGACATCCTGTGGTTCCTTTGAATTCTGTACATTACATGAAAGGGGACATGTTATTGCTCTGCTAAATAATATCTGACTAGTAATTAAAAATGAATGTAGGTTTTTAATGACTTTTTGTCTTCTTTTTTGTGCAGAGGAAACTTCTGAAGCTCATTTTTAACATTTGTTATTCAATTTATAGATTTATAAACCTAGTTCTTCTCTAGCTCTCTTTCACTACTGAGCTTATTTTATTTTTAAAATGAGAAATTTTAGCAATTATTTTAAGGGCTTATGACTTTTTTTAGTCTTGTTTACAAATATAAAACATTTTCAAATATTTAAATTTATTTAAAAACTTTTACAACGTATTTTTTGAGTGCTTCCAATTTAGGACAGTAAATTTTTTCTGTGTATTTAAATAACTTTTATAAATCTAATTAACAAAAATAGTGACCCTAAAATGCATCTAGTTCTTCCAAAATAATATATAAATACTAAAATATCAATTTAAAATACCACGTCTAAATCAAGCAAATAATTACATATTTTAAGTTTGAAATTATGGAACTATCATTCTAATTCACTAGGAATTAAAATGTAATATATTTTATTTCACCTAAGTTCTCTAGTATCTGCATATACAAACAAAATTTCCCAGATAATTTTATTTTTGGAAGAACAATCAGTATGGTAAATCCAAAAGCTTTGCCCGAGGAAAGAGAGAGACCCTCTCATACTGTTTTATATATTGTTTTATACTCAGTACCTGTTTTAAGAAAAAACAAGGAAGTGAAACCAAAGACAGGCAGCCCAGTGCCCAAAATCAGGCCTGGGCCTGCCTGGTCTAAACCCAGTAGTTAAAAATCAACTCATAACTTAGAAACCGATGTTATTCATAGATTCCAGACATTGTGTAGAAGAGCATCCTGAAACTCCCTGCCCTGTTCTGTTTCTCTCGGACCGCCGGTGCACGCAGCCCCTGTCACGTACCCCTGCTCACTCAAATCAGTCACGACCCTTTCACGTGAAATCTTTAGTGCTGTGAGCCCTTAAAAGGGACGGAAATTGTGCACTCGGGGAGCTCGGATTTTAAGACAGTAGCTTGCCATGCTCCCAGCTGAATAAAGCCCTTCCTTCTACAACTTGGCATCTGAGAGGTTTTGTCTGCGGCTTGTCCTGCTACATTTCTTGGTTCCCTGACCGGGAAGTGAGGTGACTGAGGGACACCGAGGCCGCCCCTTAGGCGGCTTAGGCCTGCCCTGTGGAGCATCCCTGTGGGGGACTCCCGCCAGCCTGAGCAAGGCGATCGGAAGAGCGCCCCCGGGGTAGGCGGTTGTCCCGGTGGAAGCCTCACCAGAGCAGCGCCTAGCAGGCCCCCGGAGGATTAACAGCGGCTGAACACCCTAAAGGAACTGGCACGTGGAGTCCGCACATCTGAAAGTTGATAAAACTAGTCTTTGGAACTTGCCCCACTCCATTAGAGTGGAAGTGTGGCCTGATCACCCACGGTGTGCCTGTACCGGCACTTTGGTTTTTGTTCTGGACTTGACTTGGATTGCTTGATACTTTGGTTTTGGTTTTGACCTGGCTTAGATTTCTGGATACTCTGATTTTGGTTTTGATTTTGGTTTGGTGTAAACTGCAGAAGTGTGTGTGTGCCCTTTTCACCGTTTTTTTGTTTTGTTTTGTGGTGTGCGTGTGGTGTGAGCGTGGTGTTTTGTCTCGAAGAAGCATGGGTCAGGCACAAATAAGCCCACCCCACTAGGAACTATGTTAAAAAAATTTCAAGAAAGAGAGAAAAGGTGGGGAGGCAGACTTTATATAAAAAGAATGTTATATGGTAAATTCTTGTCCTGAAATAAACTAACTGGTTGTTTAAAGAAAAAAATGTTTGTAATAAGTCAGAAAGTTAGGACATGTCAAAAAATTGTCTGTAAAAGTCATAAAAGAAAAAAAAGTTGTAAAAAAAAGTTATGTAAAAAATGTTGTATAATTTAAAAAGTAATAAGGTCCCCTGAGTACTATTGAAAAAAACAGTTTATGTGCAAGGTGTACAAGAAAATTAAAATATACCTCTGGTAAAAAGATTATGAGGAGGCATAAGAATGTGGATTTTTACCTACATTAAAAGGTTAGAAAAATTATTGTTTTAAAAGTTTAAGCAAGTTTTAAAACGTTAATTGTAAAGAAAATTCTGTGTGTAAACATATTAGCTAAACTTAAAAAGGTATCATCCACTTTTTCTGTGAACTGGACATTAAAGTAAAAATGCAACAGGTTTTTCTTAAAACATCAACCTACTCTTTAACAAAAATTATGGAATTAGAAAAACTCTATAAAATCTTACCTCATGGTCAAACATGAAAAATTGGATAAATATGTCTACAAGGTTTTATTAAAATTAAGCTTAACATTAATAACACACTAACTTAAAGGTAAAATTTAGCTTATCTGGTATAAAAATCATACAAGAAGCATTATTAAATATAAAATGGTGTTTAGCTTTCTTTGGTCTAAAAACTAATAAAAATAGGTGCTAAAGGAAACATTCATTTTACTAGAGGATTATAGAAGTGAAGACTTAAAACAAACTTTGGCAATTAAGACAGCATACCAAGATGCAAATGCCTGGTTGAAATGGATCAAATATTCCATCTGCACATTAAACAAAAGCAATTGTTATGCTTGTGCACATGGCAGGCCAGAGGTCCTGACTGTCCCCCTTCCACTAAGGTGGTCCTGCAGTCGACCAGGCGTGGGCTGCATGGTAGCTCTTTTCCAGGATTCTACAGCCTGAAGTAATAAGTCATGCCAAGCTCTCTGCGCTATATCCCGAAGTCCCTGCGGGTCAGCCCCTGAGGGCCATCCAGCTTCCGTCTCCCAACACTAAGTTCACTTCGTATCTGTCACACAGGGAGGAGACTTACCATCCCTTGAAGACCTGAAGGGATGCCGTGAGCTTAAGAATGTTCAAGATCTTATCAATCAATCAGCCCTTGTTCATCCCCCAGCGGATGTGTGGTGGTATTGTGGTGGACCTTTACTGGGCACTCTGCCGAATAACTGGAGTGGCACTTGTGCTTTAGTTCAGTTGGCTGTCCCTTTCACCCTGGCATTTCATCAACCAGAGGAAGAAAAAAAAAGAATGACATCGTAAAGTGAAAGAAGCCCCTTATAGGTCTTTCAACTCTCACATCTATTTAGATGCAATTGGAGTCCCACAAGGAATACCAGATGAATTTAAAGATTGAAATCAAATAGCTACAGGATTTAAGTCAATACTTTGGTAGGTGACAGTCAATAAAAATGTAGATTAGATAAACTACATCTATTACAACCAACAGCAACGAGCTTTTCGTGAGTTAAAAGAAAAACTCATGTCGGCCCCAGCCCTGGGGCTACCTAACCTGACAAAACTCTTTACACTCTATGTGTCAGAAAGAGAAAAAATGGCAGTTGGAGTTTTAACCCAGACTGTAGGGGCCTGGCCAAGGCCAGTGGCCTGTCTCTCAAAACAACTAGATGGGGTTTCCAAAGCCTGGCCCCCATGTCCAAGGGCCCTGGCAGCAACGGCCCTGTTAGCACAAGAAGCAGATAAGCTAACTCTTAGGTAAAACCTAAAGTCCCCCCTCCCCATGCAGTGGTGACTTTAATAAATACCAAAGGACACCATTAGCTAACGAATGCTAGACTAACTAGACACCAAAGCTTGCTCTGTGAAAATCCTCGCATAACCACCGAAGTTTGCAACACCCTAAACCCCGCCACCTTGCTCCTGGTATCAGAGAGCCCAGTTAAACTAACCGTGTAAAAGCACTGGACTCAGTTTATTCTAGTGGGCCCAACCTCCAAGACCGTCCTTAAGCATCAGTAGACTGGGAGCCGTACGTGGACGGGAGCAGCTTCACCAACCCCTGCAAAGTGACTCTGAAGAAGACAACAAGCCCTGCTCCAGTCACACCTGGAAGCTGACTGGTCCACGCACGGCCGAAGCATGAGGAAACTCATTGTGGGACTCATTTTCCTTAAAGTCTGGACTTTTACAGTAAGGACTTCAACTGACCTTCCTCAGACTGAGGGCTGTTCCCAGTATATACATGAAGTCACTGAGGTAGGACAAAAGATTGCTACAGCCCTATTATTTTGTGGTTATTAAAAGTGTACCAGGACTCTAAAAGAAACTTTTTTGTATAATGCTCTTCTATCCAAGGTATGCAGCCCAGGAAATAACCAACCTGATGCATGTTATGACCCATTTTAAGCCTCCCATGATCACAGTTTTTAAAATAAAATTAAGATCTGGTCCTTTTCTAGGAGACACAAGTAAAGTAATAGCTAGGACAGAAGAAAAAGGGGTCTCCAAGCATGTAACCTTGAAACTTAATGCTTGTGCCACTGTCAATAGCAATCGGCATAAAATAAGATGCAGTTCTTTAAATTAAAAAAAAAACAAACAAACAGTTTACATGGCAAGAAATAAGTATATCTGCCATGAATTAAGCTCCTGTACAAATGTGTGCAATTACTGGTCTTGTGTCATCTAGACTACTTAAAAAAAGGATGAAAAAAATTCCTGTTTAACTCCAAAAAGGAGAAGGCAGCCCCTCCTGTACGAGTGGAAGCTGTAAGCCCTTAAAATTAATAATTACAAATCTCTTAAACCCAAGGTAAAAAAAGGAGAATCTGTATCTCTAGGCATCAGTAAAAAAGGACTAGCTCCTAGAATAAATATCTTAGTAAAAGAGGAGGTTCGTAAACCCTCTCTGGAACGAGTATTTCAGACTTTCTATGGTAAACTAAATGTGCCAGTACCAGAGACTCCAGGAAAAACCACAAATTTGTTTTTGCAACTAGCCGAGCATGTAGCCCAGTCTCTAAATGTCACTTCATGTTATGTTTGTGAAAAAACTGTAATAAGAGATCAATGGCCATAAGAAGCCCGAGAATTAGTGCCTACAGACCCAGTTCCTGATGAATTCCTGCCCCCCGCCACAAAAAAAAATCACCCTGATCATCTCTAGATTCTAAAAGTCTTCATTATTAGACAATATTGCATAGCTAGAAAAAGGGAAGAATTCACTCATTCTGTAAGATGACTTAGTTGTCTGGGGCAAAAACTGTATAATGGTTCCACACACACACACACAGACACACACACACACACAACAGCTACATGGTGGAGTTCCACTGACACAGACAGAGATCCGTTCAGCAAATTTCCAAGGTCGCAGACTGTCTGGGCCCACCCACAATTCCACCGGGACTGGACTGCCCCCACCGGGTTATACTGGATTTGTAGACACAGAGCCTATGCTAAGCTGCCTGACCAGTGGACAGGTAGTTGTGTTATTGGCACTGTTAAACCATCCTTCTTCCTACTGCCCATAAAAACAGGCAAACTCCTGGGCTTCCCTGTCAGTGCTTCCCACAGAAAACGAAGCACAGCCATAGGTAATTGGAAAGATGATAAATGACCTCCTAAAAAATTATACAATACTCTAGGCCTGCCACTTAGACACAAGACGGCTCATGGGGATACTGGACCCCCATTTACATGCTCAACTGAATCACATGGTTGCAAACTGTTTTAAAAATTGTAATAAAACTGGTCAAGCTTTGACTATTCTGGCCCGGCAAAAAACTCAGATAAAAAATGCTATCTATCAAAATAGATTGGCTCTTGACCACTCTCTAGCAGCTGAGAAAGAGGTCTATAAGAAATTTAACCTCACTAATTACTGTCTAGCATAGATAATCAAAGGCAAATAGTTAAAGACATAGTTCAAAATATGACAGAACTGACACACGTGCCCGTACAAGTGTAGCACGGATTCCAGCCTGAGGCCATGTTTAAAAATTAGTTCCCAGGACTAAGAGGATTTAAAACTCTTATAATAAAAGTTATAATAGTAGTAAGAACCTGCTTACTGCTCCCTTGTTTGCTACCTGTACTTCTTCAAATGATTAAAAGCTTCATCGCCACCTTAGGTCACCAAAACACTTCAGCACAAGTGTACTATGTAAATCACAATCAGTCTATTGCACAAAAAGACCTAAGTAGCAAAAGTGAGAGTGAGAATTCCCACTAATAAAAAGTGAGAGTCTCAAAGGGGGGAATGAGGAAAGAGAGAGACCCTCTCATATTGTTTTATATTGTTTTATACTCAGTACCTGTTTTAAGAAAAAAAAAGGAAGTGAAACCAAAGACAGGCAGACCGGCACCAGGCCCGAAATCAAGCCTAAACCCAGCAGTTAAAAATCAACTCATGACTTAGAAACCGATGTTATCCATAGATTCCAGACGTTGTGTAGAAGAGCATCGTGAAACTCCCTGCCCTGTTCTGTTTCTCTCTGACCACCGGTGCATGCAGCCCCTGTCACGTACCCCCTGCTGGCTCAAATCAATCACGACCCTTTCACGTGAAATCTTTAGTGCTGTGAGCCCTTAAAAGGGACGGAAATTGTGCACTCGGGGAGCTCAGATTTTAAGGCAGTAGCTTGCCGATGCTCCCAGCTGAATGAAGCCGTTCCTTCTACAACTCGGCATCTGAGAAAACGTCTGCGGCTCGTCCTGCTACGTGCCGAATGTTTCAATACTGTTTGTATTAGTAAGAAACGTAAAATCAAATATCTGTTTCAAGTAGTCAACTGCACATTTGATATTTTACCTTTAAAACTCACTCTCTGCTGGGCATGGTGCTCATGCCTGTAATCCCAGCACTTTGGAAGGCCAAGGTGGGTGGATCACCTAAGGTCAGGAGTTCAAGACCAGCCTGGCCAACATGGAGAAACCTTGTCTCTACTAAAAATACAAAAATTAGCCAGGCATGGTGGGGTACACCTGTAGTCCCAGCTACTCAGGATGCTGAGGCAGGAGAATCGCTTGAACTGGGAGGGGGAGGTTGCAGTGAGCTGAGATCCCACCACTGCTCTCCAATCTGGGCGACAGAGTGAGACTCTCAGAAAAACAAAATGAAACTTTCTCTCATGAGCTAAGTTCTCTTAAATATTACAAGTATGTAGATTTCCAACACAGATTGGTTCCTTTCCAATGCCAAATGATCTTTACTAGGATTTCAAATTTTTAAAATATTTCTGTGCTTAATTGGAAATCCTCCTGAGGCTAAGGAGATGTGTAGACGTTATGAAAGCAATGACTACCTGGAACTGAAGATACGACACCAAATACTTAATTCTAAATCTTACTGCTGAGGAAGATAATGTCATCCTGCATGACTATGATTTATTATGACCAGAAATCTTTGCCAGGATATTGACTGATCTTTTTAGATTGTATTTTTTTTCTGAGCTACTAATAAAAACTTATGTAGAGCTTTTATGTTGGAGACCCCCAGACCTCAAGGAGGAAGCTACACAATGCATTCCCTGGATTTACTTGGAACAGATTTTCTAATTATCCTGTCTAATCACAGAACTCTACCCTCCCACCTACACTGGTCCTTTGTCTATATGTTGAATGCAGTATTTTAGCTCTTAAGGAACGTATATGCATTTTCCAACTAAACCTTAAAACTTCATTGGAATAACCATGAATGCCTTTTCCATCTAACTTTAAAGAACTTTGAACTTAATAGAATTTTCTATTTTTTCATGTTCTTAATACCACAAAACACTTACAGGTATTAATATCATATGTACTGGCATTTGGATATCTCTTATAGCTTTATCTGACTTGGGTTTGAAAATTATAAGGTCATTCTATTGGCATTTATTTAATTATTGGTTATGACATTTTATGTTGATTGATGCCTACAGTTTTGGCTTTTGGGAAGCCAAAAATTACTGCTGTAATTTTGTCTGTAATGGCGCAAACACATGGCCATTCATTGACATAATGAATGTACTTCAAGTTTAAAAGATGTCCTATTTCTCTTGATCATCAGGAATCTCAGAGCTGACAGCACCAGGCATGTGTATTTGTGTGTGAGTGACAGAGAGTGTGAAAGAGAGGGAGACAGTGAGAGCGAGAGAGAGAGAGGTTAAAAAAACCATCCCAGAACATAGTAAAGTGACAGAAACAAATTAAAGATGAAATAAATTTCATCCAAACTTTAAATATGGTCATTTTGCATCTTTGAGAAAGTTGCGTAGCTTATTCTAGGAAGATTGTATTGTAGAAAGGATGGAATACCTGATTAGTACATCAACATAATTTTGAAGAAATGAAATGAATAAAGTACTTGATTTTAATGCATGATATGCAGGTGTATATAAGAACTTTGCTAATAGTTGTCTTTTTGAAACAGTAATAGATGTTTCCAGGTATGCATAGGTATGTGCGAATATCAGAGATTAAAATAGAAACTGAACCAAAAAGCTGTGCTATCATTGAAAGTTTATTTGTTTAAAGACTATGTGACACTTAGGAGGCATTTTAATGCAGTATTTTATGCATGCAGTTACATATGGTTAAGTGTTTTTTATTTGACTTCCATAAAATTTAGATTTGTTGCAATCTTATTTTTACCCTTAATAGTTTCTGAATCTTGGAAAGGAAAGGGAGGGAATATCCAAATATCTTAAACGGGGTTCTTTGACTTCTAATAAATAATTAAAATCTTACACACAAGGTATTTAAAGCATACAGATGATCCTACATTTGTCCTAACAGATCACAGTGCCGTGAATTAACGGACATCTCTTACGTGTAAGAAAATTTTGCCACTGTGCTTTTAGTTATCTCCTCTTCTCACCTACTGTCTCCTGGAACATTCTCTCCCTTTTCATTTGTAAAGGGTCTTCTTGAGCCTAAAGTTTTATTGGGCCTCACTTTTTGCTGCTTTGTTCCTTCGCCAGTTCTGGGCCTTTTTGCGGAGTGTACTATAGGTTGAAAAATGGAGAAAGCACAACTCCAAAGCTACTGACCTAAGAGTAACAAGGTTATTGAATTTCCCTGAGTCCTGCTGAGGTCTGATCCTCTACTCTCTAAAGACCATGGCTGGGGAAGACCTAACATTCACTCCAGGTCACTTGGAGTTTTCAGTCTTTGATGATGGAAGCTGGAAATGCGGACCTTATACCCTAACCAATTCTTCATTGGCCAAACCCCCTCCCCCCCCCAAAAAAAAACCTAAAACCAAAACAACCAAAAAACCACTGCCACCTCTTTATGACCAACCATAGTTTCCGTTTAATCCTTCAGGAGGCACTTATCTACTTAATCCACTATCATATTGTAGTATCATGCTAAGCATGGAGTCAGTATCAAGGAGCAAATGGCCTCTGGCCTTCTGGAATCCACATTACCTGGAACTGTGTGAAGATTGTCTTTGGATCCCTTTGCCTTGCTGTGGTTCCCTCCACCCCATGCATTTTGTCTTTTCTATCTCCTTCCCTATTGTTTTGTAAAGTTACATCAGGCTGTTGAGTGGTGGTGTTTTTACCACTGTCCCATAAACAAATACTTTTTACCAGTGTCCCATAAACAAATACTTTTAATAGCCTTTTGTTGGTGCTAATTTGTAAGTGACCGTTTTATAGCCACAGTAAGTACCTGTAAAGTTGGGAGACAAAAGAGAATTATGTTGTTCTCATGCTAAGAAAGGGCAGCATTAAACTCCTCTGTAACCTCTTTTCTGCATTTGTTGACCAAGTTTTAACAAGGATAGAAACAGAAAATAGCAGCAAAGGAAGATGTGGGATCAGAGAACAAGGACCAAAGCTGGAACCAAGTTATCACGAGGTGGGTGAACGGAAGCATTCTTCCCTCAAACATCCGTGTTCTTCAGCTTGTCCCATTTCACCCTTTCCAAACAAGAGCAAGTTTTTAAACAGAAGAGAAGCAACTTTGAATAAAGAGTATATCAGAACTCTCCATAATTCATACAACCTCCAGACAAGTTCTCAGGTCTACCGGTCAGAAAACACACGGTGACATTCACTACATTTTTGTTATTGTAAAGATTTCTGTGAGAGTGTGGGGCTCAGTCAAACTTTGTAGGGAAAAATAAGCCACAGTCATAGGGATTCATTCATTCATTCATTCATTCATTCACACATAGTTTTGTTTCTATTATGCCCCACTGTCCTAGGCTCTGGGGATTAAACAGTGACCAAAAATGATAGTTGTTTAGCCTCATGGAGCTTGCAGCATATTGAAGGGAACAGACAAAACTCACACAGGACTGTGCAATGTGCATCCATAAGATACTCTGGGATAAGTGCCGTGGCTGAAATACACAGAGGGCTGACATACAGTTGCATGTTGTGTAAGAGAGACTTGCGTTAGGTAAGGTGTCTAGGTCAGCTGTCTCTGAGGAAATCGCATTTCAGCTGCGACCTGAAAGATTAAAGGGGGTCAGAGAGTGTCCTCGGCAGAGAGAATAGAATATGTGCAAAGGCCTTGAAGCTGAAAACTTCCTGGGCTCTTTGAAAAACGGACAGGGGCCAAGTTGCAGGTGAAACGGATGTGAGAGCGAGTCTAGTTATTTCCATTTTATTACAAACCGCACATAGGGCCTTTAAATGTTCCAGAATTTTGATTTTTTGTGTTACCTGGGAGAGAATGTAATTTTGTTTTCATCAAATCTTGTTTTTACAAACACCTTTTGCATTTTGGTTTCATCTGAGAAAGCTGACCGCATAGTGCCCCCGTGTGGCCGAGTGCCGCATTACATGGTTCATACCGTACAATCCTCGAGGCATGGTTGTAGCAAACTTCTTGTACAGCTTTTTCAGTTACTCTAAGTCACCTCTAGCTGCTGTCACTCAGACTCAAATATAGTTTTATTTATTTTTATTGTTGTTGTTGTGTTTTGCTACTTTCTCACATTCCACTGTGGAATGGACATGCGCTGGAGCACAGACTCCAGTGGCCTCAGGAGCCAAGCAGATTGAGAACGAAAATGAGTGAAGCCAGACTGGATCTGAAACAATAAAAGACTCTGGGAAATTTGGAGACACAAGTTACAGAGAAAGACTTCAATTTTATGTATTTACTTTATAAATAAGTATGACAAAATAGCCCTAGGGACCATTATATTTTTCAGTCTCTGTCTCCAGATTTCTACTTTTAGCCAATGTACATGGTTAATTTCTCAGTCAACACCACAAATGCTTTGTATCCTTTTGTACATTTTGACTATGTTAGAACTGATTATTTTGTGCATCAAATTGTCTATTTCTGTTTCCGAGTTCAACATTTTGCCACGGGTTTATTTTGGAAAGTATTTCAGCAATCTTTGTTGGTTAAAACCAAGCACTCTATAGCTAGTCGTCGTTTCTTTCCTCCTCTCCCTTCCTCTCTCTTCCTTCTTCTTTCCTAAGGCTTGAGCCATTTTTCATTAGGAGAGGTTTTTTCTTTTTGTTTTTCTTTTTTTGACGAATTACTGCCAGTATGCTTTATGGAATGCAGCTGTTGAACTTTATCTCCTGCCGCTCTTTTCATTAAAGTAGTCCCCCAATTGTTTTCTGAGGACCTCTTCACTTTGACTGCCAGCACTGCTTGTATACCTTTTAAGTCAGAAATTGAGTGGTCTGTTCAGGCACATCTTTATCCAGTTCCTGCTTTTCATATAAGGATGTTTGTGCTACATGCAATTTTGTTGACTTTTGGAGTGTAAAACTTTGTTTGTAAATGAAAATATAGATTTACAGCTTTCCCGGTACTTGTCAGGGGCTACAATCACAAATTCACTGCAGCTCGATACTTCTCAGACACATGGGTAAGAGAAATATATTTATGGAAGATGGTCTGGAGGAAATGAAGCCATCCATTTTGCCATGTAATCTAAAATCGATTTCCAGATTAAGTGAGACCATCAAAAAATGCCTAACTGGCCGGGCGTGGTGGCTCACGCCTGTAATCCCAGCACTTTGGGAGGCCAAGGCGGGCGGTGACTCCGCCAAAAAAGAAAAAAAAAATCCTAACTGGACCACATCATACTGGGCCCAACACAATTGCTTCTTACTGAAATGCTTTAGCCATCATAAAACATTCTCTTTATGAGGGGCCATAGGAATTATTTTCTCTTGTTTCATATTGGTATTTCTCGCAAATAACTAGAATATATTATGTATGGTCTTGTTACTGGTTATATTTTCTCCTTTCTGCATGTTAATTAGAAAGTCAAGTTTGTGCTCTACCCTGACTCAGTGCATGATTCGTCCAAGTATCCATTTGTTCATTGACCACATTTCTGACACCATCTTGCTTCCCTATTATTTTATTTCCTAAAGGTTCTTTCTAAAGAGTTTAAATATTTTATATTGCTATATTGTATGCATTTGCAAGCAACTTAAATGCATTTGGAACAGAAGTGATATATAAGTAACAACCATAGGCTCTCTGTCAATGCTGTACTTAATTATAAGAACATAATTCCTGGCTGAACAGTCTGTAACCTAAATAAGTAAGAATTAATACACCCTATAATTCCTCAAGAGCTGAAACCTCCCCCCAAATACATTTTATAAGCCATGCTAATCCTATTTCTCAGTGCACAAAGGTTGAGCTTGTGGACTAATAATTCGTTAATATTTCTCATTAAAAATATAGCTAAATAGGGAGAGAGGAGATGGAAAGAACCAAAAATATTCTTTTAAGGAAAATATTTGATCCTCTGCATCCATTTATTAAGGCTAATACTCATTCTCCATTTCTCCCTGTCCATCTCGTTCTTCGAAAAGACCTAGCTGCACTCAACATGTGTGTGACATTAATAGACGTTAGTGACAGATTTCCCTCAGCGCGGACTGACAACACCGTGTGGAGGTGAGAACGAGTCTTGCTTATCGCTTAGGATCTGGATCTGTGGTCGGCTTTGTCATCCTACACAGCCCTTCTGGGATTTGTGAGTGATGACAAGCCTCAGCGATAATTATATTAAAATGCTTTTAACTTAGTGTAAACATAATTTAATAAGATGTAGATGTTCCAATAGGCTAGCCTTGAATTCGGTCTTGAGACCAGAGACAATATGCTTGTCTGCATGACGTATGCCCAGAAAGTATGTACATTCTTTGAGCCCAGTTAATTTCTACTAAGAAGTGTGTTAGTCTCTGACCTAATAATCTAATCTGCAGATTACTACATTTTTACTGCAATAAAGAACTCTGGGGCTTTTAAAATATCAGTAAGGTTATCTTACCTGCAATAGTAAATACTACTGAAGTTACAACTTTGGAGAAATTATATTTTTTAATGAATATGGATATATTACACCTGTTTGTTATTAGAGTAGCCCTCAAAGTTGGTGATTTATCAGTGAGTTGCTGCCGAATAACAATAGCTTTATTGAATGTCTGCTTGATACTGAGCCTTGTATTAGAGGCTTTTCATATTATCTCTTTTAGTCCTTGTAAAACATTTTATGGAATGTATTGTCAGCACTTTGTGAACGAAACGTGGAGTAAATTGTTTGCATTCCCATAGGTGGGCAGGTGTTCTAAGCTAAAAAGAGGAAAATGGTTGCATTGACATCTCTTAACCTATACACACACTTCCTTGGCACAGTGGAGTTTAGTAAAGCTCTGTCTTCTGCTAGAGATAGAGCAACTCTGATTGAAATCATACAATTTTAGATAAAATTAAAATTAAACTTGTATTTGTGCAACTTGAAAATTGTGAATTTTTCATGCAGTGACAGGGAGACACGTCATGAGCGGCACTCAGGTTTATGTTTTAGAGTAGGAAACAGATAGTGATGGAAAGGCAGGAAAATGAGTTTGTACATAAACTGCAAATATTTTAACTTAATATCGTAAGCAGTAAATGATTAGTCAATAGTTTTGATCGTATGAATGATAATTTGAACATGGCAATATTGCAGCCCTTATGCACTGCAGATGAGATTACCGAGTGTCACACTGGTTGAAAAAACAATATGGAATTATACAATCCCTTTTAAGATGCTCACAACCTGTGATCCATCCATTTGATCCCTAAAAAGCAAGGATGCTCAGACACATGTGCGTCAGGACACACGAGAGCACCATGGCAGCTATGTCTACGGTGACAGGGCACTGAAGATTGACAGGAGAATAAGTTAACAAATCATAGCATGTTTACAAAGGGAATACTACACAGCACTGTGAATGAGAAAATGGAACTGTGAATGTCAGCAAGATTAATCTCAGGAACCCAATGTTGAATGAAAATAGCACACCACAGAAAGATACATACTTCTTGAGTATACCTGAATAAAGTTCAAAGCATGCAACACTAAACAACGTATTAGAGGCACATATGATGGTACAACTATTAATAAAAATAAAGAGGAATTAAAAAACCACACAAGATACAGGATAATGGTAATCTGTATGGGGGAGAGAGTTGTCAGGATGAGGGACCCTCAGGGACCCTAAGGGTTTTGGCAACTTCTTATTTTGACCTAGGTGGTGTGTGTAAGGGGCCTCCTTTTCCGTTTAATCTTAGGGTCTCACATTATCACAAGCATTTTTTGGTTTTGCTTTTTTTTTTTTTTGAGACAGGGTTTTACGGTGCTGCCCAGGCTGGGGTGCAGTGGTGTGACTAGAGCTTACTGCTGCAGCCATGACCTCTTGGACTCAAGCAATCCTCTCAGCTCAGCCTCTGGAGTAGCTGAGACCACAGGCACATGCCACCACCCCAGGCTACTTTTTTTTTTTTTTTTATAGAGACAGAGTTTTGCCATATTGCCTAGGCTGATGTCAAACTCCTGGGCTCAAGTGATCCATCTCCCTCAGTCTCCCAAAGTGCTGGGATTACAGGCGAGAGCCATGGGGCCTGGCCACAAGCGTTCCTTTAGTGTATATGTATTAAATACTCCAACAAGGACGAACAATGAGAAAATATTTAGGCCTTAAATATTTTCTAAGTAATTTATATCACACTCTTTAGAGAAGCACCTCTTCTTAATTTATTCTTTCCACATATTCTTCTCTGAATTTAATTCATAAATGTTATTGTCCAACATTCTCTAATTTGTGCCACTTTTTCATCAAACAAGGAACATATGTGTGTGTCCCTGCACCCTGGGTGGCATGCTGCAAATTTTTCACTCCTGATAGTGCACAGTCCCTCTCTGGAAATCAGGTCAATTAGTAGTCTTCTGTATTTTCGCCTCCTGCCCCAGCGTATTAATACAGTGCTGCAGTACAACCCAAGTGTAGCAGAGCTCTGGCGAAATGAGCACAGAATGGTTTTCTGACCGTCGTTGGTGGCTGATGCTTGCTATTCCTCAGTGTGATGCTTAATGATGAGTGTCAACTTGACTGGACTGAAAGATGCAAATAACTGTTCCTGGGTGTGTCTTTGAGGGTATTGCCAAAGGACATCAACATTGGAGTTAGTGGACGAGGAGACACAGACCCACCCTCAATCCGGGTGGCCACTGTCTCATCAGCTGCCACTGTGGCTAAGATAGAAGCAGACAGAAGAACGTGGAAGGACTAGACTGGCCGAGTCTTCACGTCTCCATCTTTCTCCCGTGCGGGATGCTTTCTGTCCTCAAACGTCAGACTCCAAGTTCTCCAGCTTCTGAACTCTTGGGCTTACACCAGCGATTTGCCAGGAGCTCTCGGGTCTTCAGCCACAGACTGAAGGCTGCGCTGCACTTGTGAGGTTTGGGGACTCGAACTGGCTTCCTGGCTCCTCAGTTTGCAGACGGCCTGTTGTGGGACTTCACCTTGCGATCATGTGAGTCAGTTCTCCTGAAGAACTCCCGTTCATGTATACATCTATCCTATTAGTCCTGTCCCTCTGGAGAACCGGGACCAGTACACCCAGGTGGGAGGTGCAGTTAAGGTTATAAATACCACCCGCTGGCTGGGTCTTGTGGCCACCGCGTCTCTTACAGTGTTTATTTCTCCATCAGGTTCTGCAAAGCCTGTGTCCTTGCTGTGCTCTCCGTCTTCTCTCTCAATACCTGATGGCCAGAGTTGTTCTAGATCTTCTTTTCCTTTATAAATGGCTTCCTTCCCTCCTACACCTGATTCCTTCCAACAGGACTCAGCAGGTGAAAGGGAATCCACAAAAGTCTTCTCTAATGAATATTGCTGTGATGCTTTTTGAAATTACTGACATTCCTATCATTTTCATTAAACAGTGAGGGTAGAAGATTAGAGGCAACTCTTCCTGCAGAAGAACTCTTCCTTACTGCCTGCCCATATTTTAAATCTGCAAACCTTGGCGATACATTGATATCCTGTGCTGAGCTTATCCCACATCATCGGATGAGTTTTCTTCTGCTCTTTCATATTTTATCATGTGGAGGATTGTTTTTCCTTAGATGAATCTTGTACTGTTTGTTATATTTACTTGTTCTTATATATAGTGCCATATTGCCTAGGCTGAAAAAAATTTACTTATGCACTTATTTAGTGCCTCATTTGAAAAAAATAACAGTTTCAGTTACTGAAAAGTCTAAAATACATTTTCTTCATGTCTGTTTTATTTTAAAAATGAAGTACCTTGGTATGTAACTGTGTTCATGTCACGACAGTTATAAGTTCTAGTCCAAAGCTCCTCCAAAGAAGCACCTTGTCTTACACATCTCAAAGGAATTTAGCTGATGAAATAATTTGAACTGATCAAGGAAGGAATAAAATCCTACTTTTTGTAGACTTTGTTTTCACATATGTATTACACATGGACTATATTATAACAATGTTTGCAAATATTACTTTTAAGTGTATTAATCACTGTTTCTTACGAGTAAAATGCTGAAATAAGCTTCTTGTAATGGGTGTAATCTGCAGAATCTTGCAGATTAGTATCACAGAAAGCATGTCTAGTTCATGCAACTATTATTTTCATGCAAATTTTGTGGGTCTTTACCAATAATACATATTTGTCACCACTCTACTTGACAGCAAAGAAAAGAAAAAATAATAAATATCTGAGAAAAGATCAGGTACGCTTATACTATACAGGCAACGTTATCCTTTCATGTCATTAGTTGCCTTGCACTTTAAACCTGTGACAAAACACGACAAATTTTAGAAGGGAAAATACTGTAAGATAAATTATATACCTCTAAAGACGGTATTCCTATAAATTTAGTTGATAAATCTCAGCTTATTTAGAGTTTTGAAGAGATATTTTCTCTTCAATGAAGAAATCTCCATAACTGAATGATCTAAATTTCAATGACAAAAGAACTGTTAAAATATTTATAGAAAATCTTTCCTTTAACGATTTTTAGGTCCGAAATGTGATTTACTTTTTCACGAAATGGGAATATAAATAATCATACACACTTTTACACACACTTTATAAATTTAAAAGTTCTCAATCTATTTTATACACTATATGTAAGCAACTACGTCACAGGATCTGTTAAGAGCTACAGCGGTAAGAAAAAGTCCCAACCCTTGACATGTGTAGGAAGCGGCAGGATGTCTTCCAGGAAGAGAGGCTAATTCTGTTTAACATTAAGAGACAATGGAGTAATGTAAGTCCCAACTTCACCCTGGAAATTGCACCATTTATCATCTAGCATCAAATGTGTATGCTAGGACTGACTCATGTCCACACAGATGATTTCTGTTCCATAATAACGTTAATTGGTGAAATAAAACAATGGGTTTAATTTCTAGCCAAGAAATGCTTGGTTAGTCTAAATTAGTAATGTTTGCTTATGGAATTTCATACCCCAATTATTTCATGATGCTGTCCTTGAGATTTTTTTTTTTTGTTAAACTGTCTGCATGATACACATTTTGCATGCAATATTATTAAAACGTAGGGTATCTCCTTATTTTCTGATTAAAGTAAAATTTCCCAGTGTTTCTGTAAGGACTTTGGCAAATATTCTTGCTGCTTTATAAAACAAAATGTAAGAACCAGAAATCTTTGTAATCTTTCACTATGTTGATGTCTTTTTATAGCAGATTTCTCAGGAATTACTGTTTGTTGTTCCAAATTGAAATTTTCCCTGCATAATCTGACATTCATATCTTCAAATCTGATGTGATAAACTGAACAATCTCTTTGTGAGTGATATTTTGTAAAGCTCTTTCTGTATTTAGGACAAGTGAACACAAAGTCATCACCTTCAAAATAGCAAAGTAGTCATATCACATGTTAAATTGACTAGGGAAATTCTACATGTTTGAAAGTGTTTAAGTCTGGATTTTTCCTCAAGAACTATGAACTTTGGTTATTTATATTTGAAAGAAACTAGTTTTATGAATTGCACTTTAATTTTGAGATAATTATATATTCCTAGGCAGTTATAAGAAATAATACAGAAATATTGTATTGTCACTTGCCTAGCTTCCCCCAGTGGTAATGTTGGCCAAACTACAGGACAATATCATAACAAAAATATTGACATTGATATAATCCATTGAACTTATTCAGGGTCAGTTTTACTTTTTACATGAAAGTACACAATTCATTTAGTTTTTGTTTTTAAAATAAAATATCTGAGGGCCAAGTCTGTTGACTTAGTTAAGTTTTACATCTAATGCAAAGTTACTAAGACTTAGAGAGCTTTGAGAAGTGCAATGTTATTTCTAGAGTTAAATTTAAATAAAACACTTAAAGTCTGAGACTATTTTCTAGTTGTAAAAAGGGTTAAAACTGCATTGTAGATGTTCTTTTTCTTTCATTTTAAAACTAAACAATGTTCTATTCTTTAAAAGTAGGTCTTCATTAATAAGCAAAGATTTGCTACCACTGTGGTGAGAATAACACGTATGTATATTTTAGCGTCTGGATACATTCTCCATGACATTTCTTTATATTTAAACTATTATTTCATATAAATAGAAGTCAAAAGAGATGTTATCATATGCTATAAAGTAACTGTCTTCTATAACATAGGATGCACTAGGAAAATAGTGAATAAAATATCATGTGCTGCTTGTGGCATTAGATTTACCACACATTAAGATAAATGGGTTCATTAACTTCTTCCACCCATCTTTTTTATTCTGGAGATTAACTTCATATTACTGTGATAAGGGGCAGATTGCAATCCTGCCTTCCTGATGATATATCTTCTTGTATGAACTCTTGCTAATGTAGATTAAGTAGTCTAGCAGATACAGTATTACTCATAAAATCGCTTTTCAGAACTTTTTATAGTTTAACGAACATTTGCCTGTTTCCCAAATATATAGTGCAAGCATACTAAAGTCAATAATCTGTATTTTATATACCTATTATAATTGTCTAACAATGTAATTTATCTGTTTGAAACTAAATTAACCAACAATATTAACAAACATGTATAATATGGAAATTTTAGTTTTATGTGGTCACGGAAATATGTTTTCAGTCCTGTGTTTTAGTAACTGAGAGTTACATTTTTAATTGAATATTTAAATGTTATATGTAATTATCATAATAAGGCAACCTCCATCATGAATGAGTCCGGATTCGGTGAGGTGAAATGTCTTAGTTTATGTTTGTATAAATTGTATACAATATTGTATAAAATATTTTATCTGAATTTAGTTCTTTAGGTCAGATGGAAAAACCTCTCCTGCCCAGCCCTATCTCCAATAATTGGAAAATCTACTTACTGATATGTCAAGTCACGTTTCTTGAGGAATAAACTTCTAAAAATAGTAGTCATAGAGTGAGTTTAGACAGAAATTCAGAAACGGTCAGCGAAAGTTAACTAGACCTCTGTTGTTCATTGCTATCATGGCTTTCGTTTTTCTGTCCAGCCAAAACTACTTCTAGTTTTAGTCACTCCAAGTTTAATGCCTTCTGTCTTACATGCGTATTGCATGTTGTCACTTATAAGTAGGAGCTAAACAGTGGGTACACATGGACATAAACATAGAGATAATAGACACTGGGAAATTCAACAGGATTTGGATTATGTGTTATATTATGTGCACAGGATTTCAAGTTAAGTCCTATGTGCCTATCAGTGGAGATCCATAATAATTATTTCCAAAATAATTTGAAACCTGGAAGTTTGAAATGCATTTTTGGCATATTTTATCAGGAAAAGTTGGAGAGAAGAGCGGAGATTTTCTAGCTGTCCTCTTGGTATGTTTGTTTGCGGATTAGCTTGCACAAGTTGACACATCCTGTGTCAGCCCTTAAACCCTTAAGCTGAAGTTTGGGGAGGGGAGGAATATCTGGACACATCCTTAAGTTGATTGATTATCGATTTAAAAGGGGAGCATATTAGTCTGTTCTCATGCTGCTAAGAAAGACATCCCGAGACTGGGGAATTTCTAAAGGAAAGAGGTTTCATTGACTCCCAGTTCCACAGGGCTGGGGAGGCCTCACCATCATGGCTGAAGGCAAATGAGGGGCAAAGTCACGTCTTCCATGGCGGCAGGGCCGACGGCGTGTGCAGGGGAAAAGTCACGTCTTCCACGGCGGCAGGGCCGACGGCGTGTGCTGAGGGGCAAAGTCACGTCTTCCATGGCGGCAGGGCCGGCGGCGTGTGCTGAGGGGCAAAGTCACGTCTTCCATGGCGGCAGGGCCGACGGCGTGTGCAGGGGAAAAGTCACGTCTTCCATGGCGGCAGGGAAGAGGGCGTGTGCAGGGCACTCCCCTTTGTAAAACCATCGGATATCACGAGACTTACTCACTCTCAGGAGAACGGTGTGGAGAGTCACTGCCTCCATGATTCAGTTATCTCCCACGGGCTCCCCCCACAGCCTGTGAGGGTCATGGGAGCTACAGTTCCAGGTGACATTTGGGTGGGGACACAAAGCCAAGCTTATCAGGCAGACCGTATTCATCGCCACCATCATCTTTTTACTGTATTGATCTTCTTTTCTAATTGCAGATTCAGAGGTTATTTGTTTCATGGCTGTTACATGGGTGATGGTGGGGAACGGGCGTCTAGTGCACCTGTCCCCCAAATACCGAACATTATACTCCATAGGCAGTTTACTAACCCTTATTCCCCTGTAGCCCTCCCCACTTTTGGAGTCTTCAGTGTCTGGTATCTCCATCTTTATGTCCACGTTCCCCCATTATTTAGTCCCACTCGTGAGAATGTGAAATGTTTGATTTCCTGCTTCTGGGTTTGTCCGCTTAGCATAGTAGCCCCCAGCTCCATCCACGTTGCTGCAAAGGGCATGATTTTATGATTTTTATGGCTGTGTGGTATTCCATGGTGTATGGATACCACATATTTTTATCCAATCAACTGTTGACCACCAGCTTTTTAAAACAAACTTGATTGACTAATTGTACTGGTTATGGTGACTTGTTCAACACTTTTGGGATTAAAAATACGTCCTCTGGCTTTGCATCCATGGATTCAACCAAGTACTGATTGAAAATATTTGAAAAAATGAAAAACAAAAAAAGATAAAAATAATACAAATGAAAAACAATACAGTATAACAATTACATAGCATTCACATTGTGTTAAGTATCATAAAACTGCAGATAGTTTAAAGTATACAGGAGAATGTGCATAGATTATATACACATATTACACCGTTTTATGTAAAGGACTTGAGTATGTGCAGATTCTGAGGATGGTCCTGGAACCAGTGTCCCACAGGTATCAGGGGATGACTGTATTCAGACAGTCTGAAGCAAAACATTCTTAAACAAAAATCATTAGCCCATATAATATAGTTCTAATACTAACCCTGCTTATAAAACCTTTAAATTGCATGATATTTTCTTTAAAAAATGGTGATTTTTTAAAACACATGATCATGTTGGTTGTATTTAATCTTAACTACATGTTCTAAAAGGGTCACCACAATAAAACTGAAAAAAAAAAAAAAAACCCCATTCACTTTTAAAATACTGAAGTTGTGTAGCCTGTTTATAGAGGAGGTTACAAAAACAGAAAAGAAAGAAAGAAAGAAAAAGGTTCTTACATGTAGCATTACACTGAAGCAATTGCCTTCAGAATACTTAGCATCCACTTACATTTGAGTCTTATAACATTCTGAGGAACATTTATGAAGGGAGGGTTGTGGATGTTTATGGTAATTTAAGGAGGTAGAAATCTTAAACATGCATCAGTAGATTATGAATTCAGAAGTGGTGATTGGTAGCACTTCATAATCTGCAAGTTGATTTGCTAAAGTCTACCCTATAATATAGGAAAGCATAATGTCAGATGTAGTAAATTGCAATTCTTGGACATATGTTAATAGTACACAGTTTCAATCCCTCATTAAAACAAAACAAAACAGCTAAAAATTATGGTGTTTTTTAAAAAAATAATTATGTTGTGTATGCATGTGTATGTATTTAAACTGTTATTTACCTGAATATTCTGTCTACTTAACTTTGGATTTCCCCAAATTTTCTAAAGCCCAGTTAGAAACAAAAGGAGATCTTAAAATATTTTATCATGAGAATCTGGATTCCCTTCCTTTGTATGTAGTGTTTTAAGTTACCATCATCTCTCACCTTCTAGGGCCTTTTATTTATACGTGCTTCAACCTGATACTAGGCGTGCGTGGGCTTATTCAGACGTGCGCCACTCACAGCATGCAGTGCCTATGACATTGCAGAGTTCCTTAGAGCCATTCAGACTCTCCACCCTTGGGTTTGTACTACACGTTTGTTACTTCAGTAATCCAACGAGCATGATCTTCAGTACCTCAGGAGGAACAAAGCTTTGTATGCTTAGAGATGTTAGCATTTAGAAGCTTTGGAAGGTTAGACGTACTTTAAAGGAGACAAGCATTTTCCTTAAAATGTTAGAATATTTCTGTATTTACTTTATAAACATGTTCGTGGTTGACAAATAAGTCAGTTTCGGGTCACGAAAGGGGTCGTGCTGCACACTTCTGCATTGGAATTATCCTCAATGTAGTAAGCTTTCAGGGTGACATTTAGATGGAACATTTTAGAAATATATCACTTTCTCGGGAAAGTGTTGTGGAGTAGAACAGATTTATAGAGCTGGAACCACATTATACAGAGCTGTAGATCATTGCTGCCGACCAATGAAACCAGCTTTTTTTTTTTCCTTTTTGCAGATATTCACCAAATGTCCTTCTTGTCTTTCCTTGTTGAAGTAACGATTCAATTAGTTTTTTTGTCTGAAAAATCAGATCATTCCCTGTTCTAAATCATTTTTCTTGATTTTTGTTCCTAATCTCATACCATAAACAAATGTTTTTGTTTAGATGTGTTTGTCAGGAATGACAGCTTTAACAGGAAAGCATAAATGTGGATAGGTCGTTAAAAATCCAGTACAATAAATCACTGCATTTACCATGTGTTTGTGAAGGGTTATGATTAAAAATGGAACATGAGTGAGGTAGAAAAAGAGATCCAATAATGTTATTTTAGGAGGATAGTGTTATAAGGTTCAGAATTGTAATCATTATAAAGAGCTTTTTTTTCCCCTTTTTAAAAATTATACTTTAAGTTCTGGGATATATGTGCAGAATGTGCAGGTTTGTTACATAGGTATACACGTGCCATGGTGGTTTGCTGCATCCATTAACCCATCACCTACATGAGGTATTTCTCCTAATGCTCTCCCTCCCCTAGCCCCCCACCCCCTGACAGGCCCCGGTGTGTGATGTTCCCCTCCCTGTGTCCATGTGTTCTCATTGTTCACCTCCCACTTATGAGTGAGAACATGTGGTGTTTGGTTTTCTGTAAAGAACATTTTTAAAAGGAAAACAGATACTATAGTTATTGCTACTGAATGTATTTAAAAGTTCTGATAAGTTCATGTTATAAATGTAATACTGCCTTTTGCATGAAACACCTAGTGTGTAATTATCAAACTCATTGCAACCTAATTGATGAAATAGGTAGAGGGACAATCTCTACTTGTTGATGAACATCACATGTGAACTATCACACATCAAAACAACAGAAACTCTTTTATATATTTTTAAGACATTATTGTATCAAGGTACTTTGGTGTGATTTCCAACAGAAAAGGTAGAAAATTTTTTTTTTTTAAAGACAATGTGATTTGAGTATTTGACTATCATCACTGACCATAACTATAGATCATTTCTATGCTCTTATAATCCAAAAACTACCTGTGGGAAAATTATTAGCAATCACATCTATGCTGAATGTTCATATATGAATTAAAAAGCATTTTCACACAGAGACCCGATTTTTGTGTACATCAGAAATAGAAAAAAATCCTAATATGGATATTGTATTAATAATCACATGTGGCGAAGGAATGAATAAGTATATCTGTAACCATAATCTTAAGAAGTGGCTTAACTTTTTGTAAACAATACAATTCATCTGCTGTTGCAGCTCTCTAAGGTTTATAAAATCATACCAGGGTGAATTATTTGAATCCGCATAGGATATTTTGGCTGCAGATCTGTTGTCTTCCGGGAAACACTGGCTTCCATAGAAGGTGGTCATTTTGAAGGCTGGCAGCGATTTCTGGTTGGTGATGGTCACCAAGGATTTTCATCCCTAACGATGGGAAGTATAAATATCCTCTGACCGCTGTGGCTAATGTGGGTCCCTTGACAGCTGTTAGTACCAAGTCCAGGGTTTTTGCATAAGGTATCACACCAATGTTACAAACCTCGAATTGTTTCAAGTCAGGAATAGGTATCTCCTTCTTACTGTTGTATGAAAGATCATTAACAGATCTTGTCTGTGACTCTCAACTTGGAAAACTGATTTATTATGGGCAGAGAAATACGGGAGAATAAGAAATCTCATGATCACCCCTGTTCCCACTGTGGAATTTGATTTAATGTTCTTCTCCCTCGGACAGCAGTCAGTGTTTCAATATTAGAAATTCTAGAAGCGTGTTCTTGCTACAGTTTCACCCCAAGGACAAGATTATTGCAAAACTCTACTTGATTTGAGGATTTTATTTTCCCTGGTACAATTTGCAGTCACCTGGAAAGTGCCATGTTTATTTATGTTCTTCTTCTTTATAAAGATTGTGAAAAATCAATGTCAAGGTAAATTCACATGTGCAAATTCTCAGCAACAAGTTAATTCCGTGTCAAACTTTAAAAAATATTGTCGTTATCATTCCTAAAACCAATTTTTAGAAGCTGAAATTTTTTTACTGAATAAATTCAGGTAAAGTGCATGCTTGCTTTGAACACCTGCCTCCTGCATCTCACGGTCAGCAACCAAGTTAATAGTTAGGAAATGCATTGCGTTTCAGCTGAGTTGTTGGAGCTCTCTGTGTTTAAGTATAGTCTCATTATTCAGACTGGGATTTTCTTTTTTTGGTAAGATGTATTTTTGGCTTTTAAAGGAACCTGTAGTCATTGTTTACTCTGTAACTAAGGGTGGACACAGATATAAAACATTGCTTGTCTCTATTTTCTGTATTTGACTGGGAGTTATTAAAGAGTTGTTTGATAGTAGAGGTGTGTTCTGTTGAAATTTGGAGGAAAAAAACATATTTTATTTAGATGAACTTGTTTACCAAATACGTTTTGATATACAGCTGGAAGCACCAGAAATTTCCCTCCTGGAGAAAGTAAAGTCACACTTATTAATTGTATTAGTTCAATGCAGCTGCTGTAACAAATTACCTGTAATGGCTAAACCCCCACAAATCCATCATCTTATAATTATGTAGCTTAGAAATGCAACAAGGGTCTCAGTGGGCTCAAATCAAGGTGTCAGCAGGACTGAAATCCTGAATGGAGGCTCTAGAGGGTCCATTTCTTTCGTTCTTTCGCCAGCAGGGGCCACCCGCATTCTTTGGCCTGTGGTCCCGCAGCATCTTCAAAGCCAGCAACGTTGTTTCGCTCCATTTCTTTCTTCCGTAGTCACATCTCCCTCTGACTCTAGCTCTTCAGCTTCTCTTTCCCGTTTTAAAGGAGGATTCTGATGTCACTGGGCTTGCTAGGATGACTCCAGATAATCTAGCTATTTTGAGGCTAACCGGCTAGCAGCCATAACTTTCCCTGCGCCATGTAACCTCACGTATTCGCAGGTTTACAGAGATTAGAACGTGGACATTCCTGGGGGATATGGCCTAATTCTGCCTACCACACAAATGGAGCCAACTTTTAAAACAATCTTTGAAATGCATAACTGATTTTTGGGTGCAATAGTAAAATTTAAATATTGATAAGGTAATCAAAACAGTGCATCTAAAGTAATTTGTTTAAAAAGTTAACTTAAAAATTTCAATTGAAACATAATTTTTTATCAGAAATTCCAGCAGAGTTCTGTGCTGACGACTTCACTAGTGTTATCCCCAAACAATTACAGGTGTAAGAGTCACTATAGTTTTACAGCATTAGCAAAACATTGTACCAGGTTTTGTCAGTCATAAAATGAGGAATTTCAGATCCAAGTTTCTCCCTCCTTCATTGCTATGAAGTGAAGTCGATATGCAATCTGACCTGGCATTCTTCTTCCTACTTGGGATTAGCGGCATATGCTTCTGTGAGAGCTTTGGGCTTAAAGTTAAATCCATAGATACATAAATCTGGAATAAACCTCAGAGAATTTTTAGGCTAAACATTTTATTCTAGATATGAGGAGACTGAGACAGACAAAGGTGAAGAGGCTACAGCTATGGGTCACATTGGTATTTCTAGGTAGGACGGGGACTGTGGTTCATCCTTGAATCTTTTAAACACCTCCCAGCTATCAGCTCAAACACATGCCTGGCAACAAACAACATATTCCTTGGTGTGACCTTGTTGAGCATCTCCTTTGCCTAGATTATTTTTATTTGCTCATTGGGAGCTTATATCATTAGGAGTCCCCCGTTATTCTAGTTAACTTCATTTAGGTTAACTCTAGCTGGTTCCAAGATCAAGAGGTATCAAAGAATACTAGGAGCTCCCGCAAACTTGAGCAGGGAAAAAGAAGCAGGCTTGGAGGTTGTGCTTCCAGAGCAATGTCAGGCCTCACCCCTTGACGGCTGTCATGAAGCTACGACTGTACTGCCTGACCAGGGCAAAAGCCCCTCCTGCCAGAGCCTCTGCCACCACAGCTTCTCAAAGCTGGCAGTCTCTGCTAGGCACTGGCACCCTCATGAAAAGGGTGCCTGGATATCACCTTCTTCAATAATGTCTCTTTTAAATCAAAATCTCAGGAAGATTTGTAGGCCTGTGTTCTAGATTTAAGGGAAATCGGGTTTTTGCTTTCATCTTAGAGAAGAATTCATAGGGTGAAATTTTCCCAGACACAGGCACAGCGTTCAAAGAAGTACAGATCAAAAAGCAAGAACAAGGTTAGCTGTAGGGCTGTGAGAACATAATCATTGCTTGGCCCTAGCAAATCAAAGCTTTGTTTGTTTTTCCCCAGATAATGCCTTCTAGGCCACCAATTCACATGACTGCATGGTGAGAAGGTGGAGAAAACGTTTGGGGAGATTTCAAAATTGTTAAAATCATGTATGTTGGAGTTAATATAGGAGAAAATTATGCCTACTGATACTGATATTTGTCTATATCTTTCTTAACAATCAGAGTTCATTTAAGTGATTTTCTATTCATAAATTAGAAAGCAATTACTGTAAGGTTTTGATTAAGCTTATTAGATTCATTCATTCTAAAAGCCTGGTTACATTTTGTCACTTATCAGCTCATTTAAACAACAGATACTCAAGTACTGAACCTATGTTTACGCAAGGTAACGCTAACTATAGTCTTTAAAGGGAAATGGTTCACCATATTTGGCAGCTGTGAAAAAGTTTTGCATTGTTAATCCTGAGTACAGTGTAAGGTGGCAGAAGGCATGGGCCTTTTGAGTTAATGGGCAAAGTCTAAAAATAGCTGCCATTCACTGAGTCCATAGCATAGGCATTGCTCCAGTAATTTTTGTGTGTGTGTATGTGTGCTACCCTCCCCGTTTTTTTTGAGGCAGAGTCTCACTTTGCTGCCCAGGCTGGTGTGCGGTGGTTCAGCGATGGCTCACTGCAGCCTTGATTCCCTCTGGGCTCAGGCAATCCTCCCACCTCAGACCCCTGGGTAGCTGAGACTACGTGTGTTGCCACCACACCTGACCCATTTTATTTTATTTTTTGTAGAGATGAGACCTCACTCTGTGATCCAGGCTTGTCTTGAATTCCTGGTTTCAAGCCATCTTCCCATTTCGACCTCCCAAAGTGCTGGGATTACAGGCATGAGGCACTGTACCCAGCCTATGTTAACTTTTCTTTCTACCAGACTTTTGAGATATGTGCTAAGCTTATTCATACACTGAGATATACTTGACAAAGGTCACTCAGCAGACTTATGGCAGAGTAAAATCTCTGTACATCTGTTTTGTCTCCTATGTACATGTGCTTTGCTTAATACCCTGCCTTTAAGTGGAATTGGTGTGTGTGAATATAACTAAGCAAATTATACCACAAGAGTGATGGCACAGTCCTCTTGTGATTATTTCTTGTCACATAAGCCTTCTCTATAGCAGACTAGAGAGTTTCCTCTGGCTTTGGAGAAGTAAGCTGCTGTGTTTTGAGAGGGCCATATGGCCAGGATCTGAAGGTGGCCTCCAAGAGTTGAAAGCAACTCCCGTTGACAACCAGCAGAGAAACAGGGACTTCAGTCCTCTAACTGCAAGAAGCTGAACTCTGCCATCAATCTGAATGAGACTGGAAAAAGACCTCCAGGTTTCATATGGGAATTGCAGACTGGATGACACCTTGATTTTAGCCTTGGGTGACCCAGAGCAGAGGGTCAGGTTGAGCCACACTCAGATTCCTGGCCCATGGAAAATGTGAAGTAATGCACGTGTGTTGTGTTACATTTCTAATTTTATTGTACTCTGTTATGCAGCAAGAGGAAACTGACACGTATTGTGCAGGTTACA
Source organism: Papio anubis (assembly GCF_008728515.1). Classification (NCBI taxonomy): domain Eukaryota; kingdom Metazoa; phylum Chordata; class Mammalia; order Primates; family Cercopithecidae; genus Papio; species Papio anubis. The sequence goes on from NC_044977.1 coordinate 326,324, forward strand.
CGACTGATGAGGGGCTAAGTATTTTTCTGAGAAAGCTTGGCTGCAAATCCTCTGGCCTCTCCCATTATAGATTGTTGCCTTCAAATTCGAGGAATCAGCAGTGAACCAGTCCAGGGAACTAGCATAGCCCTCATACTCTGGGCCAAGCTACCAGGTAGTTCAACTCTCATTAGAGAATTATGGTTTGGTCCTCTGATGACCAAATTTAAAGGAAAATTATTGGTGATTTGAAATTTATCTGAATACTAAGCTATTACTAGCTATCTAACAATCCTTAAAAAGAAAGAAAGATTTTCTAATAATTACTTTTATTCCTTTAGCAAATATAGGTACATCCGAATCAGGTCTTTTAATTGTAAACTGATTTTCTTTTAATGCAAAATAAAATATGCATGAAAGAATACATACAATGTAAAATCACAATAGAGCTAAGGTATTTTAGGAAGTATCTATTCAGGGCAACTTGAATCTGTGCTCCTGGAAATAACATTTAAAAATAAAAAAGAGAAATATCTAAATATTTTAAAGGGTGTATGTACCTATTAGTACATATCTTTTCCAATTTTATTTCAAATGTGCCATGCCGCCACAAAATAAAGATATGATCTTTCTTTCTTTCTTTCTTTCTTTCTTTCTTTCTTTCTTTCTTTCTTTCTTTCTTTCTTTCTTTCTTTCTTTCTTTTTCTTTCTTTCTTTCTTTTTCTTTCTTTCTTTCTTTCTTTTTTCTTTCTTTCTCTTTCTCTCTCTCTCTTTCTTTCTCTCTCTTTCTTTCTTTCTTTCTTTCTTTCTTTCTTTCTTTCTTTCTTTCTTTCTGCTTGACTTCTATATCTTTATCACAGGAGTATAACAAAGATTATATGTATAGTCATTAATCAATATGCATTCCAGATTGTTATTATATTGAGTCCATATATAAAGAAATAGATAAGTTGAAACAACTTTAAGAAAGAAATGAAGCAAAAGTGGTTAATAAATATAATAGCATAAAAATTATTGTAAGAAACTGAAAAATTTGTAGCCCATAAAGATTTCATTAATGTAGTGATAGACACAGGCTCCGTATCTCTCCATTGTCAAAATTAACTAGATTTCCTCCCAAAAAAGTGCTTTAAACAAATCATTGTGGTTGCTCGTCCTAGAATTATAGAATATGTTTATCTTTGCTTAATTGTAAAGTAGTAATTAGTACTATTCCCAGGATATTTAAAATAATGTGTGAGACCAATTTACAATCTCAAGGAAGATGACTACAAAGTGACTTTTAAAAAACTGTGTATATGATTCAAAAATCATTCGTAAAGACATAACAGTCGTGTTGTGTTGACTAATTACTACCAAATCGATACCAAAGGTTGTTGGCCACTAATTAACCGTATTTTGCAGTATAAGAAACAAAATCTTTGGCAAATTCTGTCTGTAAAAGCATCAGAAACCTAAAAAGCATCTACTTAGAAAATAAAATTTCCCTTATAATACCGTTTCCTCCAAAGGGGTATATTTTTATAATATTAGGGAAGAAATAAAAATTATTTGACAAAGCAAAAAAATACAGCCTGACATGAGTTTTCATATTCATACCAATTTTTAAACTAAATATATGCTTATATATATACATACATATATGCTGCCATTTCAAGTTTTACTTAGACATGTTGATTTGGTGAAGTGGTTATTCCAATTTTTGTCTGAAATATTTTAGACTATTTAAAGAATAGTCCCTATATTGAAAAATTGTCCATCCCATGGCAGTGCAGACAATAATCTTTCTCTACTCCTGTATTATTCCCTGCTCTCAACAACTGCTTTTAGTTGGTGTTCTTAATTGAACCCTAAATACGACTTAGGATTGTTTGCTTTTGCTTTGTGTTCCAAGAATTCTCACTTTAAATCCATCTAAGGTTACAACAGCCTCTGTAGAGAGCACGATTTATCATGCAGCTTTTATACAAATGTGACATGATCTCATTATATTTCTGCCAATGGATTTTATCGCTTTAATAATCCTTTGCAATATTTATAGAATGTCATGATGAATCATATTATATTTATCATATCACACAATAAATAGCATGACATGCTAATAAATCACTCCATTTTGGAGAGCGTTGAAATTATTCTTTGTAAGCTTGCATCAAAATGATTAGTCAGCATCCAGTCTCTTTATCAGATCTGTCGTCTTGCACCAATTTATAACTTAGAAAGGGTAATGCAAATGAATACTCAAAAGTATTTAATTATTTGCTAATTAATATTGTACATAAGTTAACTTCTTTAGTTGTACAAAATATTAAATTACAAAACCAAATATTTTTTATGATGAACCATTTTCTTAAGAATAATACAATAGACATAAGACTAATAAGGCTTTGCAAAAACTGAGATGTTTATTGAACATTTTTCAAATTAGCAAGAATAAATTTAAGAGAAAACTTTATTTTAAGGATATTAGAATCCACAGAGAAGAAAGGAATAGAGAAATATGAGGTAGTCTGCCAATTTTATATGCGAAAACACAGGCTCACCTATGTTACGGAACGCAATCAGTTAGACTGACAAAGAAATGAAATTAGAAATTAGATTTTCAGACATTTATCTTAGTGGTACTTTATAATAAGTTCTTTCCTGTTCTCTTTAAAATTTCATGTTTATTAAGTTTTAAGAATTTAAGAAATAATATTTTATATAAATATTAAAAGATAATTAAACTGATAGACATAATCAAGTTAGCTTAGATTGCATCAGAATCTTTTGGAATCCAGCTGTTATCTTCTTGGCTGCATGTTTGAAGGCAGCAATTTCTTTTCAATTGCCTTTTTGCTTTAATGTGAATTCTTTATTAGCTCTTTTGAAACAAAGACACTTTCCATGGACAAATGCGAGTCTCAGCTCAGTGACTATGGAGTTCTGAGGCTGTATCAGGCTGACCTAGGAAGCCCAAGGCACCAGCCGAGCAAAGTGGTTCAGGCTCTGAATTCTGGAGTCGGCTTTTCTGGTTTGAATCCCAGATTCGACGCAAATCAGAAACGGGATCACAGGCAAGTTGTCTGATTTCTCTAAGCCCCAGTTCCCTTCTATTAAAAACGGGGCTAAAAGGAATACAACACAGCTCACGTCTGTTGTGTGATTAATTATTGTATATCAAGATCAGAGGAGGACAGTATCTGCATAATAATCATCAACAAATAATAGATATTGTGTATACTAGTAACAGGGAGTAAGAGGAATCTTTCTGAACAAATGTTTGGAAAACATGGTAGAAATTGGCAACCAAATTTCGTCCAATAATTACAGAATTCCAGCGATTCACTGCTTTTCTTTGCAATAGAGTATACCAGAGCCTTGGAATTGTGTAAAAAAAAAAAAAGATTGTTTACCTGAAGATCCATAAATGTATCAGGCTCCATACAATTAAGTAGAAAAAGAATCTCTTTTTTATATTCTTCTTATCCTGTAGCATTTAACTGTACTTGGTGTCACATCAAAAACATTTCCGAGAGGACCTGGTTTCTTCCAATTACAAAGTAGGAAATGTATTTTTTTTGTAAAGTTTCACCAGTGCTCTAGTTACCAATATTTATTTTTGCCTTCTAGTCTTGTCATATGAGAAATCTCATTGAAAACTACAATACCCTCTAGTGTACATGATTGCATATTGTTTAAACATTAATGTTGTTTTAGGATTTTTATGCTTAGATAATGACAGAATTTTCAAAGCAATAAAATCATTTTTTTCATTTATTTGGCAAACTTACTGAGCATGTAATATGTGATAGATAGTGATTTAGTTGCTGGATATATAGCAGTGAACAATAGGCAAAAATAGACACAAGTTTTAAAAATCTATTATTTAGAGAGGTAAGACAATCATCAAAGAAAGTATTTAAAAGTCTTAATATGTCATGTGTTGGAAAGTGCTAAGGAGAAGAAATAGACACGGAGGGTGGAGGGTTACATGGTCAGGAAAGACTTCATTAAGCAGGTGAACTGTGAGCAAAGACACGAAGGAAAAGAGAAGACAAGCCACGCAGAACAGCCTGGTTGTTAAGAGCATAGACTTTGCAGGTGGAGAGGCCTGCAGGTGTCTGGTGTGTTTGAGGGAGTTGGGAGTTCTGTGTGACTGGGCTGTAGTCAGCTGAAAGACAGTGAGAGCAGAAGGAGACAGTTGGGTAATGGAGCCAAATTAGGTAGCTCCTTGTAGGCCTCTTAACATCTCAGACTTTTACTTTGAATGAGATGGAAAGCCACTGAAGAGTTTTCATGCAGCCGTACCTTACGATCTGGCTTAATGTGAGAAAATATCACTGTGGGTGCTATGGAGAAGGTGCCCTACGAGGCCATGGCGTGTTCATAGGAAATGCTAAGCCTTCTACCTGTGTGCCACACACTATCACCTCTCAACTAATGCAGAACATTATTCCGCCAACTTTTCCCTTTCTTCTGCATCGTCAATTCTCCTCTTTCTAATTAATAATATTATTCATAGGCAAACATGCTGCAATTATTCCTATTTTAAAATACCTTTCCATATCCTACAAATCTGTCAAGATACCGCCTCCTTTCTCTGATCCTCAGAGCGAAACTCCATGCGCCCATTGTACCCCGATCCTTTCATCTTGGCTGTTAAAGATTCCACCCCAATCTGTCTTCTCCTTTTCTACTTTCCAAAATTTGTTGTTGCCAAGGACATTGATCTCCATATTCTTCAACTTTTAGTCCCTTTTACAGAAGCTGACATAGGTAATCACTGACTTCTCCTTAAAGCATGTTTCCACTTGGATTGCAGGACACTGTGTTGTCGACTCTATTTACCGTATTAGCTGCTGCTTCCTGGGTTCCTTTGTTGACCACCGTCTTCCTGATTTCTCAAGTATTTCCTTTATTTAAACGCATTTTCTTTTTATCTCAGATGGTGTCCTGCTTTAACTCCATGGGTATACTGCCAATTTTCAGGTTTCTAATCCCCAGCTTTCATTGTGCTGTAGAACTCTGGAGTTGTACATTCAGCTACCGAGTTGATATTACCTCTTGAAATCTAATAAGTAACTCAAGGTTATTATTTGCAAAATTGACCCTCTGATTTTCTCCCTAAACCTGGTTCTCCCACAACTTGGCCAGCTCAATAAATGACAATTTAATCTTCAATTATTTAAATCAAACTCTCTGAAGTTATCCTTAACTATTATTTTTATTTTTCCCAGACTCAATCCATCAGGAAATCCCGCAAGTCTACTTTTAAATTGAATACCAGTTGAGGTAATTTTACACTGACACTACACTGGTCTAAACACCATCAGCTCTCGGTGGAATATTACCTTAGTTTCCTATTAAATCTGGAGCCAATGAAGACAGACGGCAGGCTTATTGCTAGTTGTTGTTGTTTTTCTGAAAGACATAAATTATTGTAATTTGGTGGGTCTTAAATAACTGATTTAGAAATTATGTAATCTCATTAAAAATACCTACACTATTTTATGAAAATTAAAAATATCTTAAACTGTATTTAGTAAAGTCTTGACAAGTTCTTTCTGTGTGAGTTTTAATGGTGAACTCTTGCTCAAGAACAAAGAACACGTTCAGGCATGTTAGCCAAGGGAAATTCTAAGCTAAACTCAGAGAGAAGAGGGCTATTGCTTTATTTGAATTTGGGATTCTTTGAGAGTCTTAAAGTCACAAAAACAAGTGTAAAAAGGAACCATACAAATATCTCATTAGTCATCTAGTTTTTAATATACTGTCTAACCAAGGGTTGCATTTCTTGAGTCAAAGGTAACATTTTATGGTTCATAATGTCTACATTGCTAAAATTTTAAATTTGGTCATAACATTTGATTGGTTCTCCTTCCTAATTGCAATTTCAGGGCCTGTAGTTTTCCTGGGTTGATAATTATTCAGATGAATGATTTATCCATTTAGATAAACATCAACTGGTTCTAATAATTTGCTATTACTGTTTATGTCAGGTTGGTGAGTCATAATTGCTTTCTTGAGATCTTCTGTTTGTCAAAACTGTTCTTTAGATTCCCACAAAACACTTTTGGAGTTAGAATTTTCCCATCATTTTTAAAGATAAATGGAAGAACTCAGAAATTAATTTGACCCCTTTGCTGACTTGCCGTCCTACTTAATTACTACAGAGTTAACTGTAAAAGCTATTATCTCATCAGCAACTATCTAATTTATAGTATCCTATATTAAGTATAAAATATTATGAACTGGTTGCGTTATCTGGCTTTATGTTATGTAATTGCCCATTCAAATTTTTATTTCAACCAGGTTTACGTGCTTTGTGACATTTAGGATATTTTCATATTTTTAGGTATTTCTTGTTTTAGTAGAGACTGATGTTCTTTAAATACAAGCTTTGATTTCTATCAGCATTGTGAGCAATTTGCTTATTTTCTAATTGGACTTTTTCGGGTCATAGAAAAATTAAGGAATGATACTGTCATTTAATTTCACTAAGAGAGTTGGAAAACACCAGTAATGATTTACAAGTTAAGGAAAGTAAACAGATGCTTTAGAAAAACATATTTTTAATGATTATCATCTTATTATTAATTAAAAGCTGATTTTTAAGAATGGAAGCAAATGTAGATTTACAGACTCTTAATGTCAAACTAACACCTCTTTCTGGTAGTTTAATTTACTTTTGTTCACTTTCTTCTTCATGTAAGAGTAAAAACTGTTTTGTGGAACACACTTCAATACAAAAGAAAGCTTGTTAATAGTTGTTCTACAGTGTATATTCTCAAATCCATGTTATACCACATCTTTGCATACTTGATAAGTCAGTGGCTTAGTGCATTACAAAATGAAGTTTCTTAAAACACTTGTGATTTTTTCACACGTACTGTGTTCTAGCGTTCTAGGAGTGTTTTGGTAGATTTACAGATGGGTTTGCTGTGTCACACTACAATCGAAGAAAGTTCTCCTTGGCTTTTAAATCTAATCTCTGAGGCTGGATAGTAGACTTTCTTTCCTCTGCAAAAAAAGTCTTTGTTGGATTTTTTTTTCCTTGAGGCATATCAAATTCTTACTTCCTTTGGGATATAAAGAAATAGAGATTCAAAACATTGTATATAAACTTTTTCATATTTTACCCCCTATTTTGTGGAGGAATGTTTCAAAAAGTAGCCAATGCTATATTTCTTTTTTTTTATATAGTAAAAACAGTTTTTATTTTCTTTTATTTTTTATGTTTTTATTATACTTTAAGTTCTAAGGTACATGTGCACAACGTGCAGGTTTGTTACATATGTATACATGTGCCATGTTGGTGTGCTGCACCCATTAACTCGTCATTTACATTAGGTATATCTCCTAATGCTATCCCTCCCCCAGACCCCCTCCCCACAATAGGACCCAGACAGTGCTATATTTCTTAGTTGTATTTTATTTTTATTTTTTCTTCATATTATGTTGAATATAAAATAAAACTTGAGAGATGCGCATACCAGTTTATTCAATAAGGCCTTTTCTTTATATATACTCCTAGACAAATTTTAGCAGAAAAGTCAGAAACTTGTACTAAATTAAAGCTTGGTTTTTTTGTTTCGTTTTGTTTTTTAAGACCTACAAACTCCTCTTGTATCAGCACACTTCATATTATGGCTGAAGCTGTTATCAGAAATACTATTTCTTAATATCATATATTATTCTTTAAAGCGCAACAATTTAATACAACCATGTTTATTAAGACCCTCACAGATCAAGAGCTGAGGGTCTTTATAAATGGAACATAAAGGATGACAGACATGGGGCCAATGGCCTCAAGCAATGCTCATGAGACCCCTTTGCAGAAATGTGGGCAGGCCTCAGAGGCGGGAAAGTTGTACTAAGAAGTAGAAAGTTGACAATTGTTTCTCTACCTAGTCAGACTTCTGTTTCCTCATTTGTCAAGTGAAATCAATAATAGAAACTACCTCCCAGGACAAATGATGTGATGGATATAAAGCATTCTTACACTTTGGCACATAGTAATTTTTCAGTGTTCCACAAGAAACCTTTATTTTGTTTTATTTTATTTCGTCCCTATTCCTTCGGCGGTCATTTGAAACGTTGGAAGGAAGGTGAGTGGACCGATCTGCTCTTGTATTGTTGCTGAAACGTGTAGGGGAGGCTGCTCTCCATGATTCAGTCTAGTATCATCATTTCATATGTGTGTCTTGAAGATTTTTAAAACATTTGATTTACTTAAAAACTTAAGCCTAACTGATTTGTGAACTTCTCAGAATGAGTATTCTTCTTAAAATGTTAAATAAGTAAGAAAATTAGCAGAATATAAGGAAGACAATTATCTGAAAACTGAACGGTAAGTTAAAGCGGAGTCAGCCAAAGGCACTCGGGACGCCAGAGCTGTTACAAGTGAGCTTTGAATTTATGTCCAGCGTCCTGGCACATAGAAAACTAAGAGTCTTTGTGTCTTACCGTCTTATAAAAGAAGTTATACAGGTTCAGCTGGAGAGGGAAGCAGTGTCCTGACAAATGTGGATTCGGGTCGCCTTTAAAACCGTTTCTAACGAAGGCCCTGCCTTGAGCTTCCCTCCCCTGGGGTGTCTCTGTGGAGCCCACGAGGAAACGCGAAGCTGAGGCTCCCGGTCCCCGAAGGCCATTTCCCCCCTTCGGTTTCATCAGATAACACGGCAGGGGTTGTTGGGGGAAGCGCGGCCCAGTCCCCACACTTCAGCTCCGCTGCAATGAGAAAGGAGGGAAGCCAAGGAAAACTGACTTCATTGAGGCAGCGGCACGAGAGAACAGGAGCACCATGGTTTGCTTAGGATTTAAAAATATTCAGCCAGACTACCCACAAGTAAATGTGGCCCAATCATTGCTAATGTGTAATCAGATTAGAGTTTCCTCCCTTCTTAGAGGGGTAAGAAATGGGTAAAGAGATGGACAGAGGTGCCAAAACATATCTTTTCTTAATTTCTCATCAGGAAAAATACTTATGAGTAAAAAAGAAGGAATTAAATGAAGTTAAACTAGTATTGAGTGAGATGGATCGATATGTTAGGTTAAATCCTTGCCATTAATCTGGAGGAATTAGTATAAAGTAAAATATAAGACCATTTATAGTAAACTAGTCAATAAAATGAATATAAAGGCAGATAGCCCACATATGCTAGTTTTTTAATGAAAAAAGAAAGTTCTGTTTCAGATATGGCCCCTCAAAGTATATGTAAAGAAGACTCAAAATAAATTGATCAAAAAATGGCAAGTAACATGTCAGATTACTTTTAAAAAATGTTCCTTCAAGCAAAAATTAATGAAATGATGGTAGTTGTATATAAAGAAGAAAATATGTGACAACAGGGTTTTTCATATTCACTAGAAACATACTTGGGAGATGAGACCTGACCCAGTAGGAATGAATATGAACAAAAATAGAAGACATTCACACACAAGTGATAATTTATGAGACATGAACTTGATCGTATTGATCCTGCTGAGTTCTCTGTTGAAACGACATAGCTTCCCCCATGATCTTCCCACAGCCTGTTTGAACTGTGCTCTGCTTGCCTGGAGCCGTGTGGCCCATGCTTTCCGTGCCGGGGCCACCTTGTGATGGCTCATCCAGTATCTACGAGGAGTAACTTCCAAGGCTGAGAGTGGCCAGGGGAGGAGGAAAGATTGTGTCCTTGTTACCAGGAAAGCAAGGTGCACTGGTAATAACTACAGCCTGAATGTGATGAAAGGCAGAGTAGAGAATCTCTGACATCATTCCATATCTAGGAGTTTCTTTTCATTTATTATTAATTAATTAATTTTTAAATTATACTTTATGTTCTAGGGTACATGTACACAACATGCAGGTTTGCTACGTATGTATACATGTGCCATGTTGGTGTGCTGCACCCATTAACTTGTCATTTACATTAGGTATGTCTTCTAATGCTATCCCTCCCCCTTCCCCCCTCCCCATGACAGGCCCCGGTGTGTGATGTTCCCCTTCCTGTGTCCAAGTGATCTCATTGTTCAGTTCCCACCTATGAGTGAGAACATGCGGTGTTTGGTTTTCTGTTCTTGCGATAGTTTGCTGAGAATGATGGTTTCCAGCTGCATCCATGTCCCTACAAAGGACACAAACTCATCCTTTTTATGACTGCATAGTATTCCGTGGTGTATATGTGCCACATTTTCTTAATCCAGTCTGTCACTGATGGACATTTGGGCCGGTTCCAAGTCTTTGGTATCATATCGAGGAGTTTCTATACGCTGTTCCTCTGTCTTTGCCTCCTGTCTGGAGTTAAATGAGGGATATTTTAAAAGATGTTCTCATGAAGACTTTTCCTAATTTTTTTTTTGGTAGGGTTCCTGTTTTCCGTATAACAAGTATCAAAAAGCATAGATGTGCTATTTGCAAAACTAATTTAAAATTTATTAGATTGAATTAAGTGTAACATTTTATACAATGTAATATAATGCTTTTTTAAACTAGATGTCACTCCATTCAAATCAGTGATTCGCTACAATATCCCATAACGTAGACAAACAAATGAACATCTAAAATCTGATCACATCTCTTCTTTAATGGCTCCCATGAGTCAATAGAAAGAGCAAAACAGAAGGAAAAGTAACATCTATAAAGGCCACCTTAGTGCCAGGAACTTTTTATTCATCATTATATTCAAGCATGGCAATAACACTGTGAGGCAATTGTCTTGTACTTACTTACAGAGCAGATAATAAAACAGGATCAGGAAGATAAAGTAACTTGTCCTAGCTCTAAGTAACTAATTGATGAAAAAGTTTGCATTCAGATTCAGAGCTGTCCAATTCCATATTCTGTACTAAGTCTAAATTATTTATGACTTATTATTTTAGCAAACAGCTCAATGAAACTTTTCCCAGAGCAAAAGGTGATTGCATTAATGCTTACGTGTGCGTCTGACCAATGGTATGTTGTCCGTTTATGTGACTGTAATTTTACCCACATTGAAATGTTTCTCCAGTGTTGGTTATAGATGGGGTTTGAACCTCCTTTACTCTCCCGCCCCTCCCTTTGAGATCAATTGCATCCATCTGCTGGGTGGTTAACTTAGGTTATGTAAATCTACAACCATGTATCAGAGATTTTTGGTCTGAATTGCTATCCCTGAATAACTAATAACCTACAAGAAAATTTCTTTGGCCTTTCACCAGTACAACTGTTTTAGTCTTAAGACACCCGCAAATATATCCTCTGTTTCAGTGACCAGTGAAGGCCATATTAACTCACAGTTGGCTATGGCTGGCATTTTAGCATGATATAAAAAATGGAAATCATAAAGAATCCTACGGACATTTTATACTATAGACATTATTTTTATAGAGGGTGGAGGTGCTTCATTTATGCATTCTAAGGAAAAAAATTTAGCTAGTAATTAACAGTATTTAACCTGCGTAAAGTCTTTTATGCAAGCTATAAAATTAATTTTATTACAGAAATTGCATTACACTTAACAGCTGATGACCTATCTTACCACAGTAATGTATTTTTCATTAAAATGAAACATTGTGTTTCAGAAGCAGGAGCCAGGAATCAGGGGTTGAATTGGAAACTGCCACATGTATTATATAGAATTGCTGTCTTCCAAAAGAGCACATAACCTGGCATTTCTCAGTTTATTACTGCATCAGGATGAGCAGATTTAAACTCTAATTAAAGAGATGCCATACATTGTCTTTTTACAACTGGGGTGACTTTAACTGTTGTACTGTCAAACTAGCCCTGGTAAATTATAACTGTTGTTTTGGTCTTTTATGTAAGCTCAGACGTCTAGGTTGAATTTATTATGAAGCTGGAGTATTGACTGTATTTCCATAGCCGGTATTTTTCTGTCTAATTCTGGCTCTACTGCTGTACTGCAATGTTCTACTCCCTGGCAGTGCAAAGTGAATTTTGCTTGTTTTTACTTTAGTTGTTATTGATTATCCCCAAAAATATAATTTTCAGTAGTCCACAATAAATGCAGTATGAATGGCAACTTCAATAATTAATTGAGTCAGTGAATGGAGTGATTATATTTTAAATGTTTCCCATAATATGTAGAACAGCAGAACAACGTGCAACTAGGGATTGGGGTATTTGGAAATCTTACATAAATTTGATATGTTTTAAAATCTTAATGAGGCCGGGTGAGGTGGCTCACGCCTGTAATGTCAGCGCTTTGGGAGGCTGAGGCGGGTGGATCATTTGAGGTCAGGGGTTCGAGACCAGCCTGGCCAACATGGTGAAACCCCGTCTCTACTAAAAATACAAAAATTAGCTGCGTGTGGTGGTGGTGCCTGTAGTTCCAGGTACTCGGGAGGCTGAGGCAGGAGAATGGCTTGAACTCAGGAGATGGAGGTTGCAGTGAACCGAGACTGTGCCATTGCACTCCAACCTGGGTGACAGAGCGAGACTCCATCTCAGAATAATAGTAACAACAATAATAAATAAATAGAATCATGAAGAATTTTCGATATAAAGATTCTTCTTGACTTGAGCAATATTTTTCCTGACCTATTATTATTTAAAAAAAGAAGTAATATACAAATGGCTTGGAGGAAACACACGTGGTATGAAAAATTAAAATTTTAAGCAACTTTAGATGTAAAGACAAAAATAGATAATTAAACATTAAAATACCTTAGATTTTGAGTTGCAATGGAAAAGTAAGAACAAAGTGGAAATAATCAGCAAAGTGAGTTGGAAGATTGAAGAATTGATTTAAGGAGTCTATTTAAATTCTAAGACACACACTAATTGCCAACGTCCGTTGATAACCATTCCCACTTTTGCCACCAAAATAAAATGGAAGAGCATAATTTCTTCATTTCTTAGAACGAACCTGCAATGTTCATTCTACGTGGTTTCCACTCCCTTTCTTCTTTCCAGAGAACTGCTTAATTTTTCAAAATTTCACAATACTGGAATATATTCTGCCTTTAGTGGCAATCAGAAAAGAGTGGAAAATCAATGATTCATGTGACAGAGTTCGGTAGCTAGAGGATCGTAACAACCTGTGTTTTCACTATTGGTTGTGAGGTAGGTCATGTTTTTTGTTAATGTTTCTGAGTTGATATTCTTAAGTTGTTCTATTGCTTAATCTATAACATTTTTTCATAGAAACAGATTTGGAGAGTCTGAATCTGAGTCATCTTTTGCACAACTCAGTCCTAGTGTTGGATTTAGCTGTAAGCTATTTATTTATTTATGTATGTATTTATGTATTTATTTTTAAAGACAGAGTCTTGTCCTGTCATCCCCAGGCCGCACTGCAATAGCATAATCATAGTTCACTGCAGCCCTGACCTCCTAGGCTCAAGCAATCCTCCTGCCTCAGCTTCCCAAGTAGCTAGGACTACAGACGCACACCACCTTGCCCAGCTAATTTTCATTCTGTTATAGAGGCAGGGTCTCCCTATGTTGCCCAGGCTGGTCTCAAACTCCTGACCTCAAGAGAGCCTCCTTCCTTGGCCTCCTAAATTGCTGGGATTATAGGTGTGAGCCACCATGCACGGCCTCAGTAATAAGTTTTTAAAGAACAATATCAAATTGTTCAATATCTTAACTAATATAACACAATATTTTAAAAATTAGAAAAACAAAAAGCTTGCTATATGTAATTGGAGTAGATAATATACAATAAAATAACTTTAATTTTTAGTTTTTGGAGGGACCTCCACGGTTTTACTAATTTACATTTCTACTAGCAGTGTACAAGTGTTCCCCTTTCTCCACATTCTCATCAACATTCATCGTTTCCTGTGTTTTGTTTTTTGATAAAACCATTTTAATTGGGGTGAGATAATAGGTCATGGTAGTTTAGATTTTGCATTTCTCTGATGATTAGTGATGTTGAGCACATGGATGGGACTGGAAGACATCATGTTAAGTGAAATGAGCTAGGCACAGAAAGACTGATATCTCATGTTTTCACTCATATGTGGGAGCTAAAAAAGTTGATCTTATAGAGACAGGAAAACAATGGTTACAATAAACTGGGAAGGGTACTGAAGAAACAAGTATTTAGAGGGGTTGGTTAATGTGTACAAATACGATTAGATGCAAGGAATAAAATCTAGTGTTTATTATCACAATAAGGTAACCATAGGTAACAAGAATTTATTGCCTATTTCAAAATAACTAGAAGAGTGAAGTTGGAATGTTCCTAACACAAAGAAATAATAAATGCTTGAGGTGATGAATATCCCTATAACCCTCATTGGATCATTAAACATTGTATGTGTGTATCAAAATATCACATGTACTCCCATAAGTATGTGCAATTATTATGTATCATTAAACATTTAAAATTTATTTATTTATATATTTATTATTATTAGTTTTTTTTAATAGAGACAGAGTCTCGCTCTGTCGCCCAAGCTGGAGTGCAGCAGCGCGTTCTTGGCTCACTGCAACCTCCGCCTCCTGGGTTCAAGCAGTTCTCCTGCCTCAGCCTCCCGAGTAGCTGGGACTACAGGCTCATGCCACCACGCCTGGCTAATTTCTGTTGTATTTTAGTAAAGACGGGGTTTCACCGTGTTGCCCAGGCTGGTCTCGAACTCCTGAGCTCAGGCAATCTGCCTGCCTTGGCCGTCCAAAGTGCTAGGTAAAATTTAGGTTTTTAAGTGAAGTAAAGTCTGACTAAGTAGGCTCAAATTACAAACAAGGAACTAACTAACAACAACAACAACGGAAAGAAATTTCTACAAAATCCTAAAACTAAAAAGCTTGTAACCTGGAAAATGAGAGAAGAAAAATAGAGCCAGTGATATGCCTGACGGCTGCCCTCAAACAGTTTATAGCAGGAATATATAAGAATGAGATGACGTAATTGGCCTTCATATAGATATAATATTTAAATGCTTTTCTCTTTTGTGTAGAAACATGACACGCTGATTTCTCATGTTGAAGGCAAAATTAAATCTAGCCAAATAGTGACCCAGCTCTCAGCCTGAAGTGATTTAGTGAGGACCAGTAACTCTAATCAGAGTGTATGGGCCTTGGCCAGGATGCTGACTTAAACCCCGCCTCACCATCTGACCCAGGCTCAGGGCACACTGACCCCAGAAACATCGGTTCTATCTTTGGTGCTTATTATTCCTGGTTGCTCTCAAATATCCTAACATGGTAAGACCATGAAGACATTTATAATCAGTCCTAAAGTAAAATTCAGCCATGCTTTTTTCTGCTGTTCCCAAAGACCAACTTGTGCGGGACTTCAGGTGGAAAGAACTGAAGCCTGGATTATGTTGTAGAAAACAATATTTTAGCCTGATGGTAGGAGCATAACACATTCTTTTTCATTTCTGCAAAAGATACTAATTTCTGCCATTGTTAAGTTTCAGATTTATTCTATTTGTCTCATCAAATAACCACTGAATTGCTCTGAGGAGTTGCTTACAAAGAATTTTCGGATCATGTGTGTCTGCTCACTGTCTACAGTTGTGTCACATTTATAAATGAAAATGTTTTAAAATTAGATGTCAGTCTTTATTTTCATCATTTTCACTGATTTCAGGGGCAAATTATCTGTTAAAATTTCTTTTTCAACCATCTACAACAGATCTAAATATGCCAGGGATACGTAGTAAGGTATATGACTCTATGCAAACAAAGAAGAGAAAATAGATCATCTTTTTCTTTGTGGTACTGGAATTACCATATTTAAAGCATTCTTAAAGCCATTTCTAATCATTGATTTTGCCAGTATGACATGCACTCTTAGAATTGTTTGTCCTGTTAATATTCCTTCATAAAAATATTCTCTAATGCTAAAGAGACTGGCTTGTTAACGGAAAAAAATTCAACCAAGTGAAATTTATAGCTCCTCTTTGAAAAAGACAGCTCTTTAAGGGCTTTGTGGCAAGAAATCAGGGGCATTAGCAATCACTTTCAAGTCACTTTAAGGGAAGATTCATGAGAATCATTGAAAGAGTTTTATATATATATATTTTTTATAAAATTATATATACACACATATATTCTATTCCATGTACAAACTACACTTTTAAACAGGCATTACTTAAATGCTTACTAGATGGAAATTAGCAATCTATGATTCTAAAACATAGATTTATGTAGAGTGATGTAGATACTTGAATTTTGTCCCAGCTCTACTTCTTGATAGATGTATGAATAGTCGTGTAATTGAACCTATCTGAACCAACTTTCTCTGTAAATGGTGAAAATCATGTCTCAACAAAGGGACAGTGAAAAAAGTAAAATACTTGATAATATGAGTTCAGCTCAGCCACACATAGTTAAGCAATCAATAAATGATAATAAAAATAATAAATAACTTGTTTAAATACTTCCTACCCTTCAACACCTGGCATAGCATTGGATGAGAATGAAAAATTCACCTGTGTCACAGAAGCAGAAATGAACTGAACACTTTAGATATGTTTCACGTCACTTGGCTCCTACAGAGAAATTTGCCGTCAGAAAACAACCCACGTCTGAGGCTGCTGGATGAGGAACTTAAGAGCCCCTTTGCATAGGTGTTCTCATTTCTCTCGTGCTGGATACCACACCTGTCCTGTAAAGGCCTGTGAGTATGCTAAACTATCATGGTTTTAAGTGTGTACAATTTCCCTTTGTCCTTTATATAGTATACAAAATGGCACATGCAAACACACACACACACACACACATACACACACACAGCCCAGGAAAATCTGAAAGAAAAGATAAAGGAAAGCCTCAAGAGCAAAATACTCAAATGCAGAAGTGTAGACATGCAAATAAAATATAACTTTATTTTGCTAATAAAATTAGAATCAAGCCACAAATTTTTGTGACTGGTAAAGATAATTGAGCCCCCAACCATTACTCTCCTTTCTTCACTCCAAGCTAATTGATTCATTCAACAAACATATTTACTATGTACAAGCATCAGTCACTGAGCCATATGCCCAAATAAATGTCAATCACCGCCCTAAAGGTGGACTGATGTGAAAGGTGAGACATTTCAATGCGTTGTGTTACATACTGTGACAAAGTAGGTATAAGAGATGATGTGACTCCTGTTACTACTAGAAATTAGGGAAGACTCACCAGAGAAAGTGACATTTAAGATGAGTCCTTAAGGGTTTAGCAGAAACCCTTGTATTGGGAAGAGGAAAGTTCCTTTTAGATTTTTTTTAAACTAAGTGTGTAAAGGCATAAAAAGTTATGCTGTGTGCAGAGATCAATGGGAAGGGTACATGATGAGAGCACAGGATGCGGAGTAGGAAATGAGACGCAGGAACAAGAGGGTAAACAAGCGACAGTTTCTTAAATAGAAGAGCTACACAATTGACTCTTATCTGTATACAAAATAACTCCTGTGTTCCCTGGAAAAGGTTGTTTAGGAGAGTGACAAGTTAGTAGAGGCCAGTAAGAGTGGAGGGAATGACAACCTTTTGTCTTTACCTCCTTCAAGTATCTGCTCAAATATTGCCGCTTTACATAGATTGATTTGAATCACCTTCTTTAAATAACAGCCGCTGCTACTCTCTTTCCTTATTTCCTATTTTATTTTTCTTTAAAAAAATCATTACAGGAATAGTTACGATTTTCCCACTAGTATGTCGTTTTTTATATCTTTTGAGATGATTGCCATAGTCTCAGTGACCAGAATATTGCCTGGGACATAGTAGCTACTCAGATTTTTTTCAAAATGTGAGCTCATGAAGACCCGGACCAAGGCGATCACCACAGACATAGAGTAGGGACTACAGACTTAAGAAGCTTTTCCAAATTAAATCAACCAAACGTATTTGGTGACGGCACATATGTAATGAGGGAGGAAAGATTAAAAGGGGAGGCACTTCCTTCACGGTGAGGGAGGTAGGATGAATGATGATGAGGCACTTCCTTCACGGTGAGGGAGGTAGGATGAATGATGATGACATTCACTGAAATGAAATGTAATATGAACACCTTTGGGAAGGAGATCATAAATTCAGTATCAGAGGTGTGGAACATCAGTTCTCTATCAGTCAAAAGGGAATGGAATTGCAGGCCTGGGGCCCCAGAGAAAGATCTGAGATTAAGGTAGAGATATATAAATCATTAAAAATTGATAGCAGTAGAAGACACAAGTATAAAAGTCATATGAGTAGTGAGCATAAGAATATAAATACTGCAAAGTTGGAGCATTTAGAAAACTATTAAGATCAAGAAATAAAATGATAATATTTTTAAAATGAGAGTTAAGGATGACAAAAATTGTATTATTCCAAGGTTGCACTGGGAACCTTTGAGATTGACCACTGTTCATCATGAGAACTAGATAAGGTTTTTGTTTTGTTTTTTAGCAGCAGCATGGGAAGGAAAAAAAATACAGTTTTTGCTAGACTAGTTTGTGATTTGTGCATTTTAAATTTAAGTGTAGAAACTTACTAAGCTTTTAGATTTCAGAAAGACGTAGGTGACCATCTGAGTTTTGATCCATAGAGCACTTTTGTCTCTCACCAGTTCCCTGATAGAACCAGCATCTGAAATGTTCCCTCCTGTCCCGAAGGCCTGCACTTCCTATGGCTTGTTCTATGTACTTATTTCCCATTTGAATGACTGTCCTTTTATTCTATATGTTGCAAAGCAGAAATAATTGAATAGTATGTAGCCTTTCTCAGGTGCACATCCTTTTCTCTCTCCTCTAAATTGGTCACCACAATTCCAGTATAGCAATCTCAACAATGATGGCAATGTGATGTTACCACTACTCCTTGCTCACTAGGGAGGCGTTTGAAAGCCACCCATCCGTTGGTAAGCTTATTCCAACTTACACCTGGGAAACCGTCACTTACCCACTCTCAGTCGATTGTTTTTAATGGAACTGAGACTGCTGGATATTGTGTTGGGGAAAAAAATCCATGCCGAACAACTGTTATGTAAGAATTAATGGAATTCCTAGAAAAAAGCAGACACTTTTGTGTTCTTTCGTGAGGGAATATGAGAAACAGCTGCTGCTACGTTGTAATCATAAAAGCAGAGCATAAGTATGGAGCCAAATATGTAGAAGAATGCAAATCTGAGAAACAAAGAACAAAAAGAAAATCGTTACGTCAGCTCTTCATATGACTCAGCAGACTTGTTAGTCCTATGAAATAAGAAATGGCTGTTATTTAAGGTGCAGTTGCTTAGTCTTTTCCTCTCCGCAGCCACCGGAGTCCTAATCAGTCACTTATCATGTGCATTAATTGTGCTGCATATTTTATAAACATTACATCATTATATCATTTAATTTTCAGCACAATTCTGTGAGCCAGTTATGACCACTGTTTTATAGATAAGAAAGCTGAGGAATGGCAAGGTTGAGGAATTTACTCAAAATAACACAGTTAATTGAGGCACAGATGCAGGAATTAAATCCTAACCTGTTCTAAATCCCGCAATATTATTCCATCTGTCCTGGCCTGAATTTGGCTACATATTAGGATTTCCATTATAATATCTGGCACGAGGTTTCCTCTAAAGTCTGCCTCACACTAGTGCCCTGTCTCCATCTTCTCATGTCTGTAAATGGAGTTTAAGTGATGGGGTTTACATTTCTTTTCTAGCTGCATACACAGACAGAATTACCACCTTACGGAACGAAATCACATTAATAATGGTCCTTGCTGCTCAACAGGCAATTAGGATATTCTCTATGGACTCATCCAGTCCCCGGACCACATCTTATTCTGTGAAACATATAGAAACCTAGCTTAATTAAATTAATAAAATAAAATGAAACACTTAAAGATTGAGAATGTGTCTGAATTAGTACACAACTACGTTACTTAGATAATATTTAGCTTTTTAAAAAAATTTTTGAAACCTCATGTAATACCTGTGTGCTTGGAAATGCTGACTATTCTTATGCTTAAAGCTTATCCATGATCTGCGTCAGAGTTTGTGTAACACAAACCCCCCAGTTTACACACACATACACACACACATGATATATATGCATGGAAAATTGAGTATATGTATATAGAAACATATCATTAAGTGGATTTCTAAAGTTCTTAAGAATCATTGATGAAACAATTCATTCGCAAAGACACCTTTAACAAATGTTTGATTCTTGTCTTACCTTAGTTAAGTATTATAGAAACGCTATGCAAGTTTGTGTTCTTTCCTTGATCTGATTTACAAAAGCCAATTTATCAGATATCAAGGAATCCCAGTTTTTGTTTCTACTTTTCAAAGGTAAACAAAAAATCACAAGCACTGCATATCTTTATCTTTTAAATAGAAGTAAATCTAGCAGGCATATTGTTTTACATAAAAAATATACATTAGACTCGCAGTTTTCATTACAGCAAGTAAGGAGCTGAGAAGTCACCACTTCATTCTAACAACAAGTTAAAAGCTTATCAAATGAAAAATGAACAGTTCTTTTTAGATCCATCTAGAGGTCAGATCACAGAGCAAACTGCTGCCCCTGAAACTGGAGAGACACACAGGCAGACACCGAGATTCAAAACCTACCTGCACAGGAACCCATCAGGAACACCTGTGGGAACCGGCGCCAGAGTAGGGAAACCTGAACCATAATTGAGGAGTTGCTGGAGGCCCACTGTGGACAACTCTGAGAATGAAAAACTCCAAGGGAGTCCGTCACAAAGGGCCCCACACACTTTTGTGAATTTGAGCTCTAAGAACTCTATCAGGTCCTCACAGTGAATACTGCATAAAAATCTCTCAAGCTTCTGGCAGGGAGAGGGATAAATGAACCAATTTGAAACACAAAAGGGCATCCTGTTCTTAAAGACTTGTCTTCCAGATAAACATTTTATCAGGGACTAACCTTCTGTGATATTGTCAAAGCCTAACGGACATGAAGGAAGGAAAATATCCTGTGTATTAGTCTGTTCTCACACAGCTCTGAGGACATACTTGAGACTGGGTAATTTCTAAAGAAGAGAGAGGTTTAATTGATTCACAGTACAGCATGACTGGGGAAGCCTCAGGAAACGTACAGTAGTACTGGACGGGGAAGCAAACACATCCTTCTTCACATGGTGGCAGCAAGAAGTGAGAGCGAAGGGGAGAAAAAGCCGCTTATTAAACCATCAGGTCGGGAGAATTCACCCACTACCATGAGAACAGCATGGAGGTAACCGCCCCGTGATTCAGTCACCTCCCACTAAGTCCCTGACACGGGGGGCCTATGTGAACTCCAGTTCAACAGGAGATTTGGGTGGGGACACAGCCAAACCATATCACCCAGCTGCAGCCACTTCTTGTCATCCTATGTCACCCAATGGGCAGAGGTTGTGGATGGGCTGAGAAGCAGGTAAAGTTCATAGTCCGAAGTCACAGGCTCAACAAAATACTAACAACTTCCCCTACTGAAACACCTTACCAATCTATTAAAGGCCTATTTACTGCAGTTCTGTTTACCCAGTACGTCATGGCTTCCTTTCAACAAAATATTACAAGGCATACTAAAACATAATAAGCACAGTTTGAAAGCAAAGAACAATCATCAAAATCAGAGTCAGATATGGCAAGAAAGTTGGAATTATTAGACAAGAACTTTTTTATTTAGTAACTATGATCAGTATGCTAAGGGTTTTAATAGAAAAAGTAAACAACTTGGAAGAACACATAGACAACGTAAACAGATGAAAATTCTAAAAAAGAATCAAAAAGAAGTATTCGAGTTTAAAAACACTGACAGAAATGGTGAATGCCTTTGATGGGCTCATTAATAGACTGGACGTGTATGAGGAAAGTCCCTCTGAGCTGGAGAATATGACGACAGAAACTTCCAAAATAGAACAGAGAAGAGAAACATGATGAAATAAATCAGAATGTAATATCCAAGAAATGTGAAACAACTAAAAACTATGCATAAAGGGAATACGAGAAGAAGAAAGAAAGAAGGAAGCAGGATTTGAAGCAATAACAGAATTTCTCCCAAATTAATGACAGACACCAAACCACAGATCCGGAAAGCTCAGCGAACACCACGGAGGACAAATGCCAGAAAACCTGCACTGAGGCATATTATGCTCCAACGTCAGAAAATTAAAGGCAAGGAAAAAATCTAAAAAGATGTCAGGTTTTTAAAATACCTTAATTATAAAAGATCAAAGAAAAAAATTATATCTGACTTCTTTTCAGAAGCTATGCAAGCAAGAAGAGAGTGGTTTAAAATATTTAATGTCTTGATAGACATAAAAAACTCACCAAGCTAGAATTCTGTACCCTGCAAAATTATCCTCCAAAAGTGAAAGAGAAAGAAAGACATTCTCAAACATAAGTTGAGAGAATGTTTTGTCAGTAGACCCGCCTTGCAAGAAATGTTAAAAAAAAAAAGTTATGTAGGAAGAAGGAAAATGATACACGTTACAAAGTCATATCTACATAAATTAGGGAATAGAATCAGAAAAGGATAAGTGAAGATGAACCTTTTATTTTTGTTATTTTTAATTTATCTAATAACAGTTTATTCAAAATAATAATAGCGATGATGAATTAGACTGTTTATACTTCTGTTCATATATGTGGCTATGTGTAAATAAAATGAGTGACAGTAATGATACGAGAGACAGGAGTGAGTAATTAGGATTATTGTGTTACAAAGTTCACACACTACCCATGAGGCAGTAAAGCATTGTTTTAAAGTGCACTTGGATTAGATGTAAAGGTATATTGCAACCTGTAAGGCAAGTAATTTTAATTTTAATTAATATGGATGATATTAATACACTAATGAAAGATAAAGATTGTGAGAATGGATCAAGAAACTATTATATGTTATTTATAAAAAGTCTGTTTTAAATCTAAAGACTCATAGGTTAAAAGTAAAAAACAGGATGGTGAGAGATATACTATGCTAACACTAATCAAAAGAAAGCTGGAGTAGCTATATCAATTTCAGACAGAACAGACTTCAGAGCAAAGAAAGTTATCAGGGATAAAGAAAAATATTACATCGTGATAAAGGGTCAATACTCCAAGAGCACATAAAAATCCTTAATGTGTATGCACCTAACATCAGAGTGTTCTAACAGATGAGGCAAAACTGATAGGACTGCAAGGAAAAATACATAAATCCACTCTTATAATTAGAGACCTTAATGCCCTGCTACCGTAAATGGACAAATCCAATGGGCAGACAATTGGTGAGGACATAGATGTGCACCTTTACAAATCATTTGGATGTAACTGACATCTGTAGACCTACTCTATCTGACAGTAGTGGATTGCACAGTCTCCCCAAGCTCACATAGAACGTTCAGCGAGATAGATTACATCTGAACAATAAGACACACCTTACCGAATTAAAAACAATAGAAACCATGTATTGTCTGCTATCAGACTACAATGGAATTACACTAGGTCGATAACAGAAGGATAGCTGGAAAAATCCCCAAATATTTGGACATTAAATAACACATTTCTAAATTACCAATGGGTCAAAGAAAATATCTCGGGAAAAATTAAAAATATATTTTGAACTGAATTTAAAAGAAATACAGCTTATCAAAATTTGTGGGAGGCAACAAAAGCAATGCGTGAGGGAAATTTATAGCATTGAATGCATGTGTTAGAAAAGAAGAAAGAACAATCAATAATATAAGCTTCCACATTAAGAAACTAGAAAAATAGAACAAATTAAATCCAAAGTAGGCAGAGAAAAATAATAAAAATTAGTAGAGGAATCAATGAAACTAATGACAGATATCAATAGAGAAAATCAATGAAACAAAAAACTGGTTATTTGAAAAGATCGGAGTGGAAGAGAGAGAGAACGAGAGAGAGGGCACAGGAATTATCAGTATCAGCAGTGAAAGAGAGGACATCACTGTAGATTTACGGGCATCAAAAGGATAATAAAAGAATATTGTGAACAACTCTATGCTTCCAAATTGGGTAATCCAAATAAAATTGACCAATTCCTTAAAAGACACAATCTGACAAATCTTACACTAAAAGAAACACAATTATAATAGGCTTATGTCCATTAAGGAAACTGACTTAATAGTTAATCACTTACCAAAATAGAAAACACCAGACCCAGATGAGTTCAGGGAGGAATTTTAGCAAACATTTATAAAATAAATTATGCCAATTCTCCACAGTCTCTTTTGGAAGACGAAAACAAAGGAAATACTTTCAAACTCATTTGAGGCCAGCTTTACCCTAATACAAAAACCAAAGATATTATAAGAAAAGCAAACTCAAAACAGTGTCTCTCAGGAAAATAGCTGCAGTAATACTCAACAAAATATTAGCAA
Source organism: Papio anubis (assembly GCF_008728515.1). NCBI lineage: Eukaryota > Metazoa > Chordata > Mammalia > Primates > Cercopithecidae > Papio > Papio anubis. The sequence goes on from NC_044977.1 coordinate 350,516, forward strand.
ATTAAATCCAACATGTGTAAAAAGAATTATGTACCACAACCAAATTAGATTTATCTAGGCATGCAAGTCTGGTTAAATATTTAAAAATTAATTAATGTAACCCATCACATCAACAGACTGAAGAAGAAAAATTACATGATAATATTAATATATGAAGAAAAAACATTTGACAAAATCAAACACACGTTCATGATAAAACTCAGTAAACTAGGAACAGAGAACTAACTACTTCAGGTTGATAAAGCATATCTGGAAAAAGCTCTAAATCTGCCGCTAATATCATACGTAATAGTGAGAAACTCAAAGCTTCCTCATTAAGATCAGGAACAATGCAAGAAGATTTCAATTCACCACTCCTTTTCAAGATTGTACTGGAAGTTCTAGCTAATCAAGTAAGAAAACAAAAATTTAAAATATAGAGTGGAAAGGAATAAATAAAACTTTCATTTTTTGCAGATGACTTGATTGTTGACATAAAAAAATCCACAAGAATTCTCAGAAAAACTCCTGGAATATTAGTGATTATAGAAAGGTATCAGAATATAAGGTTAATATACAAAACTAACTGCTTTTCTACATATTAGCAATAGACAAGTACAATTTAGAATTACAAACACACATTTACATTATCACCCCTCAAAATGACATACTTAGGTATAAATCTAACAAAATATGTACAAAATCTAAGTGAGGAACACTATGAAACTCTCAGGAAAGATATCAAAAAACTAGGCTGGGTTTGACGGCTCACGCCTGTAATCCCAACACTTTGGGAGATTGAGACAGGCAGATCACCTGAGGTCAGGAGTTCGAGACCAGCCTGGCCAACGTGGTGAAACCCCATCTCTACTAAGAATGGTGGCAGGTGCCTGTAATCCCAGCTGCTCAGGAGGCTAAAGCAGGAGAATAGCTTGAATCTGGGAGATCGTGTCACTGCACTCCAGCCTGGGTAACAGAGTGAGATCCTGTCTCAAAAAAAAAAAAAAAAAAAAAAAAAACCCTAAATAAATGAGGATATATTTTATGTTTTTGTATAAAAACCTCAATGTAGTCAAGATATCGGTTCTCCCGAACTTGATCTATAGTTTCAACACAATCCCAAATAATCATAGTTAGTTATTCTATAGATATCAACAAACTGATTCTAACGTTTATACAGAGGAGCAAAAGAATCAGAATAGCCAATTTAATATTGAAGAAGAATACAACTGGAGGAGTGATGCTATCAAACTTTGACTTACTATAAAGCTATTGTAATCAAAATAGTGTGGTGTTGGTGAAAGAATAGACAAATAGATAAACAGAACAGAATAGAGAACCCAGAAATAGACCCACATGGATGTAGTTAACTGATCTTTGATGAAGGAGTCAGGGCAATACAGTGGAGCAAATATAGTCTTTTCAGAAGATGGTGCTGGGACAACTGGACACCCACATGCCAAAAAATTAAGTTAACTTGGACAGAGACCTTACAACTCTCCCACAAATTAATTCAAAATGGACTATCAATCTAGATGTTAAAACACGAAACTACAAAGCTCCTAGAAGATAACATAGGAGAAAATCTGTACTTTGAGTATGACAATGACTTTTTAGAAACAGCTTCAAAGGCATGATCTATGAAGAAAATAATCAGTAACCTGAGCTTCATTAAAATGGAAAACCTTTGCTCATAACAGCCACCAGGAAGAGGAGATGATAAGCTGCCGACTGAGAATGAATATTTGCAAAAGACACATTTGGTACAGGCCAGCTATCTGGAATACACAAAGAACTCTTAAAACTCAACAATAAATAACTCAATTAAAAAATAAGCAAAAGGCATAAACGGATACCTCACTAAAGAAGATATAAAGATGGAACATAAAATAAGCGTATGAAAATATATTCAACATATATAATTAAGGAATTGCAAATTGAAACAATACTGAGAAATCGCTGCTAGAATGGCCAGAATCCAAATCACTGACACCAGCAAGTGGGGGAGGGCGAGGAGCAACAGGACGCCTCATCCGTTGCCGCCGGGGCCACAGAGTGGTGCAGTCGCTTTGGAAGACCGCTTTGCAGTTTCTTACCAAACTCACTGGCTCTTACCATATAGTCTAGCAATTTCCTTCTCAGATATCCACCCAGATAAACTGAAAACTTATGTTGGAACAAAAACCTGCAATGAGTGTTTATGGCAGCTTCATTCATAATTGGGAAAATGCGGAAGCAACGGAGATGTCCTTTGGTAGTTGAGTGTTAAGTAAACTGTGGCACTTCCAGGCAATGGAATGTTACTCCATATTTTACAAAGAAATAAGCTATCAAGCTATGAAAAACATGGAAAAAGCTTCAATACACATTACTAAGCGAAATAAGCCAATATGAAAAGGTTACATACTGTGTAATTCCAACTATATGGTCTTCTGGAAAAAGCAAAACTGTAGTGACAGTAAAAAAAGATCAGTAGTTACCCGGGATTACGGGGGTGGGGAGAGATGATTAGGCAGAGCACAAGGGTTTTTAGGACAGTGAAATTATTCTATATGGTACACTGATGGTGAATATGTGACATTATGCTTTTCTCAACAGCTGTGGAACGTACAGCATCTACAGAGAACTGTAGCACAAACTACGGACTTTGAGAGAGAACAATGTGTCCACATAAGTTCATCACCTCTGACAAATGTACCCAACGTGGGATGTTGATAGTGTGGGGCGTGGTGCATGTGTGGGGACAAAAAGTTTATGAGGGCCTTTTGTACTTACCACTCCATTAGGTCGTGATCCTAACACCTCTAAAAAGTAAAGTTTATTAGTTTAAAAAATGCACTTATATTTGAAATTGTTAAAATTTACTTGATTATCTATTAATTCATTTTATTGGTAGCTTGACCCTAGAGGTGATCAAATACAAACCCTAACTCTTCCTTTATATTTCTGTTTGGGATTCTAAATATCTAACCAATCATCAAGGAGTCTGATACGTCATTTTCTCTTTAATAGCTGTGTCATTTATTGTTTCAAGTTAACAGTAATGGCTAATGGCATGACTTCTATCCCCTAAGTTAAAGAATTAAGAATCTGGGATTTGTTTCCTCTCAGTACATCCATCTCTTCTCTACCAGCATCTGGGTCATTGTTACTCTCTGGGTCATTGTTACTCTCTGGGTCGTTGTTACTTGGCCGTTGTTACTCTCTACATACATACTTCTGGCCGTTGTTACCTCTGGGTCATTGTTACTCTCTGGGTCGTTGTTACTCTCTGGGTCGTTGTTACTCTCTGGGTCGTTGTTACTCTCTGGGTACCCGCAGTTAACAGGTATTCTAGCAAGACTCATACATTCTGGACTTGTGTCTGTTAGGATCATTCTCTTTGCTCTTAGTAGATCCAGCCTCTTCAGCTACATACTTTATAAAATTTTATCTTAGTGACACATCCTTTGTTTAAGAATTGTTGCCAGGTCATATTTAATCTGTGGAGCTATTTTCTAAGGACCTGATATTAAGATTTCTATGACTATTTTGAGAATCAGTAGAAAAATGCAAACATATTCAGTGACTCAGTCAACCTTGACAAAAGAACAGTTTGAAGTGTTTTCCTGATAGAAATTACTGAAGACATTCACTTTGCATTCATAAAAGTGATCTTCATCAAATCACTTTTTATTTAGTATGCCACTTATGAAGGTATTTTACATCATAGCCCACATGTGGAAAACTTATTCTCCCTTTTCTGTTGAGTAAAACGTGGTTGATTATGTCTGTTTTGGGATACTTTTGAGATGTAAATTTTGGTTTCAACAAAGGAAGTTGATTTGAATTTTCTAGTCTTTATATTTGCCTTCTGGTGTAATCATCATTGTGTTTCTATTGTCTTCATGTGAATGATCTACATTTTACCCATGACGAAATTTAATACATGGAAAGTCCCTGACATTAACACCGTCAACTTGCTTCCTCATTTGTTCAGTCTTGTGTTTGCCTCCTCTGTCTAATGGGCATGCTTTCTTTTCTATAACAAGCAGACATTAACACAGCATGCTAAAATAGATCATCTTTGCCACACGAGAAGAGATTTTGGCATTGTTTATTCATAAAATTTTCTTTCTGTCAAAAATGCATATGGCAAATCAGATATTTATTAGCAGTCACACAGGCCTGCTTGAAAAATAATACAGTTTATAATATATTATGCACAATATATTATAATATAAAATCATATATTTATACAAATATACTATATTAGGCATAATATGTTCTTATATCATCATTTTATAGTTATATATTTTTATATAAATTGCTTGGAATGATTTATTTTTACAGATAAATGTTCTCCAACCTCATTCCTTTTAAGAACTCAAATGGCATTTGTTTTCAGTTAAGATCCTAAAATTGGCAGTTTAGCTTCATATCATAATGGTTCCCTTATTTCAGTTAAAGAGGGATGAGCCATAAATATTACTTTTCATATTTATAAATGCTTATATCAGAGAAATAAGTGACCTTATAGAAAAAATGGTAGAGTCAACAGTAGTGATAGTTTACAGGAAACTGTGTGGCGTTTTATACTACTTCTGTGCTATCACCTTTAGAATAAAAGTCTCTTTTATAGACTTGGTCGGCCTCATAAGTATAAGAATCTACAACAACATAGTTAGAAATGTTCATAGGGTTGTCTGGTTAAGATATCAAACATTTGAGGTTTCTAATTTTCCTTCTCAGATTTGTGAAAAAAATTAAAAGTTATGGATCAAATATGTGCCAGATTACAACAAGAATTCCTGATAGCCATAGGTACATGAAGCCCTGAGGACGAATAGGGGAATTGTGCTGGAAAATGTATAATAATCTCGAGTGCATACACTCACACTCACACTCACACACACGCGCACACACACACACACACGCACAATCTAAAGGGAAACAATAGACCCCTCAGAAAGTCTGAAAGAATTTTTCTTAAAAGAATCAACTGCGTGTGCCTGCCTTATAGGATCCCCCCATCCAGTGACCAGATGGATGCGGCAAAGCACTCTGGGTCCTCAGGAGCAGGAAGGAGACCTGTGAGGGCAGGCGGCCCTCACTAATTTTTCTCCAGCAAATCTTCTCAACAACACAATGCCACTAAGAGAGACGTGTGTTTGAGATTTTATTTTGCTTTCAAGGATGCACAGTCAATAATGAAATACAGCTGGGCTTAGAAGAGTTGTGGGAGAAGGATGCCCCAAGACTCCATCTAGCAAGGAAAAAATTAAGTCTTCTCTGGAAGATCCACAAATAAAATATACTGCTCTTTACAAAATGACACCCTGATTAAGTTCTTTTAGAATGCACAATTATGTTATGATTGACTATAGTAACCCCACTGTTTCTTTCAAAGCAGTATCTTCACTGTGAAATGAAACCTGAAATATTCCAGAAAGGAGAATTCATTCACCCTCTATCATCAAACAACAAAACTATGTAAATATTGTTCATTTCAAAAAGAATAAATAGGGGAGAAAGAGAAACTATAAAATCAACCAATATGTTTACAGGATAGAATACAGCTTTCAGGCCACTGAAGGAAATTCTTCTTTTCCAAATAGAAATACATCGTAGATGCTTTGTACTATCAATAACATTTAGATAAGTTAGAGTTCATCAAGCAGGATAGATGAGATTGGACAACTGACTGATACAAAAAGTGACCTGTCTGTGAGTTAGGTGACAGTAAAGGTTTTAAAGATTGTATAGTATAAACAATAATCTCAGCATTAATGTCAGCATCAGAAGCAATAAGATGTAGAATTAAACTGTAAGAAAAAGAGATATGGAAGACACACTAAGAAAGCTCTCTTTTAATTTTGGGCTGAGTGTGTGTGAGTATGAGACTAAGATGCAAAAGACACAGTGAGAATGAGAAGATAATATGGTGAACAGAGAAAATCCAAATATGGAACTTTGTTTCTGGTATCAGAATACATGGGAGATAAGCAATAGTGAAAGACATAATAGAAAAAAATCTTAAAGCTAAGGCAGCTATACATTGTGAATTTAAAAGGCCCATTATATAACAGAAAACATTAATGAAGTCCTCCACAGAAACAAATAATTTTTTTCCAATAATAAAGAGAAATGTGAAATCACTAAATCAAAAAGGAAAGATGATATAATAAAAGAAAATTAAATTTGTTACAGACATCTGTGCAAAACCAAATAAGACAAGCATAGGATGGGCTGAGCACTAAAGTTTTCACTCAAATAATGAAATGTCAAAGCTCCATGGCTGTCTATGTATGAATGCAACACTCACCTATTACTAGACACATGGGGACTTAGTTAGGGTCCACTGAATATCTAAAATTTATGGGATAACAACGAAACTCCACATAGAAAATACTTTAGTGCTATCTATGATGTTGTCAATGTATGTGTAAGGCACATATGCTATGAATTACATACAAGACACATAGTATGCTTGACACACACACACCACACATACGCACGATAATCATCTGGTAAATCTAACAAGGAAGACTAACACACGAACAAAGCAAAATTAGAAATAGAAATTGCAAAGACATAAATGTGAAAAATAAAAAGCCTTCCACAGTAATACCAAGCTAATACATTTGAAGATATTGATGACATTAATAATTTTCTAGAAAATAATTTACCAAACATTGAGCTGAACAAATATCAAATCATGTACTTAAGTGAAATTTTAAAGGGTATTAAAGAATGTCCTCATAAGGTTTATGATAACAAAATAACCTTTATCTCTAAGGAGATGAAAAGAACCCATACTGACAGGCCTCATAAGCAATAATCTCCTCATGTGTGCAATGCATGTCGTAGGCACTTCCAATGTTCTGAGAATCCTGTGATTCTGGGCCATCTTCCATTACAGACCTCGAGTTTACTTAGGCCACCTTTATGATCAATTACATTTTAAGAAGAGCCTTCTGATCTACATTCTCATGCTGAATAACTCATAAATAACTTCGAGATAATAAATTAGCCAACATCATAACTTGGATAACAAGAATATTCAGAAGAAAAGCACTTTAAAATAAAAGAAATTAAACTAATCTTTCAAAAAAATCTCCCCAGAAGAGATAAATTTTAAGGAGAAATTGTGCTGTTATCCCAGAAGAAGATCACATTATCTTGTTTAAATTACCTCCAATTCAAGGTAAGTAACACAGAGAAGGATTTTCAACATGATTCAACAATAGAACCCAATGCATTTGAGTGTTTATTTCTTTATGTATTTGTGGTTAGGTCATTTATTGATTTGTTTTAGAATTTATCTCATTGAATTACCGTAGATTACTATAATTAATAATACAAATAATAACATTAAGCACTTACTGAGTATTGACAGTATGCTAGGCATCGTGCTGTTTTACCAGTATTGTCTCATTCGGTCCTTACAACAACCCAGCAAGATAGGTGTTGCTGTTATCCTCATTTCATAGAAAAGTAAACTGAAACATAATCATTTATGCCACAATTTAACTATGTAACGACATTATTGTAGAGACGAGTTAATGAACATCCTCCATGAACAAAACAGGCACATATCCCTGCCTTCGTAATGCTTGTAGTCTAGTGAGAAACATGCATTGGAAAAATGAGCTATGGGCAGACGACTGACAAAACTCTCTTTCTTTGCTACATGAGAATCTGACTTTTGGCTAACTCCCTAGTTCTGTTCTCCTGGAAACCGGTCTGCTATATTACTCAGGAACGTTATTTATGATTACAAAATGACCCCAGGTTGGTCAGTGGCATCTGGACTGGTAGGAAATGTAAAGAGACTATCAGTGTCGTGGGAATGCCATAGTTTGGGTTTTACTGAATGTTGCGAATCTTGTTAATGAAGCATGTACTTTGTGCGAACCCTATGTGCTGCAGCCACAGAGTTGTTAAAAGAAATACTAGCTTCTATGACTGTATGAGCCTATTTGACAGGATGGCCCCAACCCGTTCCCAAGGCAGAGCTCATCGCCCGCACCCGAACTTGCTCCTGGAGAGCTGTGTGGTCTGTTCTAGGGACTGCAGCAGAGGCTCCTGCTGAGAAGAGCCAGTGATGCTTCCCTACTGGCCAGCATGATTCATTAATATCCTTCTGCGTAAGTGAGTTCCTAGTGTGTCATGTGGTGGTCTTAAAAATCTGAATATTTAGGTAAATCTAAGGAGACTAATGAGTATTGTAATAGGCAAGATTGTGCATGGCAGATGGTGATAAGTTTTCTGATTAGCAAAGAGAGGTAGAAAATGTCAAAGAGTGGAGGTTTAGTGGTGGAAATTAAAACAAACAAACAAAAATTAACAGAGTAGTCAGGGAGGATCTCACTGAGAAGGGGACATTTTAAAAAATATGTGAGAAACGGGTGCAGAACATAGGAAGCCGTGAATACACATACACAAGTCCATGCAACTGTAATCTCTGTGAGGGCTAGAACTCTGTTTGGCTTCCCCGCTTTTTCTGCAGAATATATTCTAGTTCTTGGTGAGGAGTAGCTAAAAAATGAATGAATAAGAGGCCAAGTTGGGTTTAAGAATACGAAAGACGTGACTTTATTGCCCCAGGACACCTAGAAAATCAAAACAATGATTAATAAAATCAAAGTTTAACAAGATCAAAGCATCAGTTGGTACCTAGAACATAGCATTTTTTGACACCCTTGAAATTTTCCATTTACTTTTTTGTCATAGTGCACTCATGGATCAGTTCAGGGTCTTTTTATATTTAAGAGTGTCGTTCACTCTCTCCATATACATATCTCTCTCTCAGTATCATCCTGCAGGTGCACGTGTTAATATCATCACATTTGGTTCCTTATAAATATTAGGGGTTGAGAAGAAACAAAATCTTCAATTTTAAAGCAGTTGTTTTGCCAATTTGAACTTTAATTCCTGTGGTAAGAAATTTGAACACTATACCTATATCCAATGTAATACTAAAACAATAATTTAATTCCTTTGAGAAGTAATCTCATCACATCTTTCCTCCATGGTAGCCCAAATTAATATGAACTCTGTGATGACTACTGACTTTCTGGACCAGAGCTCTTTCCCTGTTGCATGTTTTCTTGCCTCTCTGTTCGTTTATACAAAGCATATACCTTGCTTCCTTGGCTCTCTGTTTTTTTATACATGGCACTCTTTACAATTAAAATGTTTTTGACTATCTTGTTAATTTACTTATTAATTACTAAGTTGTAAATTCAGTGAGCAACGACCATGCCTGCTTTGCTCACAATTGTATCCTATATGCTAAACAGGTACTTGGTACATCATAGGCACATAATAAATACATGTTAAATGAGGAGAACTTAACCCAGTACTGAAGAGCCCAGAAAAACCCGAAAGTACCATCTTCCTTACTGAGATAGAGTTACCATAAAGCAATTTGGTCTTGTCTTTCTAAGTTACAAGTATGTTTGTCCTTTGATCCAAATACCACTTCTGGAAAATTGTGCCCCAGAACTAGTCATGTTTGTATAGCGCAGTAATGACTTCAGTGCATATTTTATGCCAGGATCATCTTTCTCCTTTTATATTTTACTTAATCTCCACCAATGACTCTATGAAATACATATCATTATGCTTCTTTCACAAGTAAAAATTAAGTTCAACTCTATTCAATATGATACTTTTAAAGTAAAATTTACTATCTTTGCATGAACAAAAGGTTTGCAAATGCACAGAAATTGGAATGGAAAGATACATACAATATTGCAAGAATATTTAGCTCTAGAGTCTTGAAGTCGCAGAGAGCAGACAAAGGGCACTTTTCCTACTTAGTTCCACATATCCATTTGTTGGTTGGCTCTTTTACGGAAATAGTGTGTGTATTCTTGATAAACAGCAAAGGATAATGTTTTTAAATGTGGTGATTCTACTGAACTTGAAAACAATCACAATGTTTTTCTTCCCAACTGGCATCCCTAAATAAATAAAATCAAGAAGCACAATGCCATCAGTCAGTACCTGGACATTGAAACAAATAAAGCTGAAAGAATTGCCCAAGGATTCGTGAGTTCCAAGTAAATGAATGATAAACAATTACAGAAATACGTTCTAGTCGATCTTAATATGGATTCTGATGGTTAAAAAACACACAGGACTATGCAAGAGCCTCTGAGCCCAATGCTGCTTGCAGACCCACGCTATCTGGAACCTCAGAAAACAAAATAAGAATAATCATCTATAATCCTCTCCCTTACCTACAAATAAAAACCACTCTGAGAAGATTGCTGAAAATTTGGTCAATATATCAAGTGAAGAATCCATGGCAACATGACCAACAGGCTACAGAAGCAAAGAAATGTCTGCACTTGCAGTTAGCCAGCCCACAGAGCTCTATCACACCTTCCTTTCCTCCCTCCCTTCCTGCCTTCTTTCTCTTATGTTTCTGGTAAGCCATATTCCAAAACATTTGAGTAAGGGCAATATTTATTTAGAGAAAAAAATCAGAAATTTTGCAGATTTTTAACAATTAAAATGTACTTTTTTGGCACAAGTATAAAATTTACAGGATCCTATTATGCAGAGTTTATGAAAGTTAGGTTTTTTTTATTGTTAGTCATTTTCTTTAAGTATCCTAATATTTCAATTTCACATAAAACATCCACTGCTTTTCAGTCAAAACCAGCTAATGGCAACTGAAACATTTTCTATAATTTAGCTCACTCATATTTTAGAAAATCTCTCAAGAAATATATGCCTTAGAAAAAATGAACCTGCAGTGATTTGGTAATTACATTTTTTTTCAGTATAAAATGCAGATCTATGCTCTTCACTTAAAACGTAATGGGTGTTTAGAAGTCAAGGAGTCCACAGAGACAGTACAAGGACTAAATATATTATCCTTAAATACTAATTCTGTCATTTATGATTCATAGCCAACTCCTTAAGTAAAGTTACAGATTTTCAAATTATCCCGCTGAGAGAGATAGAAGAGGAGAAAAGGAACGGCTAAACTCACATCTGTCTTAGCTGGTAAGGAATTGCAGTAATAACTAACTTTCTCAGTGGCTTGCTAAGAATGCTGTTTTCATCTGTGTTTCCTAAAAGAACCCCTTTTGAAGAAAATCCACATATCATTTTACTTCACTGGATGCTGGATGAAAAATAGATGCTCACTGTCACCCAGCTATATTGATTACGAGTGAAAATGTGATCATTTTGCATTGACTTGCCCCACAGCACTGAGTTTCTTCAAAGCAGCAGAAGGAAATTAATGCTTTCATATCGTGCCTAAGAAAAAGATGAGATGTTGTTCACTTTGCCCTCTAGACAAAGAGGTATATACAATAGCGGAAAGGTAATAGCTTTCAGAACATGAACTCGAGACTTTTATTAAAATCATTATTTTATGCACAAAAAATAAGGAACCTGTGGCCATGGCATTTAAGGCAGCCATTTGTATCATTACCTCTTACACCATAACGTTTACTTTGTTAGGAGCCTCTCTCTCTCTATATATAGCATATATATGTGTATATATATATAGAGAGAGATATATAGTAGAGACGAGTTAATGAACATCCACCACGAACAAAACAGGCACATATCCCTGCCTTCGTAATGCTTATAGTCTAGTGAGAAACATGCAGTTTTTCTAGTGAGAAACATATAACTTTTCTGGACTCTTCAATACTGTGTTAAGTTCTACTCATTTAACATGTATTTATTACGTGCCTGTGATATACCAAGTACCTGTTAAGCATTTAAGGCAGCCATTTGTACCATTACAAATTTTTTATATTTTTGGTAGAAACAGGTTTCACTATGTTGGCCAGACTGGTCTCAAACTCCTGACCTCAAGTGATCCGCCCGCCTCTGCCTCCCAAAGTGCTGGGATTACAGGTGTGAGCCACCGCGCCCGGCCAGACCTGACCATGTTTAAAAGCCAAGAGAGTTATCCAGAAGGGAAGGGAAGCTTCCAGATACAGGAGAAAGTCGAGGTAATGAATGGTTTATAGTTTCTGGGAAGCAGAGTAGCGGTGTCCTCCTACCAGAGCACTCATCACATTTTAAATAACTGTGCTTTCTTGTCTATGTAGATCATTAGATTATAATGAGGTACAAGAAGATAGGAGCTATTTCTTCTCCATTGCCTCGACACCTACTCTAAAGTGCTCTGTACTTAGTATAGTTTCAAAATGGGTTTCTAACTGAAGAAAACAGAGGTGTTACATATAGTTGGAGTTTGCAATGCACACTCTGCTCACAATGCACAGCTCTTAAATGTGAAACGTTTGTTGATGAAGAGAAGAGAATTATTCCTCATAATGCTCAATGGCAAAGAAAGGGGAGAGGACCATTGTCGTTATGTTTTTATACTGATCACGTTTACAGATGGTACATGTACGTGCTGGACCACAGACACCTGTGGATGCCCAGCATCGCCGGAAGCTGGGAAGCTTAGGAGAAAGGGCCAATCAAAACGTCCGTTTGAAAAGGTTACTTCAGAAGAGGTGAACAAATCTCAAACCACGTTTTCTTTGCAGTTCATCAGATCTCTGCAGGTGTTGCTGCTGGGTTTCGTGATGTCCGTTGTCACTTTATTCTAGGCTTCAGCTAGGTGAAGTCGTTTTGTGAGTTTCCATTTGAAGATGCCTCCTGGTTGGCTGCGGCTGTTGAGGCAGTGCACGTGCCAAAGTTGTCTTCCAGGACACACAAGCCCCAGTGAACACAAAAAAACCACCTCATGTTTGAAAGTGACTTGATGGTTGGACTTTTCTCATTTTTCGCCTTCCCTTAGTGCTTGTTTCACTTTCCCTGGTAAGGTATCTTCTCCACTGGCCTTAGACATGAGAGGAATATACAAAGTCCAGATAACTGTGTCTTCTGAACCGTGGTCTCAGTAGCTTACAGGCCAGTGTATTCATTATTTTCTAGAAAACAAATCTGGAGAAAATATACAACTTCTAAAGACACAACTTTTTTTTTTTAAATTTATTTTACTTTAAGTTTTAGGGCACATGTGCACAACGTGCAGGTTTGTTACATATGTGTACATGTGCCATGTTGGTGTGCTGCACCCATTAACTCATCAGTTACATTAGGTATATCTCCTAATGCTATCCTCCCTCCTCCCCCCACCCCACAACAGGCCCCAGTGTGTGACGTTCCCCTTCCTGTGTCCAAGTGTTCTCATTGTCCAGTTCCCCCCTATGAGTGAGAACATGCAGTAGAGACACCACATTTTAAAAAGATAGCATTTAATGAACACTTAGATCTTTCATACAGTGATATAAACATTTTAGGGAATTAATTCAGTTAATCCTAAAACAAATGTATAGAATAGATACTGTCATTAGCATCACCATATTCATTTCAGGAACAAGAAAGGAAAGGCACGAAGTAAATTCTCTAAAGCCACACAGCTAATAAGTGCTATAATTGGAATTTCTGGGTACTTTGACTCTAGATCTCTAGCTCATGAGAGACTCAGATTCTAAGTTGTTCAGATTTGCGAAAGCCAGAACGCTGCTTTACTTACGTAACACCGAGAACAGCAAACTCGGTGATCTGAGGAAGTAGGTTGAAGACATTAAAATGTTATTTTAAAACTGTAAAGGAGAGAAGAGGGTGGTAGATAGTACGCAGACTTGAGACTTGGCCTCAAATACCCTTGAAATAAGCAACTGTGGCTTTGTCAAGTTAAACCTCCCTTGGTCTCAATGTCCTCCTATGGAAAGTCAGTTGGTTGGATTAATTGTCAATAATGTCATTCATAGCCATAACATGATGGAATTTCTAATGAATTCCAATCAACATATTTCATGCTTAAAATAATCATCTTAGCAAGTAGGCTACTAAATAGTAAATGATGAATATGCAAGTGGAAAAGGACACTATCACACATTTTCAGTGAAATCTTTATGAGAGAAATCTCTTTAAATTTCCTTTTAAAACATTTCTAGTGAGTATGATGGAGGACTAATGAGATGTTAATTGTTCATGTCTACTGATTAGGAAATGTAGGAAGTGTTTTAGAGCAGTGACTTAATAAGGAATGACACTTGAATCTTACCCATAATTAGCTTATTACATTTGGCTGCAGTTTGAATCTGTGCTATGGGAATGATTTAAAGAGATTAATCTTTTTCAAGGACCAAGTAAGTGCTGATAAGTTACCCAAGAACACCTTCCAAACTGAAGGAGACAATGATGACTTTGATTCTCTATGATTTATTTATATGTTTGCCAGGGTAGAGGGAAAAGCAAGAGACCTAGCCTTTAGGTGGGTCGTAAGCTCTCAGTACCAGCTTTCAAATGGTTACACAGGTAACACCCTTGTGCTTCTTTTAATGGGAAAAATTTCATGGTGGCAAATAATGAAAAATCAATTTTTTCAGCCTGTACTTTAAAAAAAAAAAAAAAAAAAAACGCTATTCTGGTCTTTATAAAAATTTGTTGGATATAAATCCTCCTATCGCCCAAATTGACAGCGCTGTGCCAACAGCAGAGGAAACAGAATTAAGCAAGAATTGCACACCTTCTGTAAAGAAAATAGCAAAAATATTTTCAAGAATAATGTAATAAATTCTTGTGTACTTAATATCCAGCTTAAGAAATGGAACATGTTGAACTGTAGTAAGACTTCTGTGTAGCCCGAGGCTTGTAACATATTCTCAGGCATATCGATGCTTTTACTACATATATCTCTATCCCTAGATGATATATTTGTATTTCTTCATTGTTGGAATTTGATATAACTTAATAAAAACATTTTCCCTGCTTGAATTCAGAACCAATGGAAAGGTTGACTAAGAAGTCAGGTAGATACAGATATCTGGATACGTGGATACGTGGCTTATAGGGTGAGGAGTCATTGTATAGCAACAATCTACTTCTGAGTCCTGAACTGTAGACATAGAGTGACCTGCACATTCACTAGAAGGAGAGAGCACTTGCAGCCCTTCCCATGGGGTGTAAAATGGTATTGCCTGTAAGAGCAACTCAGAATGCATCTCTGTGAGGGCAGCTGAGTCCAATAAGGAGAAGGAATATGGATCAAAGGATTTTCAGGAACCACAAAAAGGCACAGATAACACCAGGGAATTCCTTTGTTCATAATTAACAAAGATTGTCACCTACTTCCAATAGGGTGGATGGAAAAGTTATTTCATAATACCGCTGTACAATGATTTTAGTTGTTACATTAAATTGATGTCTGTCACAGTTCTAGTAATATATACACCATTTCATTTCAGGTTAGAGGTTCAATATTCTGTGCCACTTTTAGAAATGTCTAAGTTAAATGATCTCTTGAGATAATGTTATATTATGGATTAGTGAACTAAGTGGGCCCTGTTTGACTGGTAGAGACAATATTCTCTTACACAGAGTTGGAAAAGGCAAACATGTGGAACTGCTGACAAAATTCTGTCGTATGTGGCTTATTTTTGTCTGGCTGTGCTATATGTTCCAGTTGGATAACTCAGAGTGAAGCAGGTTTATTCCCTGCAACAGAAGCAATTTTACAAACATAAAAGCAAAATAATCTCAATCTGTGTGTATTATATACTTGAACATTCATTCAAAGTAAGAACATATATACACATATAGGTTGATAAATGCATTGTGCATTAATTCAAAAATAAGAAAATGTACATGTATATATACTCCCAAATTTTGCATTACTACATACATAACTTATACATATTTGCTTGAACTTGAATAGAACATCTTCTCTTTCACGTATTTAATGAAAATACACTCGTGTATTTTCATGACACTCATAGTTTTATTGGGTTGTTGAAGGGTTTTGAGCCGTGGATTATGTACCTTCAGAGACCAGATAAGTTTACTTTCTTCCATGGCCTCAAATAATACTTCAAACTGGAAAACCCATTTTCAAATTATGAATTGAATGAGAGAAGGCAAGAGGAGCCAAACAATTCCATAAGCATTTGAGGAAAACAGAAGAGCATTTTAGGATAATAACAGTTATTAATTATTTGTAGTGATATTTGATTTATTTATAATGGAAGGATAACACCACAGCCCTTTCCTGTCTGTGAATAGGGAAAGTGTGAAGGGGCTTGCTAGGCTGTGTGCAGACTTCCTCCCTTGCTTGCTACCACAAGGGGTACTCGATGCTGTTAGAAAGCGATCCTTGAGTGTGGCATCTGAGAATCATCCAGGAGGACATCCCCTTCGTGTGGGTGTAGATTTATCTCCATACATACTCATCATTGTAAGACAAAATAGATAATAGAATTAATCCAAAATAAAATTGAAATATCAGTCAGTGGAAAGCTTTCTGCATCACATTCTCATTTGAAGCTCACAATAACGTGAGAAAATGTCACTTCCATTTTAGAGGAAGAAACTGGCAGGTATTTGTTCGAGTTGAGGTGGTGGTTGTTGCCACCTCCATCACAGAGATGAACAAGCTAAGGCACAGAGACAGGTTATTTACTCAAGGTCACATAGTAAAGTGAATGGAAAGTTAATTATGAGCCTGGGTGTCCAAACTTTGGAGCCTGTGTGTGTAACCTCTAGACCGTACCACAGGGCCAATGGGAAGTACAACTTCATCCAGGTCAAAATATATTTACCATGTTATTCAAGATATGCTCTAGAACAACTCTCCGAGCACCAAATCCATTGACTTTTCTCCTCAGCGTTTTATTTGCTGAATCATGTGATGCTTTTGGACAAATTCTTTTTTTAAAACTCCTTTTTTTAACTTCACATTGGTGAAAATAAAGTTACATTTGCATAGTATTTTTCCCTTCCTTCGCATATGCAATTTTATCTTATGTATAGAGTTTGAGTTGTGTTGGGAAAGGCTTGTGATTACTATTGTGGAAATAAAGAAATTAAGGTACAGACATGTTCAATGACACAATCACACAATTATGCTCAAAATTACACAGTTGAAGTGCGTAAATCACATTGGAAACCCCTGTCTTAGGACACCTGGTCACTACCAGTTTCTGTTACAAAAGGTTTCCTCTTTATATTTTTCTTATTTTTCCCAAATGAATGAACTAGACACTCAAAGTTAATATTTGTTTTACTCATATTAAGCCATCTCTAAATTTGTTAATTATAATTGAATTTTACTGAGATTGAGTTATGAGTAATTGCTACCATTTTATGTGAAAGACTTATTAGCTGTTTGTACTGTTCGGAAATGTATAGGTTACTACCACAAAACCCGGATAAATCATAATGCATTTTAGGATGTGGTACCTGTGTTATATTAGGAAGAAGAGCACACTCCTTTTATTAGACGCTCTGTCTACGTGTGTGATACTAGCAATGTGGGATTTGGTTCTTTCTGACTTTGTAACAGCCTACTGCCATCTACTGGGTTGCGCTGGGAACTGCTATGCTAATATCTTCCATATGAGTTTAGGATCTGATAGTTTGACGCAGAGATTTTTAGTGATTTTTAAATTTTGCTCATCTTATAAACTCTAAAAGCTTTTAATGAAAGATTGGTGTGATTGTTCGTATTTAGTATCATTTCTAATTTCATGGCATAGAAAAATTGGAATTCAAATCTCACCAATAAATTACATTGAATATCATCACTGTAACTCTTACATTCATATCAACTATTTTTTATTTTATTTAGGTCCTAGAATTTATTCTGTAAAGATTTTGTCTAAATTTTTTTATCCATCTTTATTTTGAATTATATCTATATTATGGATACTTTTCCCATTAAAAGTGGGACATAAGGTCTTAAAATAGCCCAAATTTTCCTCAATTCTTCATAGCTAATGAAGAAGTGATAATAATATCTGACATTACTATATTCAAAAATAAATATCATTACAAATAAGTTTTTTATAAGTAATTCATTGAATACAAATTACTATGTGTTACCAAATTCCGTTGATAGAATTTAACTTAGAGAGTTAGAATTTTGTTTTTATTTATATTTTTAATGAAGTGTTATTTTGATTTTAAAATAGGATAGAAGTCTAATGAGGTTACATACAGCTATCTAGTTTATTGATTTGAGTTATTAATTTATTAATTATTAAATTAAAATGGAATTTTATTAAATGACTATAATGTATTAATTTTAGTTATATAAGGTAATATGATAATAATTTTTACTACATGTATATGCTGTTTTTGCTTCCTTGTATATTTTTTCATAAGTAATATCTAACGTGAAGAAAATGTTCTCTAAAATCATGAATAATGCTGGTACCGGTTTTTAAATAACCTACAATATTGAAATTATTGTTCGAAGTTTCTCTGATACTACTCACAGTCAAACTCACAAGCACAATAGAGTGTATGATATAATAAACTATCATGTGGATAGTGTTTCATAAATTAGTTTTGTAATTACATTTTCCCAGATGAAAATGCTTTTTTTCATAGTTACATTATGCTTCTTTTGACTTGCAGAGGAAACTATGGCTGATCGGTAGGAACAAAATTAGAGGTCATAATACCTTTTTAAAAAAGTAAAGGATTAAAATCATGGCAGTATGGGTTTGGAGGTTAGAAGGGTAGAGAAACACAAGATGTCGGGTAGCACTACTACTACTGATACCATATGTGACTTGTGAGATGAAATATGCATAGTAAAGTAGGCATCACCTTGAGGAACTTCTGCAGACACGTTGGAGTCATCACTTTTTCCTCCTTAACTCCACGTGTAATCATTTACTGAGAATGTGCTGACTATGCCTCCTACTTTCTATGTTTTTCACTTCTTTTTCCACTGCCTCTGTATTCTGGCCCCCTTCCCAAGTTTCTGTTGAGATTGCAGGAACTTATTTTTTCAGACTTTTTTTGTTTTTATGGATTTAGAGGGTACACATATAGTTTTGTTACATGGATATATTGGAAAGTGGTGAAGTTTGAGCTTTTATGGTACCAATCACCCTAATAGTAAACATTGTACCCAATAGACAACTTTTCATTCTGCATTCCTCTCCCACCCTTCAATTTTTGAAGTCTACAATGTCTATTATTCCACTCTATATGTCTATGTGTGCTTTTTATTTAGTCCCCACTTATACTTGGGAATACGTGGTATTTGACTTTGTTTCTGAATTATTTCACTTAAGATGATAGCCTCCAGCTACATTCAGGTTGCTGAAAAAAAATGATTTTGTTCTTTTTATCACTAAGTAGTATTGTTATATATATGTGTGTGTGTGTGTGTGTATATATATATATATATATAAACTTCCCATTCCATCTGTCTTAAACTGGATATATGGGAAATCTTCCTAAAGATATGCGTGGTGTTGTATTTCGGTATCAGTTTACAGGATGATAATAATAGCTTATATACATACACAACACTTTCATCATAGTAGGCATTCTTCTTAAAGTTCTAAGTATATTAATCTATTTAATTCTCAGAATAACCCCACCAGGAAAGTACTGTTACTATGTGCTTGTTAGTGGTAAGAAAATGGGGGCATATAAAGTTAAGTAACATGACCACTATTAGCAAGCTAGGAAGCAGTAGAGTGAGGACGGAAGCCATGCATTCTGGCTTTATCATCCATTTCCTAATAATCACATGAGGTCTAATTATTGTTTAGCTCTTATTTGTTGACCTCACATGAAACTTGAATAGCAAATTCTGTGTATGAAAATGGATATGAAAGGGTAAATACAAGATGGAAAATAATTGGCACTGAAGTTTTAGAGTTAAAGGTTAAAACATTTATAACAAGTGTTATTGGTTATCTATTTAAGTCTTATGGAATCTTGAAAGTCTAAAGCCCTCTTTACATCCCTATGCAGTGTGGGATTAGGGTAAAGAAAAGCTTTGAAAATATAGATGGAAAAGGATTTATGGTACTAATAAAATGTAACATGCTTAAGACAACTAAAAAAGTTATTAGGAAATGAAGAATAAACTTTAATGAAATAAAAATTCAATTACTTTGTAAAACTGATATCTTTGTTATTTTGAAAGTTCTGTTAATCATACAAATACTCTGCTTAAATCTTCCTTACTTTGGCAAACATTAAAACTTTACTTTTGTTTTCTCTTTTCAATCTTAATCTACTTCCTCTACCTCTGAAAACTATAACCTAAAGAAGGAGACTGTTGATTTTTTCAAAATTTTGGCTTGCCTAGTGTTAATGGTTTTATTTTGTCTTCCAAAATGATATGTTGAGGTCCTGACCCCCAATACCTCAAAATGTGACCGTATTTGGAAATACGGTCTTGCAGATGGAATTAGTTCAGATGAGATTGTGCTGGAGTAGGAGGGACGCTTATTCCAATATGACTGGTGTCATTATATTAATAGGAAGAACGTGACAGAGGGCAGAGGGCCATGATAAGACACAGGGACACACAGGGGCACACCGTGTGAGAGCAGAGGCAGAGATTAGAGCGATGCAGCTGCCAGCCAAGGAAACCAAGCATTGCTGGCTACCAGCAGAAGCTAGGAAGAGTCAAGGGAGGATCCTTTCTACTCAGACTCGCTCTGGAGCATTGCCTTGTTGATACAATATTGAGCTTCTGGCCCCCAGAAATATGAGAGAATAAATGTCTCCCGTATTAAGCCATTAGGGTAGCCCTAGGAAACGAGTATGTCTAGCAGTGTCTCACACTCCTGGAGACTCTTGTTTTCATGCCAGCCAGTCCCAGAATTTTCTCCATCTGTGGGCTTTCTATTTCTGCCCATTACGATGACACAGGAAAAGCCCCTTTTGAAACCGTATAGTAGTTTTCATCACACAAGAGGTTGGAGTCATCTTCTCCTATTATGATTCAAAATATAGCTGTCCTGAAGAGATCCTCCATGACACTCTGCTTTGCTGTTATCTTTCCTGCCTCCACCCAGAAGGGCAGTGAGATGAGCCTTCTCCAACTGGAACACAAGCTGTAAAGCTGCATGAGGGCCGCAACTCTCTTTCTCTCTCTCTCTCTGTCCCCTCTCTCTTTAATCAAGTAATTTATAAATGACCTGTTAAAAATGGAAGGTCCTCACTGAATATTGAGTTTCCTAACATGTCTAAATCTGCATTCTTCTCAGAACGGGCACAGATAGTGAGCCACAATAAACACATCTACATCCTGAGTCATTTTGGAAGAGTAGACTCCCAACGCCACCCAACCTCATCCCACTCCTAGACTTCACTCTGAGCTGGTCGGTCACCAGTGGCCTCCCCTTCTATCCAGCCATACCTGATGATTTCTAGCCCTCTTTGTCTTTGCTTTCCTTGTTCATCACAGCCTCACAGATACAATTGCATTTCCTCTTTTTTCCAGATATTTTCCTATCTCTTAGGGGTCCTCTTTTCATACATTGGGCTGGAGAAAAATGTTTTGACTATTCTATATCTTGGACTGCAGAGTGATTTTTTTCCATTTGATTTAGGAGTTCGGCAAAACATAGTACTGTTATTATCATGGGCATCTTGCCAAAATTCCAAAATGCACATAACATACTTACATTGAAATACAAATAACCCAGGCATATTTTTTCTACTCCTACCTTCTTTTTATATCTGGTAGAACCTCCTGTAACTTAATAATATTATCAATTATCCTTGGGTTTTTAGGCTTATTCATCTGTTTATTATTTTTTTTTAATTTGGCAAGAAAGAACCTACCATGCCATTTTCTATTTATAGGCAATATATCTGTTGAATTATAGTGAAACTGTGGTTATTAAATTTAAATATACTATGTTTAAGAGTGTAATTTGTCTTTCAGAAGAAATCCACTGTGGACAATGCTTTGGGTGTTCAATCCCTCCTTTACTTAGAAAAATTCAAAACAGATTATTCTTAGTCCAGAAGCAAAAGAGATCATTTAAAATGATTTTTAAATATAATAAATATTATGTGATTGAGATTTTATGATTTTTGCACATCTATGTTTTTCTAATTTTATAATGAAACTGCTATAATTTCATAAAGCAGTGTTTCTATGATTCTATTTTTGATTTAGCAGGCAAAATCATTAAATGTCATTGAAAATTCTAAAATGTAAATCAGTTCTTTACTAAATGATATAATACTTTAAAAATAAATTTTCAATAGACAGTGATTGATTGAGGAAATTTCCTGTTGAATAAATATATGTTCAGCGTGAATCTGTTGACACAATTAGCTTTTATTAATCATTAGTGGGGTAATTTCTGCAAATAAATTCAGTGCTATATGTCTTCCAGTTTGCTGTCTTTATAGACTTAAAGAATGAGAGATAAGAAGATGAGAAATAATAAATTTTGTTTATTCTCGATATAAAAATCATTAAAGACTTATGTAATCATTAAAGACTTATGTAATTACTCTTCATTATATCTAAAAAGTGGATGTGAGAAAAAGTTGTAGGAAAGACTAAGAGAGGCCCAAAGAAGCTGAATTCTAAACATGGGCCACTAAATTATTTCTAAAATAATGGTGAATAAGTTCAATTGCTATAAAAATCTGAATATTAATTTAAAATTAAACTAAGAAAAAATGTCAAGCTGATTACACTGAGATTTTCTTGAAGACAGAGTTCTTTATCCGTGTACCTTTACCACTTTCATTAAAAGGACCCAGGAAGCTTTGCAGAGAGACTTTTACAATCTATGTGTGAGCAGACTCTGAGTGACAGCCCGTTACCTGTGTCTCATCTTCAAAATTGTGTCATACAATGGGACTAAAAAGGAATGACTGTATGAAGATTGAGTCATAGGAATATTGGAGTACTTGAAGTTTAAAATTGAATTTTCCACCATTTTAGTGATGAAGAGAACCAAACTCATCCTTCCTACCTGTGATAGCTGCCCCGCTCCCATAATGAAGGATTTAATCCACTTATAAGGCCAGAACCCTCCTAATATAGCTTGGATGTTTTCCCTTCCAATATCTCATGTTGAAATGTAACCTCCAGTGTTGGAGGTGGGACCAAGTGGGAGGAGTCTGGGTCACTAGGGTGGATCCCTCATGAGTGGCTTGGCGCCCTCCCTGCCGTGATGACTGAGCTCTCACTCTATTAGCTCCTGTGAGAGCTGGTGTTTAGAAAAAGCCTGGCACCTCTTCCTCTCTTTCTTGCTCCCCCTCTTGCCATGTGACACACCTGCTCCCCTTTTGGCTTCCGCCATGAGTAAAAGCTTCCTGAGGCCTCACCAGAGCCAAGCAGATGCTGGTACCGTGCTGGTACAACCTGAAGAACCATGAACTAAATAAAGCTCCTTTCCTTTTAAATTATCCAGTCTCAGGTATTCCTTTATAGCAATATACCTCATGCCTACTCACCTCTTAAAGTCCCACCTTTCATCACTGTTGCGTTGGGAATTGAGTTTCCAACACATGAACTTTGGGAGACACATTCAAGCCATAGCACAGATGAAATTGTCTTGGAGCCCAAGTGCTTTGTGAATATCTAAACTTTAAGTGTTTGGTGGCTTTTCATTAAATTAATTTCTTGGGTATCACTAATGGAATTGATTGATTCTATCCAAGAAAGACTAGAGTCACAAGTTTGTGATCATTAGCTGCAAACTCTCAATAAAGGAGTAATATTAATAAAAGTAATGTTATTCATAATAGCAACAACATCAACATCAACTGATATTTTTAATGGCTACCTAGACTGTCAGAGTATTATTTATATGCATTATTTATTTGTATGCATTATTTCATGTATTACAGAAGGCCCTGATATAATTATTATCATTATCTTTAAAGATGTAGAAATTGAACATTAAAGTGGTTATGTGATGTTGCCAATGTCACCCACCTAGTAAGAAATCAAGCTGAATAAAGACCCACATACATCAGACTTTGGAGCCCATGTGCTTTTCAGTTTATTACCCTAAAAACCCACAAATTAGTTTCTGATTAGCAAAGGACATGTTTATTGAAAACTCAGAAAATTCATTTTTCCAACAGTGTCAAGTTGTACAAAACACTGATCATTTGTTAGTGCTACTGCAGATACTGAAGTATTACTTTTAATGGCAGAAAGTGTAATTTCTTTTGCACCAACCTAATACTAAATGCAAATTGTCTTGGGCACTCAGAAGGTGAGATTGCTCTTAAATTGGCATTGCTTTCATGTGGCTAATTAAGATGACTCTCTGTTAAGTGAGGTTATAATTTATGATAGTTCCGGGATTTCATTCGAATGGATTTTGAAGAACTTATTCTTTCAATGTGAAGCACGCTTGTGAGGAGCTAGCACACTGACACAGCACGTCTGTGGGACTGCTTTTCCTGACCTGATTAGCAAATCTGGATGCCCGGTGTGCACTAAGTGCGTGTGGAACTCTCTGCCCAGGTGTTATGAACAGAATCATATTAGAAGCTGATAATTGGATTTCTCTACTGTACAATGATGGGCTACTACAAAAAGTAAAATTAGAAATCTTAAATGTTATCCATACATACTAGTTTTATTAGCCAGTAGTTCTTACAAGTTTAAGAGTTTTTAAGAGTCCCATTTGAAAAAAAAATTCCCTGCAATAGCAGCAAACTAGACCTTAACAGGTGTTCTTATGGTTATAACCTTCAACTTTGCATAAATCACTATAAGATCCGAAGGAAAAGAACTCTCAGTTTGCACTAAGATACCGTCTCAGAACTGATATTAGTGGCGCAATTTTAGTCTATTTAACCCCAAACCCCCAGCACCAGCATTTCTACTTCTAACAAATTCCCCTTTTTTTGCATTATCATAGGCACCAATTCGAATTAAAAAATGAATGTGACAACAGCAGATATGATCAAATAAGATCCACTTTGTGTAACACAATGAGTTCTGATTTTAAATAATTTCTAGCATTTTAATTATGTGAAAATTTTCATCCTCAGCACCACAGGAGGTGCCTAAATAGAATCTGTAAGTAAAGGTTGGATTCAAATCCAGGCGCTACTGTTTACTAGCTGTGTGAGTTGGGAAATCCGTGCTTTCATCTCAGTCCAAGCTGCTTTGTATGTAAAACAAATTTAAAAATTGATTTTTCCATATGATTATTATGAGATACAAGTATAGTCACATATGTAAAGTATTTAGCAAAGTGAATATGCATATGAACATTATTAATAATAGTATATCTAGCAGCATTGCTAGGAGATTCTTTTAAAAACTAAACAAACATCAATTGTTTTCTCAATGTTTCTTTGGAGCATTAGCCATAAGAAGCAGCAAAATGAAATTCAACACTTCTGCTCGTGTTTCTTTTAATTTAGCCGTATGGACATCTTTCCGTAACTACATTTCAGCAGCTATAGATGATAACAGCCCATCTCTTTGAGGTTCCTCCAGGGACTCTGACACTGGATTTCAAATGTGCCATGCCACATAGATTTCAAATTATGCCATCCCAAATGCCTTCGTGTTTGTTGGAAACTCACAAAGTTTAATGCAGGCATTTTAAAGATCATGTATGTCTGTCCCAATTAAATGAAAACACTATTAACTGGTTTTAACCAAAGTTCAACATATCCGTGTTGTCAGAACCCGGTCTAGTTTTTAGAGAGGTGGTCTAGCATGGACTCTAGAGCTGACAGCTTTTGTTAAAATCCTGACTCTTCCCCTCATTTAGTATATGATCTTGGACAAGTTTGTCAGCCTCTCTGTGCTTATATTCCCTTATGTAATGCCTCAAAAGAGTGTCTGTGATTAAATGAGTAGATCTTGTGTTACATGTATACCACAAAAGTGTCAGGTGCAATGCAAGCACTACGTGCATGTTGGCTGTTATTTTCGAGCTTCAATAAGATATTATTTTCATCCCCTCTCCTTATGGATATCCTTAATGGAATCCTCAATCAGACATAGAATAAATTAACGTATGTAACTGTTCTAGTCAGTCTGCTATACCATTTCTGCATGTAATTCCATTGAATATCAGCAAAGCACTTCAGAGATATTAATGCCCACATTTTGCTAGTGTGGATGTAGAAGGTTACAGACTGGAGGAAAACCTAGATGTTTTCAGTTGCTGAGTTTATTCTATTTTTGGTGACAGAATTTAAGTCTTGCTATGTAGGAGATACTAAACAACACTGTTTTTATGGTATCTCAGTCTTTCAGCTCTTAATCCTTCTGTTATCAGAGTCAAGGACTCACGAATAGTATGTTGGCATTTTATGTTAAATGTATTTGATGCTACAGACATTTGAGCAATATACATGAATTATTTAAAATACATTTGCAGGTGTTACACTGTTGTCAGCCAGAAGTTTCCACCAAGCTTCGTGCGAGCACACATGAGCACGGCCACTTTTCTCACCCTTAATTTAGCTGCATATTTTTTTACTTGAGTAAAAACTTAAAAAGCAGAAGCTTTTCTTGCAATATTAAATTTTCACCATCAAGACATTACTCTAGCTAGTAGATTTCTTCTATAAACCTCTGCAGTTTATGGCAGTATTCAAAAAACTGAAGAAAGAAATAGAATAGGAAATATTATGAGCTAACGAATTACTTCAAAATGTTGCTTTCAGATACAGCTTCATCGTAAAGGTTAATAATAATTAGCTATTAGCCAAAACACTTTTAAAAAAATTGGAATGTAGAGTAGAAATGTAGGTAGGTGTGAATGGCGCTGGAATGAATTCCTAAGGCGTGGAAAGAAGCTCCACAGGTGAGATGTCAAGTCACAGCACGTTTCGTGTAGAGTGAAGTGCGTTCTGGAAAATACCTGCTTATTCATAGCTTCATCTGTCATGATAATATCGCCACACTATTTTCTCATCCATTATTGTGGCTATTTTCACAAACAGTGAAGCTGAGGGAACTGATTAAATTGGCCTCTTTTAAGTCTGACCTTAATCTATTTGAGAATATATAAAATCTACTTAACTCAAGTAAAACCTACACAGTGATTAACAGATTGTTTATAGTTGCTGTTTCCAACAGAAATTATGAGACACCAAGTTTAACAAGAATGTCTCTGTTTATGTCAATGAAAATCAGTCAGTAATGATGAATCTACTTACGTAAACTCCTTTGAGGGCCAAGCACTTTGTTCCATTATCGGGTCAGTTCTTACTTCATGTGGAGAATTTTAGATTCTGTAGTTGAGGTGTTTTGTTTTCCTCTTCTGATAGTTTCATAATAGTCATCGTTTAACAAATATAAGTACTGTACTAAGTTTTGGAATTTAATATAATCAAATTCCATGTTCCCTGCTCTTCCGAAGCTTACATTCTAGTGGGGGAGGCAGATGTCGAATATAAAACACACAAATGAATTTTAAACAAAAACTATCGTATATGTTTTATAAGTTTCATAAATGTATTTGATAAATCACTTTCGTAGGAAAAGGGAGAACTGGCATCGTCTCACTGGCCAGGGAAATTTTATTTGACACCTGGAAGAAAAGCCGCAAGAAAGAGCAACATTTTGCCTTCTCTAGAAATAGACGAATAAGAAGACTGACCACATTATTCTTCACTTTCTTCTGACTACCAGGCACAAATTGAGAGAGGGACACAGAGAGACCATGTCAGTCTTAACTGTAGGCAAAATGAAATACTACTGGGAGCACTACTCAGCAAACTTTATCGGTAATTTGCAGCCATGTGCCCAGCTGTTACCTGTTAACACCCAAAGTTATAGACAAACTTTGAAAATAGCTCACTAAAAAATTATCTTCATAATATTCCAATACTTAGTAAGGAAAGGTCATGTACTGTTTCTCCAAATGAGGAAGGATTGATTAACGTATGTTGGAAATGAGATTCTCAAATTCTTTCCCTTCAAAAGTGTTCACATGAGGAAGCACCAGGGATTGCAGCAGAACCTCTGTTGTTATTGGATCACACTTGGCCCAGACAGATAGTGACACACAAGAAGAATATAGTAAAGAAGGAAATATTCCATTTATTCATTTCTGGGAAGTTATTTTGCTTGTTTCTCTTAACTTTTCCACATATAGACTATATATGTTTCTGAAAAATGTGAATCTTTTCTAATCTTAGCAATTTATGATTTCCTTCAAGAGATGTCAAGTACAAATATTATTACTAGTATTATCATGAACACTTCTAGTACTAACATCAGTAAGAGTATTAACAAAATGGGCACCATTTAACTGAAATCGGTGCTGGTTTCTGTGCTGTTGAATGTCAGGCCTCTTGGCTCTTTCAAAATATAGGGTCAAGCTTTATGTTAGCAATGTTGTTCTTATAGAAAATCATCTAGCTACAGGTAAAGATCTTCTTCAGTTGCTTTCTTTAAACCACTACTCTTGGGAAATGAATACAATATGAGGATGTAGCAGATACAGAGAAAAATATTGTATATAAATTGTTTTGTACACCTGAATGAAATGAGCTGTGTTAAATTGCTTATGTAAAGTAGGAAGGTTGTTTTTATTCATGAATAAATAGCATTTATAACCTTGGTTTTCTAAAGTAATAGATGAATTCGCTGTTGGTTCATGCACCAAATCAATTTTCGATGGGTGAAACGAACTAGTATTGCACTATTTATAACAGTGTGTTTGCTGTTCAATTCAAACAAAAACAATAGATAGAACGTTATGTTCACTGTGAATACCTTTCGTAATTTTTTTTTTTTTTTTTTTTTACCATAGCTCACTTAGTTAACAAAAAACTCTTGACTTGATGGTCAGAATACCAGTAAGATTATGACTATTCCTAAATTTTTACTCACTCGAAGGTATCACGTCAGAATTATGTTAATTAATAACGCATTATAATTATTTAGTGGTCCAATAATATATTAATGGTTTTATATAATGATTGATTTGATATTCTCAGGAATTCAGAGGTGAGCTTAGGGTTAACTTTCTTACAAGAAGTTGTACTTTTTATTATACCTCTAGGGCACATGTACCCTAGAACTTAAAGTACAATAAAAAAATAAATAAATAAAAAAGAAGTTGTACTTTTAACATTTGTGAAATGTCATATTATCATAGGAAAAAATGACATTCAAAATAGGAACATACTTTATTTTACGCACATGCACGCTGAGAATCTTGAGTAGGTCTCATCAGTCGTAGAGTATTAGAACAGGAGTTTTCAAAGACTGACCACACCTGACTTACCTTTCTTGCTTTCCTTTCTCTCTCTCTCTCTTTTCTTCCTTCCTTCCTTCTTTCCTTCTTTCCTTCCTTCCTTCCTTCCTTCCTCCCTCCCTCCCTCCCTCTCTCCCTCCCTTCCCTCCTCTGTCTCTCTCTCCCCCCTTCCTTCCTTCCTTCCT
Source organism: Papio anubis (assembly GCF_008728515.1). Lineage (NCBI taxonomy): Eukaryota > Metazoa > Chordata > Mammalia > Primates > Cercopithecidae > Papio > Papio anubis. The sequence continues at coordinate 379,641 of NC_044977.1, forward strand.
TCCTTCCTTCCTTCCTTCCTTCCTTCCTTCCTTCCTTCCTTCCTTCCTCCCTTCCTCCCTTCCTCCCTCCCTCCCTTCCTCCCTTCCTCCCTTCCTCCCTTCCTTCTTTCCTTCCTTCCTTCTTTTTCTCCTTCTCTCTTTCTCTTTCTTCCTTTCTTCCTTTCTTTCTTCTTTGTTTTTGACAGAGCCTCGCTCTGTCGCCCAGGCTAGAGTGCAGTGGCATGATCTCAGCTCACTGCAACCTCTGCCTCCCGAGTTCAAGCCATTCTCCTGCCTTAGGCTCCTGAGTGGAGTAGCTGGGGTTCCAGGCATGCACCACCATGACTGGCTAATTTTTGTATTTTTAGTAGGGACGGAATCAGGCTGATCTTGAACTCCTCACCTCAGGTGTTCCGCCTGCCTTGGCCTCCCAAAGTGTTGGGATTACAGGCGTGAGCCACCACGCCTGGTGGCTTTTCTTCTTTTAATGTTGATCTTTATTGCTGTCAGATCACAGGTTGTGAGTGGTAGGGCAAGGTTCAAACTTATGTTTGCAGAATTCAATAATACTTACTCTACTATATAATCTGCTTATCCTGATATTAAGCACATGACTGTTTTTTAATAAACATAACTCAGTTACTTCTATTGGTTTCTATATGGGCTACAGTACTGTATTTTTATACAGACTTTCATGTCCTTTTAAATTCTCATTTGAGATACTTAGTTCAATCAATGAGTGGTTTAATGTCTTTTTCATCTCTAAGATTCCAAGATAACAACGACCACTCTACCTTAAAGACTTTGCCACATATCAGTCATATGGAAAGTACTCCTTATATATTTTCATCTAAGAATCTATTATTCAGTAATACAATTGTAAAAGCAATGCCAGAAGAAAATTTACCAAGCTCAGATTCTACCCTTCTTTGAATCTCTCAAACAAATTATCTTGTTCATATGAACCCCTGAAAAACTTCTATAACAATTCTCCTAAGCTGTGTAAGGTATTGTGTAAGAGTTCCTTCTACAAATACAGAACAGTACTCGCCTGCAATATAGATACTTACTGCCCGATATCATGTCTTATTTTTATCCCCTGTAGCATCTACTAGATTGATAGCCACATAATAAATAATTAAAATTTTTTTGAGGAGTCTAATTGAAGGGAGCGTAGCAGCAATAGATGAGATGGGCCAAGAATAAGATGGAACGTTTTATTATTAGACAAGATTTGTATTCTAAGGATGAAAGACAGGCAATGAAATTATTGGGTCTCTAAAAAAGGAAAATGGTGGTTATACTACTAAGGGTCATGCATACCATTTAATGAGGACAGCAATTTCACAATCAATCGAATGGAGTCCATATGGTAGAATTATTTTTCCAATAGTAGCAATTTGGGTGATTACTATCTTTGGTATATTGGCTAACATTTACCTTTCCTAGTTCAATTTTTAGGTTCAACATAATAAAGAAATATTATTGAGTAGTAAGGAAGGGGGAGGAAAATAATTGTCTAACTGTACATAGCAAAGCATCTGTGTGATTCATTTCCAAATTCTTTTTAATCAGAGAAAATAATTACAGTGCTCTCTCCTAAAATTGGTACAGGAATGATTATTAAGCAGATGTACAGCCATTTGTCACTGAGGTTGGACAATTTCATTTATAAGCTAACGTGTTTATGTAACAGTTCTGGATCAAACCTACACCATCTGTGTTGGTTAAAAAAGCCTGTTTGGGACATGTGCTGCCTACAGTACTGAAACAATTCTTTTATTTCATTAACAATTGAGTATGTTGTTCTGCGTGATTGGACGCTGGCATTTTACTCTTTATTTACCCTGGAGAAAAATTCATCTGAATAGTTATTCTTTTTATCCACATATAATTTGCTGAAAGCCGTATTTTGCTCTGTGATGCATTATTTAAAACATTCATGCCATGAATACCAAGGTATGTGTCTTAGCAGAATTCCAGAGCTAGAGAGTACCTTTGAGGCAGGCAATCTCTAAAATGTGCCTAAGTCTGCAGCCAAACAGAATCTCTGATTTCAGATTTTTACTTGACTGTTTAGTTCGTGGTTATGTAACGTGAAGATATTATTTAAATTCTCTATTCCTCAACATCTTTTCTTTTAAATTAGTCATGCTACTTGTATTTACCCCATACAATTGACATGAAGGTTAACCATTAATGCACGGAAAGCATGCGTTACATGCAAAAACACTGCATGTCCTACTGTAAGCAATACAAAAACACGAGTTGTTTTGTAATTCAACTTCCTCATTTTACAGATGAGGAAAAAATGGCTCTAATACTCTGAAAGGCATTGATGACTAACGTGGAAAGAAAAAATTTAGAGTCAGTCAAACATGCATGTTAATTCAGCTCCTTTCTTTGGTTGCTCTGGCTGTTAGGTCTTGGACCTCAAATTTAACCAAATGTAAATCAGTGAAACAAGACTACATAATCAGAAGGTGATTTGTGGATTGTGTCTAGAAAAATATTTTGGGTTCTCTGTATTTTTATTTTTCTTGATATTTTTCAGTCTCGAATAGGATTTTTCTATGACTCGAGAGAGATTTCAGTTTTTATTTTCAGATGGTTTTGTTATTAATATTTGCAGAGTGATAGACACATTTTTTGACTTTTTGGCATTTATTGATTTTTTTCTTTGTGACCTAAAATATGAACAATTTTTGTAAATAATCCATGGATACCTGAAAGCACATTGTGCTCTCTTTCAAGATGCAGACTTTGATATACATAATTCAAAGGTTATTAGTTATGTTATTTAAGTCTCCTAAGTCCTTATTGTTTTTCCTTTTTACTTTTCATAGATAAAAAGACTAATGTATTTATCTGTTTCTCCCTACATGCTCTCTCTGCTTTATGGCTGTTGATGCTGTAGCGTTATGGACATATATATTCATTTGTGCAATGTGATTTGTAACAATAAAAATGTCCTTCTTCAATTTATCTAATGTTTTATGATCTAAATTAATCTTTACATACAAAAATTGATTTCACCCCTGGATTGCTTTTTGTGTAAAATTTTTGTATACTCCAAAATCTTCTTGCTTTTTACTTTCTAAACTGTGTTGTATAAGGTATTTTTTTTTTCCCACATAGAGACTAGAGTTGACTTTTGCTTTGGGGGAACAAATGGATGTCTTCTTTTTTGTGTGAATTATGTTTGGCCTTATTTTCCATGTTATTGTATGCTTTATATGTATGTTTTTGAATAAACATAAATATATTTTCCATGTTATTGTATGCTTTATGTTTTTTATTTTCTATTTACTTTTACTTGATTGTAATGTTTAACTATCACTATAATTTTATAGAATTATATGTAATATGATTAATCTGCTTTTTAGTGCTTCTTCTTCTTACCTGATCATTTACAAAAATCAGCATGTTTCTTCTATTCACCCCTTTTCTCTTCTTTCATCGCCTGATTTTAGTTTATTTCATTAGCTCTCTTAGAGTGCACATTTGTAATGTCAGAAATACTTACACATCTCTTACTTGCTTGTCAACTTTTATGTTGCCTTCACTGTAGTTACTAAAGATGAGGGAATCAAAGAACCTTGTTTTCCTTTGGCCTTGCTTCCCTCTTCTTCCACTTCTTTTTTGTTATATCATATCTAAAATTCCTGCTGATAGAACATTTGCATGTTTTTCTGAAACCCCGATTCCCACATTTGTCTTACTAATCATCTTGCGCTGAAAAAGATTCAATGTTCTTCCCAGTTAGGGTTGTCAACTTTAGCAAATAAAAATAGAGGCATCATTGAATTTGCATTGCAGTTAAATATAGAATAACTTTTTGGTATAAAATGTCACATGATCCATTTGAAATATTAAGCATTTTGCATTGTATATGGTAACCCTGAGCAGAGTTCTTTTGCTCCAAATCTCTAGTCATTCCTGGATTATCTGGAGTTTGGCCTCTGGAAAATCCCTAAAGAAGGACTTAAGTCAACAGTGTGCGAGTTGAGCGTGATTAGTAACTTTGTTCTTGGAATGTTGGTCAGCTGTACAAGAACATTTTGCTCAATACTTTTTTTCTTTTAGAATTTTGCAGATGTTGTCCCATTGCCCTCTGGTATCTGAGGATGCCAAATAAATGAGATTTTTCCTTTTTTACATGAAACAATGTGTTTGCCTTTCTTACACAAATATTTTTCATTTGAACTTACACATTTTTGCTAGGATATGTCTCAGATTTGAGCATTCTTTGTCCATTGTATCTACAACAAAACGTGATCTTTTAATTTTAGAAATCTTGCTTGTTTCTGAAAAGTTCTCTTATATTATATTTTACATTTTCGTTCTTTTTCATTATTTTGATTCTCTTCTTTGGGGATGACAACCAAGTTTATAATAAATTTCCTTTGCTTTTCTTTCTTATCTATCATTTTCATTCAATCTTTTCTCTTACCCTTAAAAATTTTTATTCATTTTGACTATTTTCATTTGTACTTTCTCTTTTGGTTTCTGTTCCCTCAGTCCCTCATTCTTATTTTAGCCACATGTATTCTTTCCTGTGCTCCTTTCAGATTCACTTATTTTCACTGTTTTCATTTTTTTTTTTTTTTTTTTTGAGATGGAGTCTGGCTCTGTGGCCCAGGCTGGAGTGAGCGGCGCCATCTTGGCTCCCTGCAAGCTCCGCCCCCCGGGTTCCCGCCATTCTCCTGCCTCAGCCTCCCGCGGAGCTGGGACCACAGGCGCCGCCACCGCGCCCGGCCTGTTTTCTTATTTTCTTTCATTTTTTATGGAACTTTCACAGCTCAGTTTTTAAGTCTCTCTCAACTGGTTTGCCGTATCTTCCCTGAGCTCTTACCTGGCATTCTTGATTAATTGAAGCAAGTACTCTTTTTAATTCATGGTGAAAATATATTGTCACAATATTTATCTGCTCCCCAGCAACATCTTTTCTATGGGGAATTTTGCATTTTCCATGTACTTTTCCCTATTTTTTACTCCTTTGAAAACAATCATTTTACATATCCTATTCAAATGTTTTTATTAGTCATTATTGAAGGAACAATATTTTCATGAATAAACTATTGTTAAGGTAGAAGTCAAAGCTATGTTCAAGACTAATTAAAATTTTTCTACTGTTAATGAGTTTCTGGTATGTAAGTTCCATTTTTCTTCTCTCGAACCAATAAGCTGAGCGACTTCATGGGTTTTTGTTTTTGTTTTTTTTTCATTTTTGCTGATTTTCTGCAAATAACAAACTCGTTAACTGGTTTATGGAAATATTACTCACTTATTAATTATTTACTTTGCTGGTTTCCTCTGCGTCTCAAACCTAAACTATGTTTTGGACTCTCCTGTCACTAGTTAGTATGTTGTATTTTTGCTCCCACTGTTGCAAAACAAGAATTCAGAGTTTTCTTCTGTTGTGCCCCTCACCTTGAAGAGGTTCATTTTTACTTCCTTTTTCTAATTTACTTGGTGAACTAAGCACTCTCTTGTGTATTAGCTTCTTCTTACACCTTTTCTTCTTACACCTTGACCCCTACTGATTCACATCATATCTATGGGGTGAAGGTGATGTATGTTTCCCAGTTTTAAATGACCTGGCTTTCCCCCCCCCCCTTTCCCTGCCCTTTTTTCCCCCTTTTTGAATGACTTCTTAGAAATCCTTGTTTTATGCTGAAGTGTTTAAGCTTATATATTCACTGCTGTACTTGTTAGTAAAACAACTTGTTTAGTGAATGAAAATAATCACTAACTTCTTAATGAGGTTTATCTTAAAAATTATGAGTTTTTTTTGTTTTAAAAAACACCAGTATTAATGTCAAGAAAGATGAATAAGATGATCAGAATGCTTAAATATAAGTTATTGTTCTTGAATTACAAAAACATTACCTAATGAAAAAATTTGAAAATTTTTTCAAAATCCAATTAATATTGTTCAGGTTTTGAATAGCTTATTTCTGTCTAATTAAAGTTTCTGCCATATTATTTCCTGATTTCAAGGAATCTTTATATCTTTTAGCTAGAGTGTCATTTGCAATGGATTATTGAGTTTCACCAGGATTTTTTATCTCATTATGCCTCCATCTAGTACTCTATACTCCTTAAATGTCCTAAGGTTTCCTTTTAGGAACAATTGTTATGGTGTGATCGCTTGACATAAATACATCAGGGCAAGCTTGAAGCCTATCCTACCCATTAATTAGTGACCAGAACACTTACCATAAATTTTTACTCTCACCAGTTGACATAATATCAATGGGGCACCAGAGACAATGTAAAAATGTTTTATTCTCGACATCATTTTCTTTTCTCCATTTCTATGAGCACTTTGATAAGTAGTATTAATGTTCATAAGTGTCAATTGGATTTCTATGCAATGAGATTGTAATAAGATACTCCATGGTAATACAATAAAGTTACAATGAACTCTTCTCAAATTAATCTGGAAAAATCTTTCAAAAGTATAATCCAATGTCTAATATTATATATAATTTTTCCTGATCTGAGGAGGAATTTTTGAAGTAACTATTTGTAATAAAATTTACCAATCCAAACATAGAAACATTATTTTAATTTTTAAAAAATATTTCAACTTTCAGATACAGAGGGTACATGTGCAGGTTTGTTACACAGGAATATTCTTGATGCTGAGGTTTGGGGTATGGATCCCATCACCCAGATACTGAACATAATACCTGATATGTACTTTTTCAACCCATTCACCCTCTCCTTCCACCTTCTAGCAGGTTGCACTGTCTGTTATTCTTTGTTTCTATCCATGTGTATTCAGTGTTTAGCTATCACCTGTAAGTGAGAATGTGTGGTATTTGGTTTTCTGTTCCTGCATTAATCTATTTAGGATATTGGCCTCCAACTCTATCCATGTTGCTGCAAAGGACATGATTTCATTCTTTTTTATGGCTGTGTAATATTCTATGTTGTGTATATACCACAGTTTCTTTTCTCTAATCTACCATTGGTGGGCGCCTGGGTGGATTCCATGTCTTTACTATTGTGGGTAGCGCAACAGTGAACACACGAGCACGTGTCTTTTTGGCGGAGTGATTTATTTTCCTTTGAGTATATACCAGTCATAGGATTGCTGGGTCAAATGGTAGCTCTGTTTTAAGTTCTTTGAGAAATCTTCAGACTACTTTCCACAGCGACTGGACCAATTTACATTCCCAGCAGAGTGTATAAGCGTTCCCTTTTCTTGGCAGCCTCACCAGCATCTGATGTTTTTTGACTTTTTAACAATAGTCGTTCTGACTGGTCTGTGGTGTTATCTCATTGTGGTTTGGATTTGCATTTCTCTGATAATTAGTGATGCTGAGCATTTTTTTTTTTCAAATGTTTCTTGGCCACACATATGTCTTCTGTTGAGAGGCAAACACAGAAACATTTTAAAGTTAAGATTGTGATGTCTTTCTGGGCCCCATACTCTATTGCATGAACAGATTTCTGATTTTTCTCCCTCATAAGCTTAGGTATTCAATTAAACTAAATGGTTTATCACAAATAACAGTGTCTTAGAGCATCAAAATAATTTTATTTTTTATTTATTACTATTATTTGAGATGGAGTCTTGCTTTGTCACCCAGGCTGGAGTGCAATGGCATGATCTCAGCTTACTGCAACCTCTGCCTTCTGGATTCAAGCAATTCTCCTGTCTCAGCCTCCCAAGTAGCTGGGATGACAGGCGCATGCCACCACGCCCAGCTAATTTTTGTATTTTTAGTAGAGGCGGGGTTTTACCATGTCTCTGACCTCTGACCTCAGGTGATCCACCCTCCTCGGCCTCCCAAAGTGCTGGGATTACAGGCCTGCATCAAAATAATTTTAAAGGGAAAAATAGCATTGTCAGTATTTGGTAACAAGGAAACAGGAGTAAATCAGGTCAAACTCTTTGCTTTCAAGTGTAGAGTGCAATTACCTTTAAAACAAACATTAATTTGAAAGGAGTATCAATATAGACCAGTTTGCTTTTAGTTTTTCCACTTTTGATTTTTGGATGGCTTCTTAGAAGTCCTTATTTTATGCTGAAATGTATAAGCTTACATATTCACTGTTGGACCTGTTGGCATAAAGCTTATTTAGTGAAAGAAAAGTATTCAGTTACATCTCAATGAGGTATACCTTTAAAATAATGTATTTTTTCTTTTTTTGTTGTTTTTGTTAAGAAAAGTGTTACATAAGTTATATAAGTCTTTTTTTATTATACTTTAATTTCTAGGGTACATGTGCACCACGTGCAATGTATTTTTTCTTTGTTTAAAAAAACCACCTGGATTAATGTCAAGAAAGATGACATTGTAATTAGTGCAAGAGCTTTGCTTCAAAACATATTCCTTAAAGCAAGAAAAGATTTAAAATTTATCAACACATTTATTGGAGGCATTGCCTTCATGACTCCTATTAAACCCAGTTTAAATGAGAAATATAGAAATAAAAATAGACTTCCTATATTCTGTGGAATTGGAAACTATATTCTCCTTCTTTTTGAGGGAATACAGTATCATGTACAAATAATCCCTAAATTTAGATCTACTATTGGATATTCATTATTATTAAGCATTAATACCTGTCTTGTATTTGCAGTTATAAAATAACATGTGTTTAAGTTTAGTACCTGGAATGGCTGAAGCATATTAATTTCTATTAATATGATTTCATTAATTTGAAAAAAAACTACGAGATTAGTTTGAGACTGAGTTTCTACTTAATATCTTGTTGTGAGATGGCCAGACACATGTCCCTTCCATATTTACCTCCAGATAACGGTTGGTGTATTATTAAGGTAAGATATAGGAGACTTTGTTGTCAAATTCTATCATCAAATAATATTAATTATAATGGGAGTTCTTAGAGGCTCAGGAATTTTTGAAGCAAAGTTTTTCCTTAAAGATGATCCATTACTATGATTTCATGTTTCCTTGTGGGAGAGTCTGTAAGCCTCTGGGAAGTTTGGGATTAACCAGTTTACATCAACCACGATACCAGATACAACTCCACTAGCAGTGATTTGGGCGGCCCCTTCTAGAAGCTGGAAAATTTGCACTGTAACTTTTCACAAAGTTGTGTTCCATTTCACTCCTTGAGAGCTACCACGTTAATAATCATAGCTCATTTTGTAGGATAAGTGTCTCTTAATATAAGTTTAAATTTTTGTTATAATTTATCACCAAATGGTATCACTGAAAGCAAATAGACTCTAGGATAGAACATAACTATTATCTAACTTATATAATTTTCTAAAATATAAAATATTTTGAACAATTTTATGTCTGTGATATAGTTGGACATGTTTATATGGAAAACACATGAATATTAATTATCTTACAAATCTGTATCTCCAAATATCTGTATGCTTTCTCTATACGGTTTGAGAAAATATATATATATATATATAAACACACACATATATACTATCAAGATAGTAAATTGCAATCAACAACAGAAAACCAATCTGTGAACTATCTCACTTATCAAAGAGTGAATTCTACACTTATAGGTTATAACACAACTTCTTTTAGGTTATAACACTTATAGGTTATAACTTCTTATAGATATAATTTATTTTTATGTCAATAAGAAACCTGTTTTACGAACTATCTATGAAACAAAATGCCTGAATACTTTGGAAAATACGTAAAGTAAAATAATCACTTTAAAGAACTGTATATTCTTGAAGAATTTTTTTCTTTTTTTGAGACGAAGTCCCACCTTGTTGTCCAAGCTGGAGTGCAGTGGTGTGATCTCTGCTCACTGCAACCTCCACCTCCTGGATTCAAGCGATTCTCCTTCCTCAGCTACCCAAGTAGCTGGAACTACAGGCACCTGCCACCATGCCCAGCTAATTTTTGTATTTTTAGTAGAGACGGGGTTTCATTACGTTGGCCAAGCTGGTCTTGAACTCCTGACCTCATGATCTGCCCACCTCGGCCTCCCAAAGTGTCAGGATTAGAGGCGTGAGCCACCGCGCCCCATCTGAAGAATGTTCTTCTAAGGATCATGTAAAGCAGCAACACTGAAATGAGTACCATTTACGCACAGTTATGGGCCCTGTATTTGATTAATTATGCGTAATAGAAAATGTGGCCTTTACAGCAAGGAGCTCTTCAAGTTTCTCTTATGAAAAAGAGGGTATGAAATGAATGATCTTAAACAAAGGGCGGTTCGGTTTCTAGTCTTTTGAGGAGGAGCACGTAATTCTTCCCTCTCAGATCAATGGAATTATATTAATTTATAGTAACTGTTTTCTGATTCAAAAGCTACTTTGGGGAAACCTTTTAGGAAATGATCTTGCCTAGCTGAAAAGATGAGATATTTAATAACTAGTCACTGTATCTAAACAAGTTGATTAACAGGCACATTCTTTCCCTGAAGGATAGGTTATCCCCAAAGATATATGAGTGAGTGAGAGAGTGTGTGTGTGTGTGTGTGTGTGTGTGTGTGTTTATATGAATTCTCTGGAAGAGATTTTCTTCATCTTAGAAATTTACATATGGCTCTTTTGGCTGGGTAATCCCAGCAAATCTTCCTCAATCATTGACGGTTAGTCAAAGAATGTAAACTGCTGCTTTTTCGATAGTTGCTATTATATTGTATTTTTTAAAAGGATTTAATAATATTCATTTAATGCTTCAAATGTGAATGTACGGTGCTCCTTGGAAATCATTTTTATCCTTTTCCTTACAATAAAAGGAGGAGTGAGGATTATACTTGTGACTCATGAGTTTGCATGGAGAGCAATACCTTGTGAATAATCATTTTTTGTAGCTACTGGTCTTCTGGACTTTAGGGAATTTACAGATATGGATAAATCCATTGCTGTGAGGGTATACTCTATGAATAAACACAGAACAAAGTAAAGGAGTTTGTCGTTTCAAAAAAAAAAAAAAAAAGTCAGGATCTGGGGACATTTTTCTCACTAAAGTTTGGAACTGTGATTTCGATAGCTGCAATTTCTGTGACTTTGGCAAGGGTAATGTAGTTCACACTTTGATCTATTGATGACCAAAGCCTCTGTTCAAGTGATGTGAAAAGTATTCTCTAGTATTATAGCACTGAAGTAAAAAACAAACAATTTGCTGCTATACAGTAGTGAATGAGATGACATGCACTCTACGGATGTTAAACTTTCATTTTATATAGAAGAATTGCAAGATGGATTTTGCTTTGGTATTCATACTCAAATGTGTTTACTTTTTATATTCCAATGGGTCTTTAAAGCCGTAGGCCAATTGAAATGCACTATACAGTCTCATAGAACTTAACTCCAATAACCCTAGTTAGTAAGGATAATGCCTTTTATTGTATAGTGCTTTAGAATACAATGAGTGTTTTCCCATATGTAACTCTATACTTAGGATTGAACTAAGTTTAGAAAAGACAGTTCTTATTATTCCCATTTGAAAAATGATTAAACATCCCCACTAAGGCATTGTGACTCTTCTAAGTTATGTATGTGAAAGGGTTTATGTGCTAAAAAGCCTACTTCTTTCATGAGAGCAGAGAAGAGGAACCTAAAACATTAGAAGATGTCAGTAATCTTGATGATTTGAAGCAATTCCTCCCATGCTTGGAATTTTTCTAGAATATTGATTCACTTCTGCTTGGCATCAATTTTCAGGGAGTTGCATCTCGATTCCCATCCTAGAACCAGAATATTTTCATATCTTATGCCTATAACTCTAGATCGTTTTGATACATTTTAGCTGTAAGTTTTCTCTTATGCTGAATCACCTGATGGAACTGAAGTATAAAAATAGCATAAACTAAAAGTTAAGAAAAAATCATATGAAAAGGTTTTCAACTGCTAGTCATTGGGGAATGTATTTAAGACAGCGAATTACCATCTTCACCCTCCAGATTAAAAAATAAAAGTCGGATGCTATCAGTTTTGAAAAGGACGTGGAGGGATGGGAATTTTCGTGTATACCAGGTGGTATCTATGCTTTTTCTTATAAGCTCTGCAGACTAAATTGTCAGTATTTAGAAAAAGTGCAAGTTACCCACCAGAAATCCCATGTTAGAAACTTTTACCCGAGAGAGCAAGACTTGCATTTGGGTATTTATTGCAAAATCAGTTTGGAATATTTTTTGCAGCTGTATTTGTAAGGGTAAAACAATTAATATGATGCATTTTTTATGCTGCTATAATTTCATTTGATGGCTTAGTTCTCAGTTAAAAGGAAAATATACCTCCATAAAAAACATTGAGAAATTTAAAAACATTGTTGAATGAAAAGAGAAAGAAGTTGTATAGTCCATAGGATATTATATCATTTATGTAAACATACAGAATTTAGTATGTGCATGCATACATACACTCACACACATTGTGTATACACACATGTCGCTGATGTCATGCCAGATATCATATTATCATATCTGTATTCAGGGGAGGAAGATTAACAAAGAGGTAGTACCACCAACCCCCACTGATATCTTCTTACATCGTATTAATCATAAGCAGGCCACATAGCCATTCCTAATAAGAAAAAACCTGAAAAAATCAACTATCATTCAATAGGAAGAGAATTATTGTCATTGGCTGGAATTAATAACAATTTATTCATGTTTTAAAAAATTAGCATTCTGTAGGCAGAAAGATTTAAACAACCAATGGTAAGTATCTGGCAATTAGTAAATCACATTGTTGAATACAGTTCTATTTTTCAATATAATGATGAATATACCTCTTTAATGCCATTCTGATTTCAAGCTCTTTGTGAAGACATCCTATATTAAATGTTTTCTTCATTGCCTCCAGCACATTCAGTGATGGACGTATGAAAAGCACTCCAAAAATACTTGTGATTAAATAACCCTGAGAAGAAGGGATTCACAATCTTTCAAATGAGAAATTTATCTTAGTAATTGATAGAAATTTTCTGGACCACAATTATCACATTTCTAAAGACTGATAGAATTAATTTGTATGGTATGTTACATCTTTTGTGCTAAAATTTAAAAAGTTTTCACTATACCTTTTACGTAAGTGCTTGAATTATAACGGCTTGAAATTGAAAACTTCACCTGCTATATGCAATTAGATAGCAGCATAGTCTCCATTCATTCCAGTGGAACTTATGATACGAAGATCAAGCCTCAGCTTATTAACCCTAAAATTATAACTTGTTTTATAATCAGAAAGGCACGTGACAGGTCAGATAGGCTGCTTCCTTTAGAAACTTAACAGATGCTTTACATGTTAGGACTTTTCCTTAGGTCAAGTTTCTTGAAAAAATAATGTGAGATTGAGGCTGGCTCACAACAAATTATTGAGGAGTGAACTGAGACAATGCCCATAAGGAAAGGAGTCAAGCAGGATCTCACAGAGCAAGAGGCTGAATCTCGGTAGGTGGTGAGGGAGCAGTTCCCTTTGGCAAGGTTTGTTCTGGGGCGGGAACCAGCTGAGACCTGTCAGCAGCTGAGATTTCTGAGAGTTCAGTCGAAGAGAGAATACCAGCAAAGCAGATGTACTTGTGTCGGTCATTGTTGCTAAACACTCCAACATGAACAGATGATGACTGCTGATACCTTTTCTTTGATTTTATAAGTTTTGATATAAAAACAAGCGAGCATTTAGCATTCTTCCAAACATGATTGGAGTAAGATCATATTATTCCTAATGTGTGGATTATAAGCACAAATTCTCTAAGTTCTAATGATTAACTGTTTATTTCACAATCATCTGTCAAATAAAATGTTCTTATTGATTAGAGTGACTCAAATTAGGAAAATTAAATCACGATGACACATAACCAAATATTGCTAGCAAAGCTAAAAATATGAAATAATAGCAATTATGACAATTTTGAGCCTTATGCAAACTCCTATGGCCTTCTGTGTGGAGAATCTGCAAGACTACCCCAAAGTTCAGTGATTCACCAGGAAGAATTGCAGGGCTCAGTGTATAGTGATACTTGTGGCTAAGATTTATTGCAGCAAAAGGATTCAAAACAAAAATCAGCACAGGGAAGAGGCACATGGGGCAAAACTCCAAGCCAGGTTTTCGAAAGTTCTTTCCCATTGGAATTATACAGAACGTGCTTCATTCTTCTAGGATCAAATTGTGACAACAGGAGAGAAGTGCTACAGGGCAGCTCATTACTGCAGGGTTGCAGAAACTCTGAAGAGATCTAGCGCCCAAGGTTTTCACTGGGCCTAGTCAGATAGGCACCTCTGCCTAACAACTGCCAAAATTCCAGACTATGGGGGCAGAGCGGGGAAGCAGATGTTCAGCATAAACCACATGTTTGTCCAAATGACTTAGGCACAGGAAATCACATTTATCAGTTAGGGAATGACAGGAACACTCACGAAATCCAAGTTCCCCGATGCCACTGAGGACTAACCTTGCAAGCAGGCCTTTCCGAAGGTAGCAGTTAAGGCCTGCTGTGTTAACTCTTTTCTAAACACCTCTGATGCTCTATTATCATGCAGTAAGTTTACTATATGGTTTGGGGAACCGGATCCCTGGCTTTAGGCCTTCTTCTAAAACATGTAACACATTTACATTTCCAATATTTAGTGAGATTAATGTCACTTCTCTTATGTGAAGTGAGAAGCCACAAAAGATTTCCTGGAAATTATAGAAAATATGACTTTGTGCTCTTTTTCTTATATGTGAATAAGAAGAGACAAGGTTAGAAAACAACAGCAGCAGAGAGAAGTCACATGGAGTAGTGGAAACAAGTGAGCCATGGGAAGAAAGCACAAAGTGAATGGCTTAAAATCATGGATGCTGGAGACAGTCTGGCTGCGACCCTTAGACTGTCTTGGCCTCTGTTCCCTCATCTATAAAGTGGGGCTGCAAACAGTCTTGACTCATGAAGTCCCTTTTGGAAAATGAGTTTATTTTTCTATATTTGTTGAATATATTTAAATGATACCGGGAACATAGTAAAGGTAACCTCTTCAGTGTTTGTAAAATAAAACTAAGTTATATAAATTAACAAACAGGTACCTCTCTAAAACTACAAAATATGACCTAGTTAAACTTCTTAGCCCAGGGTATAAAATTAATGTTGCAAAGGCCAGTAGTTTAGGAAATATAAAAAGGAAATTATACAGCCAAATTTTAGGTAATATTTCATTTGTTTGGGTTGTATTCTTCCCAAAAGACACTCAAAGTATTCTGAAAAAAAAAATCAAATTTACCCTTTACTTTCACACTCAAATATATATTTTCCCTAGAAAAATCTTTTTTTTTTTTTTGGTAAATTAGCAAATGAGCTATGTAACTCCTCTTACCTCTAATTCATTAATTATTTTAAATAACTTAAGAAAAATGCAAGGCAGGTGTATTAGTCTCTAAAGACTAATAAATATATTTAGTCTATTAGTCTCTAAAGGGACAGAACTAATAGAATAGATGAATATGTGAAGAGAAGTTTTCTGGGAGAATTGACGCACATGATCACAAAGTGAAGTCCTATAATAGGCCGTCTGCAAGCTTAGCGGCCAGGAAGCCAGTTCGAGTCCCAAAACCGCAGAGGTAGGGAAGCCAGTAGTGCAGCCTTCGGTCTGTGGCCGAAGGCCTGAGAGCCTCTGGCCAATCACTGGTGTAAGTCCAAGAGTCCGAAAGCTGAAGACCTTCGAGCTGGAGTCTGATGTTTGAAGGCAGGAAGCATCCAGCACGGGGGAAAGATGGAGGCCAGAAGACTCAGCCAGTCTGGTCCTTCCACCTCTTTTGTCTGCTTTTATTCTAGCTGCACTGGCAGCTGACTAGATGGTGCCCACCCGGATTGAGGGTGGAGCTGCCTTTCCCAGTCCGCTGACTCAAATGTTAATCTCCTTTGACAACACTCTCACAGGTACGCCCCGGAACTAGACTTTGCATCCTTCAATCCAATCAAGTTGACTCTCAATATTAGCCATCACAACAGAAAATACAAATGAAACAAAATACGTATGAAATGTATTTCACTGTCCTTTATTTTTAGGCTTGTCATTTCATAGTACATTGTTTATGGCATTCGTGTACTTTTTCTGTTTTAGTAAAAGTAATTTTAAATCACTAGTTCAAGTTGTTGCAATTTTCAAAAGTTTTCAGACTTCAGCTGTTTCAGAGCTGGTTTGCATAGCCTCATCTTTCTGGTGTAACTTAATTAAATTACTAAAAGACACTAGGAATTTCTCATGGCACTCTCTTTTCTTTATTTCAAACTCTCTCTGATAACCACCATAAATACAGAAAACTGGGGCAGACACACCCAGTGATGACCCTCAGTGAGTCACCTACTTGTAATGTATTCTCATCTTGAGAGTAAGTGAACTTACGAGTGTTTCTGACCAACAGGATATGGCAGTGGTGGTGGAATATCGCCCCTGTGATTATGTTACGTTGTACGGCAAAAGGGAAGCGATTTTGCAGATGTATTAAGGTTACTAATCAGAGATAATCTTGGATAGGCCTGACCTAATCGGGAAAACCCTTTAAAAGAAGATCTGGAGATCAGAGGATCTCCCTCCTGCTGAATGAACAAGCAGCCTTGCGGTTTTCACCTGTGTGGAATGGCCTGAGCTTGGAAAAAGATCACAAGCTTCATAGGAGACCCCAGCGCTGGCTGACACTTAGCATGCAGCCTTGTGACCCCTGAAGAAAAGACCAGGTTAAGGCATGTCTGGGTTCCTGACCATGGAATCTGTGAGATAACAAATATCTTTTATTTTAAGCTGCTAAGTTTGTGGTAATTTGTTCGGCAGAAAACTAGTAAAATGAGTATAATAAAACCTATTTATTTTTGAGAAACACTATATGGTCTCTAAACCTCACACACAAAAAATAAGTATAGTAGATTAAGCCGTGGTAACAGATAGACCCAAGCCTGTGTTTCAACAATATGAAGGCACTTATTTGATTGTTGACCACATAATGATTTTCAGCAATACCACAGTAACAGGAAGGTTTTACTCACAGTCGTTTAGGACCTTAGGAGGCCAGTGGCTCTGCCATCTCTGAACTAGCTTTTGAGGTCTTCCTTGGGATTCCCCTCCAGTTGGTAGGAAGGGGCAGAGAGCAAGAAGGAGTGTGTGGGGCAAGATTCTGGGATACACTTCAATCCCCCTTGCATCGTATTGGCCAGAACAGAGTCACCTGACGGGTCACACAAGAGGGGCAGGGGACTCTGATCCAGCTTTGTGCTCCCTGAGCACAAAGAGGATATGAAATTTAGGGAATAATTAACCTTTAATACACCTGTCAAGGTATTGCTTAAGGGCCTTCTTGACATACGAGGAAACCTAGGCTGAAAACAGATCAGTAACTTAGCCAAGGCCACTGTGCAATGCCCTCTCTTGTGTTACCGTTCTCTTTAATGGTTGAGGATGATATTTATGTAGGTAGAACCTGTATGCTACTTTTGTATAATTTGTTATAATTTCACAAGATGCTTTATGAAGATCTTTTGGTAATTCGTTAATCCACTCAACATATAATTTTGTTCAATAAAGGGAAATGTGTTATGGGCTGGGACACAAACATGTTCAATGTATCACAATTACAGGAGAGGATTCAGCCCATGAGGAAGTCACTACTGTTCCATTATTTTCAGAAAACAGATCTGTGATCCAAAATATTTTCTAACTTGGAAAGTTGACATCTTGTTAGTAGCTGAGCCAAGAATAGAACTCAGGTCTCATTACTTCAGATTTCCTTTTTCAGAGCAACTATGCGCAATTCCCATTTTGTAAGGACACATAAGTAGCACTTTACAGTTTTTTCTTTTGAACAACAAAAAATATATTTCCCATATGACAAATTCCAGAGTTGAATTTTGCATATGCTGAAGGGGAAATATTACTTCACGAATATTACAAACTTGTGTTACACTTACAAATGTTTATTTTAGTACAAGGCAATATTATTTACCAAAAAAAATCTGTGACATAAAGCTTAAAATAGGTATCTGGCATTTTGTTTGGTACTGAAACAATTCACTTTTAAAAATCACTGTAATGGAACAAACAAGTTTACACTTCATCATTTGACATCGTAGACAGCTTGAAAATAAATTTAAATGTTCTGAGTTTTAGTGTTCGTGTATATCCATTGGGTTTAATACTCTCTTGACAGCGTTTTTGGAAGGTATTATTGGCATAATACTCGCTGATGGCTTACATAGCATTCAGATACTAGCTTCTCAATCTCTGAAGTTGACAGTGCGGTAAGAAAAAATTCAATCTTGTTTCTGCCTTTTTAGAATTCTGAGAAAGCTCCCTCCTGTCATTTAGAATCATGCTTCTGTCTACACAATTTTTATTGACAAAAAAAGACTTAAAATGAACAGTGTGCAGAAATTGCTGTTGGTAACAAAAATGAATGGGGAAAAAAAACTTGATAATGATTGAAAAATGGATAAACAACCTCTCCTTCTCACTTCTAACTCTTTTGTGATTTTCTTGACTTGGGAAAAGCTTGGAAGTGTGATAAGGAAAGAGAAGTGTCTAAAACAGAGTGGGGTGTAATATAGGAGTGCAGAGGAGGGTGCCTGTCTATCTAC
Source organism: Papio anubis (assembly GCF_008728515.1). Classification (NCBI taxonomy): domain Eukaryota; kingdom Metazoa; phylum Chordata; class Mammalia; order Primates; family Cercopithecidae; genus Papio; species Papio anubis. The sequence goes on from NC_044977.1 coordinate 398,135, forward strand.
ATATATTGCCTGCGAGTACATCCATTCATAAGTATTTAACTTTGCATTTATTTATAGCCCGTGAAGGATTCATGACAACTTCAAAATATTTAATACAATATAGATCACTAATCTGAGTGGTAGAGACAAAAAGGACAAGAGGAAAAGGAGGTTGTGAAAACAACAACTAAATCAAAGAGTGAATTTAGAGTCAAAATAAATGCAGAAATCTTGTAAGTGTACAAAAAGAAGCCACAAATCATATTCTAACTTTCCAGTCACCTTCACAAAAGTGATCACGTATAGAAGTCAGTTTCGTAAGAGCTTCCAAAGTCTGGAATGTAGAGGGGAAAGCAAGTCTATAGAAAACATGTTAAGTGGATTATCACAGGGAGGAGGTGGAGTCTCTTTAGCAATTAAAGGGAAAATGCAAAACCTTCAGATTTTCTCTTAGTTTTCTATTGCTGTAGGAAAAAAAAAAATACCACAAATTCAGTGGCTTAAATTACATGAATTAATACACAGTTCTGGAGGTCACAAGCCTAACGTGGCCTCGCTGGTTAAACCCTATATCCTTGTGCCCAGAGAATACTTGCTGGCAGGGCTTCCGGCTACTCTCCATTTACCCTGAGATAACTCTGCCAGGAACTATCTCACTTTCATTAATATTTTTGTATCACTCTAGTGCATCGACTTTGGAAACAAAAGACAGCCTTCTATTAATAGCATTCTGGTTTCAGTAGTGGTATTTCCATTTACAAAATGTGGTAACCCTTGGCTGCCGAAAATGTCCAGTCCTAGAAAATGCACCATTTCTATGCCTGATGGTAACGTTGTTCTCACACAGTTGTGGACCAAAGATTCATTTGATGAATCCAATTTTTCTGAAATAGACGATTGTAATAATTCAGACGATTCTGATGTTAGTTCTGTTTAGAAATAACTCCAGGAACACTTTTTATATTTTAATTTCATGTTGAAAATTAGATTTGCTTCAGTCTCAAAGAGTCATGTCTATGTAAAATTAAACGAGTGCTGACAATGAACTGCAGTTTTTTTTTCTTTTTTCCTAAGAGGGTAAAGGGTTTTAAGATCAAAGTGTTGGCAGAGTTGCTCTTCTTCCTGGAGAATATAGGACAGAATCTTTATTATTCTTTCCTCAGTTTCAAGAGATTGCCTCATTCCTTGACTCAATGTCCCCTACCTCCATCTTTAATGCCAACAATTGCAAGTCAAGTGCTTTTAACACTCTCTCTCTAATTCTTCTGTTTTATATATATTTTTTCTAACCAAACCCACAAAGTGTTCTCCACTTTTAAGGGTTTACATAATTAGATTGAATCTATTTGGGAAATCCAGGATAATCTTCCCATCTCTAGGTCAGTATTCTTAATTACATCTGCAAAATATCCTTTGCCGCATAAGGTGCTCTATTCACAAGTGAGGAGATTAGTGCTTAGACATCATGGGGACAATTATTCTACCTACCACAAAAGCATAACCAGGACTTTATCATCATGTCCTTGACTGTTGATGATTGATAAAAAGATAGAAACGGTTTTAGTCTTTTATAGAAAACTATAATCAAAAGAAAATGCCAAAAACCCATAAAGATGTGATGCCCAAATAACTGTGATTTTGAATCTATGTCTGACTATGAGACAAATAGTAGTAGAGAAAAGCACTTCTATGTCATGCTTCATATGGTCATATTTTGTTACAAATGTGAAAAATTTTAAAAAAGCTACAAATATCTGGTTAATTTGAGCTAGAAGAATAAAATATAAACATATTAAATATAAATCTGTATTGATATAGATTCTAAATGCACATGCTTTTTGCTCACCATATAAATGCAAGGAGAAATACCTTATAATATAATATGAAATGGAAGAAACTAGAAACATATTTTACTACAAAATGGAACTTGATGTATAGAACAGAATGGCACGTTAGCATTTTCAAGAAGATTTTCTGAAAGTTAAGACCTAAGCAACGCTTTTAAAATGTTCCTTGAAGCTTACATCATGCAGTTCAATTTTTTTCAATCAGGAGGGAAAAATTAAGGTGTGGGACAATGAGACATTTTGTGATTTTTAGGTATTTTACAGTCTCTACTACTTGTCCACAGAATCTAACTGTTTGTAGTGTTACAGTGAAATCATGTAAGAACTCTGACAGCTAATCCTTCAGATTTCCTTTTAATAGTTCACTATGTTCACAATGCCATTTATGTTTTATTACAGATTATAATCTTTAATAGCATCTTTCAGACATCTCAATTTTTTAGAATTTTTAGGTAGTGTTTTCGAAGTTCAGTCAAGAGTTACCTGAAGGAAAAATCCTTTAACTGATCAATGGTACACCTGGGTAAACAGATTTACTTATATGGAATTTGCTCCAAGAACGAGCCACAAGAGAATGTTTTGGCAAGAAATGAGGCTTGCCTCTGATTTCCGATAAAGATTTGAGTTGAAACAGTATGTGTTCACTTAATCTTGTTAAATGTAGCACAAAACACTAAGTGTATTAGAGCGTGTACTTAAATGATAACAAACCCTGCTGTTAAAGCTAATAGGAAACAGTTCTTTTCTCATTGAGTTGCCACAATCAAGCATTCCTTCAGATATCATCATTTAGTATGACTTCTTATGCTTGACTATAATACACTTTGTATTTGTAAGCCTTTGTCTTTCCTTATTGCTAAGCAGCAATTTCCTTTTTTCTCAAAGGTATAAAATTTGAGGACAGCACTGCTCAAATACCAACTAATGCAAAATGTACAAATATTTAAACTTAAGTTGGATAACTATGAATAAAAAAGGAGAATAAGAACTGAACCTCTGAATCTACTGATGGTGATTAAAAACAGGCAGTAAAATATTGAAACCAAGCTTTTCTATGGAGGACTGTTTTCTGCATTTAAATTTATCTTTGTATCTTAAGATTGCAGAGCTTGGTGGGCAGGGTGAGGAGGGCAGCCCTGCAGTGCAGTAGAGAGAATTCTTAAATTCATCTTTGTCCTCTAAGAGGGTTTAGGTACACTCTGCCTTAAGGCAGGGTGATGACCTCTTGATCCCTTCCAGCATCAAGCACCTGTGAAGTAAAAAGCAGTTACAAACCTTTAGAATACATCTTGAAATATACAGTTATAAAAATATAAAGAGCCCCTGAAGAATTGTCTGCATCGAGGAACCAATATTATTTCTTACCTCTCTTTTAAATGTAATGCGAAAAATGTCCAGTAAAACATTGTAAAGTTTTGTTTCCAATCTCACATTAGAACTCATGGGAATGGCCATATTCTTCCAAGCATCAGCTAGATGTGTATCAAAGTCTTTAGAGCTTATCATGAAACCACCATCACTGATTCTTTTTCACAGTTATTAAGGAGCAAAATGCCATATACCTGTCTTACCAAACTTCATCCTAATCTATTCGATAAATGAAATTGGTATAAATAGCCAACTTACTGCATCATTTTGGTTTTACCACAGATAATAATATATATGGGCCAGGTTTGTGCCTTTAACGAGGCAGTTTTTGACTCTATGAGCTGGCATTCAATAATCAAGTAAAAGTAAGCTTCAGAACGTCCCTCAATTTGAAGAATCTGCCTGAAAGTGGAAGAGCTTCTACATAGACCAATTATGACTAACTTGAGTATAAAATATTTGGAGTAACCTGATCTCATTTTTATATCACTCATTCAAGTACAGGAGACTTATAAATAATATTGTCTAAAATCAACTACACGTTTTCAGTTTTGTGGGTAAAAATAAGGCTTAAGGATGATAATAGCTAGGGTAATCTGAGTCAAGCACTATTTCATTTGCCTTATTTTTATTAACTGATGTAATCCTCATGCTATCTTGTTATTATCTTCATTTTACCAAAGTGTATGTAGGGTCAAAATAGTGAAATTGCTGAGGTTACACTAGTAACTTCAGTGGTAAGGTCAAGGCTCAAATCCTGTCACTTTACAGTCTACCTGCCAAACCTCCTCATTATATATGTCAGTAGTAATTACCTGTGCCTTTTTTCAGAGTGTTCCCTTACGTGATGTCTTGTTCCCTAATTCTACATGTTAAAAAGTGTGTCCAAAGTTATAAAGCTAATTACTGGCAATCCTAGGGAGAATACTTTGATTTATGAATTCCCAATTTTATTGTTTCTCCTATTATGTTTCACTGCTTCTAGATGCCCATTATTCTTTGAGGGCTGGGAGAAGAAGAGGCAAGTCAATGAATTAACATTTTTATTATAATATCACATCCATATTGTGTGTGTTTTTTTCAAGGACTATGTGAGATGTACTGAAAGAGAAGCAATGATTAATAATGACTATTATATTCTAATGGGAGAGATATGACCGTTACCAAAAATATGGCAAACACTCAGATTTACCTTGGAAAGTTGATGAGGCATATAACTTAGAAAATCGTACACACATACACAAAGGCATATATATATACACACACACACAGATGTCTTTTTACATACATGTATATATTATATATGTGCCTGGGTTTATAGGTATGAGCTACCATGCTATGTATCAGACATTAAAAATGACATTCTTTCTGGCTTTGCTGAATATAAAATGATTCATGAAAGAAGCGATAGCCAATTTGAATCTTAAAAAATGGGTATAATATTGACAGCCAAAGTTAGGAAGGAAAGGCATTCCAATCACAGGGAAACATGTGAGAAAAAAACTTGGCTCAAACCTCAGCATCACACAATAAACCCATGCAACAAACCTGCACATGTACCCACTGAATTTAATTTTTTAATGAAAAATTTAAAAAGTAATAAAGACACTTACAAGGTAGGAAAAATAATTAGTGTAAAATAATTTGGAAAGAAAGTTAAGTTATATCCAGTTACTTCCAACTTCAGAATTTAAGATAAATTATTTAGGCTTTATGTGATAAACAGGAGCATGGACTAGATATTTAGAGGCTAATGAGGGCCAGAGTCCCAGTCTAGAGATCAGCTGTGGCTAAATAAGTATTTGAAGATTGGTTTAGGGTGGGCATAGGGGGAATGTGACTTCTTATAATCTAATTTTTTCCTAAAATATGTTAGAAACAACTAAATCAAAGAGGTCAATGTTAATTATGCTTGTTAAAATGTAAGGTCCACTAGAATGTAAACTGAGGGCACAAGACATTGTTAATTTTGCCAACTTTTTTATCCCCAGACCCTAAAAGTGTAACTATTCCATAGCAGGCATTAATGCACATTAGTTAAATGAATGACTAAGAAGGTCAACAGTTTCAAGCAGTAAAATAATACCTAAATAGGAAGAGTGTCAATAGTTTAGTGGCTGAGGGGGTCAGATATATAAGACACAAATGGAATAACAAATGAATCAGTAAAATGTTCAGGAAAGGGATAATAAAAAACACATTATAAAATGTCCAATCCTATTGAATGGTTGTCAAGTGTCATGTGATATCATTCCTAATACTTAAGACACAAGAATAAAATCAATTGTTTCAGGTACACTTATGCAATAAATAAATAGTAGTTGACACTATGGAGAACAGTTTGGAGGTTCCTCAAAAAACCTGAAAACTGAGCTACCATATGATCCAGCAATCCCGCTGCTGGGTATGTACCCAAAAGAAAGGAAATCAGTTTATTGAAGAGATATCTGCACTCCTATGTTTGTTTCAGCACTGTTTACAGTAGCTAAAATTTGAACCTAAATGACTATCAATAGATGAATGGATAAAGACAATGTAGTACATATACACAATGGGGTACTATTCAGCCACAAAAAAGAATGAGACCCAGTCATTTGCAACAACATGGATGGAACTAGAGATCATTATGTCAAGTGAAAAAAGCCAGGCACAGAAAGACAGACAGCAGATGTCCTCAGTTATTGGTGGGATCTAAAAATAAAAACAAAAAATTAAACTTATGGACATAGAGAGTAGAAGGATATTTACCAGAGGCTGGGAAGGGTAATGGGGGGCTAGTGGGGGTGGTTAATGGGCACAAAAATTAGAAAGAATGAATAAGACCTACTATTTGATAGCACAATAGGGTGACTATAGTCAGTAATAACTCAGTTGTACATTTTTAAATAACTTAAAGAGTGTAATTGGATTGTTTGTAACTCAAAGAATAGATGCTTGAGGGATGAATACCTATTCTCCATGTGCTGTGCTTATTTCATACTGCAGTCCTGTATCAAAACATCTCGCTTGCCCTGTAAACATACACACCTACCATGTACCCACAAAAATAAAAATAAACATCAATAGTGGCCGAGTTAAGAAATAAACTTTCACATCATTTATGATGTGCTCTGGTTGGAAATGTCTGTATGTAGGTATGCATGTATGTATGTATGTATGTATTTGAGATAGGATCTTTTTGCCCTGTCACCCAGGCTGGAGTTCAATGACACAATCTTAGCTCACAGCATCCTCCAACTCCCTGGCCCAAGTGATTTTCCCACTTCAGCCTCTCAAGTAGCTGGGACTATAAGCATGCACCACTATATTCGGCTATTTATTATTATTATTATTTGTAGAGACAGAGTCTCAATAGGTTGCCCAGGCTCGTCACGAAATCCCTGCCTCAAGGAGTCCTCTCTCCTCTGCCTCTGAAAGTGTTGGGATTCCAGGTATGAGCTACCATGCCTGACTTAGCTGGGAATTTAAATCCCTAACCCCATCCTTGTCTGTCACCACTTTGTCCAGTGACATTAGGAACAATCAGCCAACCTTATCATGTTTATTAGTTTTCCATAAATATTTTATAAGAATTATATGCACAACCACCCATTCTTGATAAGTAGTATCCAAGAAAGATATTTTGCATATCTCTATTGGTAGATCGTGCCATGGACTAGCAATACTCTCTCTACTAACAAACAGAGTCACTAGTGTCAAAAATCTAATCAGTTTATGAAACCCCAAAGCCATTTCAAAAACCTCAGCCTTAAAACCTGCTTTTCTAAAACCACGCCACAAATCTGTATCAGTCAAGACTCTTCAGAGAAACAGAACCAATAATATAAACTGGTAGATCAAGAGATGGATTATTAATACATTTTATTTATATTTATTTATTTGTATTTATTTATTTGTTATATTTATTTTATTTATTATTATTATTATTATACTTTAAGTTCTAGGGTACATGTGCATAATGTGCAGGTTTGTTACGTATGTATACTTGTGCCATGTTTGGAGTCTCGCTCTGTGGCCCAGGCCGGAGTGAGCGGCGCCATCTTGGCTCCCTGCAAGCTCCGCCCCCCGGGTTCCCGCCATTCTCCTGCCTCAGCCTCCCGAGGAGCTGGGACCACAGGCGCCGCCACCGCGCCCGGCTAGTTTTTTGTATTTTTAGTAGAGACGGGGTTTCACCGTGTTCGCCAGGATGGTCTCCATCTCCTGACTTCGCGATCCGCCCGCCTCGGCCTCCCCCAGTGCTGGGGTTACAGGCTGAGCCCCCGCGCCCGGCCATCAGTACATTTTGAAGAATTGGGTCACACAGTTACGGAGGCCAAGTCCCAAGACCCTCAGTCGACAACCGGGAGACCTGGGAGAGCTGACGGCGCAGTTCCCTGTGAGTTGGAAGCCTCGGGGCCTTACAGTTAGTTCCGCTGTAAGGCGGGAGAACAGTGTCTCAGCTCAGAGTCAAGCAGAGACAAAGTTCTCTCTTATTCTGCCTTTTTTTCTATTCAGGCCTTTAACCGATTGGATGAGGCCCCCCCACATTGTGGGGGGACAATCAGCTTTACTCATTCTACTGATTCAAATGTTAATCTCAGCCAGAAACACCTCCACACACCCCAGAATAATGTTTAACCAAATATGTGGGCACTTTGTGGCCCAGCTAATTTGACACGTAAAATCAGTCATCACAAGTGGTGGAGAAGTCAAGGCAGTTATTACCACTAATACACGCATGCACACACAGGAACAAAACTGTTCTAGACTTTAAAAGGCATTCCTAATTATCTATAAATAGAAAGTAGAGGGAGGAATGTGTTAAAGATCTTCAGAAAAAAATGATAGGCCTCAATATTTGAAGTATTCTAGCTATTTATGAATTTCATGAACTTTCATTTGTGAATACATTATAGCAAGAGGGAAGAATTCATCAGGTTTTAAAAGAACTTGTCTCTGAAAAGTATAAAAAATAGATCTATACTTATCACTAAGCCCTTGGGCTCATTTCAATTAGATGTATAAAAAGAAACCAAGGTAAGCCATTTCACTCCTCAGATGGGTTTATACATCCCTATGTGAATTAATTATAGGTTTTAGACGCAATTGGACTTTTAACATTCATGTGCATGTTGGAGATTCTTAGATTATGCAAAAGATAATGAACAATTCCATAGGTGGTCTTATTTATTGTCATATTTGCAGTTAATTTACTTCACAGTTCAGCTAACCCAAACTGAAGAGTAGTCATGTTTTCATTGTCAGGGTTTTAACTTGTGGAATATGGATGAACTTCAGCTGGGTGCTGGGGCTTTCTTGAAATTAGACACGAAATATTGAATGTACGTACATTTTCCTAAAAAAAGTTTCCATGGCTTTCAAGAAACTCTCACTGCCTATCAGTTTCTTTGTTGAGCTGACCATTATCTGCAGCTACAAGCTGGCTTTCAAAAGTAGTAATTTTAGTGCATTTCGACTCAGTGAAAATGACCTTGTCATACAGCTGTGGCTTAAAAATTAAAAGAAAAAAGAGAAAAGCATCGTCTACTGTACTGTTTTATTCAAGAATGTCTTTATTTATTTTTAAAATCAAAGCAGCCATGCAATTCCTGTGGTAGATGATTTGAGGTACTTTGATTTTGTAACTTGTAAAGAAGATTTAAAAAATGGCTTTGAAATCATAAGGTTTTTATTTGGAGAGTTGATGAAAACTGGTTCTCCCAATGCAGTAAGCAAAAAAGACCTTCTAACCTTGAAATATGACTTAGTTTTTCTATTCTGTGAGATAGAAATTGCAATCTCTAAGCTCTGATAAATCTTGGTAAAATAAGTTTTAGTAAATGATTAATTTATAAATAAAGGCATAAAAGAAACAAGGTCCTACCAATATTTAATCCATGCTGTGAACTGAAATGTTGTCATCAGGTACAAATATGGTAAATTGAACATCCACTGACATGTTTTCCAGATATGCAAAAGCTTGGGAGGAGACAGGTCTGATTATAATCGTGACTTCAATAAATTAACTATTCTCCACTTTGTCTTGATACTTGTGATGAGCTATCTTTTATACAAAAATACAAAATATATGTAAAAGAGAAATTACTAGACCATTATACCATACATTTTATACATTAAACAAGTAGGATTATCTATATCTGTGTATATGAGAGAGAAACATGGAGATATAGATACAGATATTTACCTATATATAAATCCTTAGAAAAAGGACTCAATTTTTTTATTTCTGTATATTTCTTTGGGTAGAAGTTTGTATTTCTTCTAACTGAAGTAAATGTTGTATTCAAACAATTTTATTTTTTCAAACTAGTTAGACAAATCTGAATTGTTTGGTTCTTACCAAAATAGGCAATTTCCAAATTTCAGTACCCTTTTTCATTCACAAATATCACCTGTCCGTATTTTACTTTCACACACTAATCTTTGCATTTTTGCATCTATGGAATTTATGAACAATAGTTTGAGGAAATGGTCGCAGTGAGGGGTGAACTAATTGAAACCTTAATTTCATTGATTCCACTATTTCTTTCCCGCTGTTCATCAACTTTAATTCTGGCTTATATCACACACAGTTTAGATTCCATAGCATTTGTAATAATCCCTTATGTTTAGACCCTATTTGCTTGTCTCTTTTTCCTGCATCTGACTTGTTGGCAAAACTCCAACACTAGATCTATCTAAACCCCTACCTTCTCCATAACCACACCCCAACAGTAAAACATTCTTTACAACAATTAGCAAAACTGATTGCTTTTATTTTAAATTCATTATCACAGTCCTCAAATGTTGTATTATGTTTATTTATGTTTATGTTTGTATTAGTTTATTTAGGAACTCACAATTTTCATCCCTTGTGTGGCTATTTTATTTAGTTGTTTCTCCTTAAAATATTCTCTCCAGAAATTAGGTTGTGTTACCAGCAAAATCCCCTATATCTCTACTCATTTCTCAAGGTCCTCATACTTCCGGCTCTAAACAAATCCCTTTTCCTCTCGATGTCTCTGATCTAGAGAGTGTCTGCTACTTCAGATATCTCTGACCTCTTTTAAATAACTCACTAGATTAGATCAGTCCTTTCAGGATAATCCCATTTTGATTATCTTAAAGTCAATTTATTGGAGATTGAAATACCTCTGCAAAATCCCTTCAACTTTGCCTTACAGGCTAACTCAATTATAGGAGTAATATTCCATTATATTAATAGTCCCCATTCTCATTTAAAAGCATGGGATTACATAGGGTGTGTGTGTATGTGTGTGTGTGTGTGTGTGTCTGGTGGAGGGGAGGGGTGTGTATCTTAATATCATTGTAGAATTCTGTCATTACCACAGACACCCACTGCCCAAGATAACTCTGTGGCAATGATAGAATTCTACAATGATATTAGGATACCCACCCCTCCCCTCCACCACACACACACACTCACACACGCAAACACACACACACACATAAACACATATACCCTGCATAGAGGGGAACAACACACAGTGGGGCCTTCTGGAGGGTAGAGATTGGGAGGTGGGAGAAGATCAAGAAAAATAACTGAGTTCTAGGTTTAATACCTGCGTGATAAAATAATCTGTACAACAAACCCCAATGACAAGTTTACATATGTAACAAACCTGCACATGTACCCCTGAACTTAAAAGTTAAAAAAAGGAAAAAAGAAAATTTCTTGAGAACAAAAATAAAATAATAAAAATTTAGTAGAAAATAATAATTAGAGTACATTGAAATATGTTGCGTTTGTAATAAACCATGTATCTATGATACTTAAATTTAAGTTTTAGGATACATAGAGGTAATGTTACTTTAAAAACAAGTAAATGTAATGAACATATTCAACATTTTATAAATGTTACTATATATTGTTTATAATTTTTAATAACTAAGGAATTAACATTAATAATTATCTCATTAATTTTAATAAGTAAAGGGTGTGTGTGCATATACATATTTTGTTTCTTATAATCTTTATTTATAAAGTATAAATATGTCCTTATTTATCTTCGTATAATTAGCAAAACCAGTTTCAGAGATTACTGTTTTTTACCTTTAATCTTGTGAACCGCTCAGCAACCCCCAACTGTACTCAAAGTACCTAAGTTTGTGGCCTACAATAGCTGGTTCCATAACATGTATGTTCAGTAACATACTAATACACTGAGACAGCAGGTTTTGCAGCAGAGAAAAAATTGTAATGACTGCAAGGCAGCCAAGACAGGAAATGGGAAGGACCCTCAAATCTGTCTCCCTGAGGAGTTTTGGGCTGGAGTATTACGGGGCATTAGAAAATTGGGGTCATTGATTGGTCAGGGTAAGGAGGAGGAAATCATCATGATATGGAGACCGCATTCTTTGGTGGTTCATCTTCTCGTGGGGTCCTTCAGACCGGTTGACATCAGTAGTTTCACTGGTATGTGTGATCTGAGAGAATATCTCAAATGAAAAACTTAACATTTCATAATGTTCATGTTGTTATCTGTAGAATAGTTAAGGGGAACTGTAATCTAGGGTCCACAGGATTCTAGGATAATAGGCACCAAATACCTGTGAGGAAGCATGTCAGAGAGCAAGCTGGCCTAATGATTAATGCTAAGTGTGCTACAAGCTCTGTTTACTTTCATTTCTCTCCTTCCCTTCCTCCTTGATTAATTTTATAAAGTTTTTAGGAATGGTTTCACTCTCATGTCATAATCTCACTTCTGACTTAACTGAGAGGATAGAAGGAATCCAAAAATACACTACCCCCTTAAAAAATAATAAAATAAAATAAACCAACTCTCAACTACCTTCCTTTCTATTGATGTGCTGCTTCTGTTTCTACTGAAGACAACTCCCCTAGATACACACCATCTATCTCATCCCCTGTCATCTAGTGGGATAATTTTTCCCCATTGATTGCCCTGGATCTCTCCTAAATCATGCTTCTTTCCTATATATGGTCTAAGTACTCTGGCATGCCCGGATGCTATAATGTCTCCAAACTTAAACAAATTAAAGCATCTTTTCCCTTTCATTACAATCCTCCATTCGTCTGTTCCCTTTTATAGCAAAATTTCTCCCAAAAGAATCCAAAATGCTTTCTGGGCCTATCCCAATCAGATTCCTTCCCACCAACCTTAAGGAGCCTCCCTCTTCAGTCATTAAGAACCTCCATCTTGCCAAGTCACAGTGTTTGATTCTCAGCCTCATTGTATTTGAACTTGCTGCCTTATTGTAATAAGAAAATTAGGAATCAATTCTTCCCTTCTTATGAATTCATCCTTCCTTTTAATTATAAGACACTTCGTTTTCTTTCCTGTCCTCCTATCTCCATGGCTTTCCCAGTCTCCTTTGTTGTTTCCTCCGCTTTTCCTTTTTCGGTTATTTAAAGCTGTATTTCTGTAGGGTGCAGTGCTTGTCTTTCTTTTCACTATTCCATCTATAGTTACTTTCTAAATTATCTCATTCAGTCACATCGTTTTATTTTGAATAAACCATGTATATGCTAATGACATCCATATTTATCTCTCTCAGTCCTGAGCTCTAGTTATAACACATCCAGAACAGAACTCTTGATTCCCTGTCCCCTTAAGCCTCAGTTTTTCTCATCTCTATAAGTGGCATTCTCACTCACTCAGTTTTTTTTTTTTTTTTGTGATAAAAACTGATTCTTTTCATTTTCTTCCACCATATATCTAGGACATCAACAAGACTGATCAACTGCTTTAAAATACAAGCTGGGCGTGACAAGCTGTTTCCACTTTCACCAAATCTCTCCTAATCCAAACTTGCAGACCCTTTCTAAGAAGGGGTAGTCCTTTAAAAATGTGTATCAGAACATTATCACTTCCTGCTTGAGCCCCAAACTTAGAATACAATGCAACACTGGTTAGCTTTGCAGGTCTGTGATTTCAGTGCCCTCCTTTTTTCTCCTTGATTCCTTTGATCTAAACCAGGTTACCCATTTCCAGCTCTGGGCCTTTGCCCTTGCTGTTACTCCTGTCTAAAACACGCATCTGTCTGAAACACACATCTGTCTAAAACACGCATAATCTGTCTGAAACACACGTTTGTCTAAAACACACATCCTCTGTCTAAAACACACCTTTCCTAAAACACACATGATCTGTCTGAAACACACATTTGTCTAAAACACACATCTTGATCCTGTTGATCTTGAACATATTTAGCCTGTTCCCACCTCAGGGCCTTTATAGGTGCTGACTTGCATCTGAAACACACATCCCTAGGTCACCACATGGCTAATTCTTACTTTTCTTAATATTCACTCAAGTATCACATCATCAGGGAGACTTTCCCTGACCAGATGCTAAAATACCACTTCATCGCCAGTCACACTCTAATCTTTTACCAACTTTTATTATTTCTTCATGGCACTTTCCCATTGTAATTTTATTTTTATACTAATTGGATTATTTGTAGCATTTTTTAAAAATTAGAACTGAAGTCCAAAATGGTGAGGGCTTCGTCCTACGTGCCTGTGATAGATGACCAAAAAATATTTGTTGAGTTGATGAATAATACAATTTAGAACACCATCGAATAGAAAATTGCTTTGAATTGAAAGTCATACACCATTGCTACTGAACATTGAAGGCCGTGTTTCTCCAAGGTTCCTGCCATACCATGTTGTCGGGGCCCCTTGATTTGTTGCATCTTCCCTCTTCTCCATTTTTCTTCCCCCTTTCCTCTGTGCAATGGTCAGAAAAATATCTTCAAAATCCTTGTGACCTTATTATAAAATTAATCACTATCCCAGACTACTTCTTGAGGCCCTCATTCATGTAACTAAAACAGTCCATTAAGAAATCTTCATAAATGAGAGTCTCTCATCCCTAGCAGAGATTATGCTAGTTTCCTATAATGCTCATATGGAAATCTTTCTCTCTCTCTCCCCCCTCTCTCTTCCTGTCCCTTGTTTTTTTCTTTCCACTCTAAAATGGGATACATATAATAGAGATACGCCAAGGCTGGCTGCTCAGTGAGGCACCAGAGCCACCAGGCCATGCTGTCTCCTTAGGCGGTCTGTTTCAATTTCCAACAGCTCTAATTTTAAGAATGTTCTTTTTATATGATGAGCTAATATTTGCCAGGCTATAACTTTGATCCATTGGTCCTATTTCTGCTGGCTGGGACTCCTAAACATATCAATTTCCTGAACAGAAATAGAACAGCTGCTTAACACCTCCCATATGCCATTGCTTTATATAGTTGAAAATTGTAAATCCCCCAGACTCCAGAAACTCAACCATATACTTTGTGAGCCTTCTGTTCTCTGTTGTAAATAAATTCAATTCCATAGCCTTTCCTCAAATGACCCATTTTCCAAACACTTGATTATTTCTTTTGCTGAACTCAAGAGAGGGGACAAAACCTTTCCTGAGGAGCTCATCCGTTTCTGACTTTGTTATTATGTGTCGTCGTCATCATCATCGTCATCGGGAGGAAATGTAGTTTAATGCAGTTAATTGTGAATTCCCATTTTAATAATTTATTTAGTTGCTACTTTAAAAAATAAAAACATGAGTATTGATTCATCCAATAAACATTATCAAACATCTCAGTAGACATAAAATACTATGCCAATATTAAAATAAGCATAAAACATCACCACTGATCTTGAAAAGTTTGGTTCAATTTGTGAAACTACTAAATTTTTTCTAATGAGCATTAAAAGGCCACTTAACTTCTTGGGTGGCCAGTGTTGTTGGTCAAGGCCATACGTGGTGTTTAGCAACATCCTTAATGCACGTCCAGGGTTATGAAGCCCTGGGGCTGAACTGAGGGAGCCAAGCCGTCAGGCTATCTCCCTAGTGATAGGTCCTGCACTTTGACCCTCTCTGGGTAAATGGCAGCTGCATTCATTTCATTAACTTGTGGGTTATAAGTTAATTTAGGGGGAAAATGCTATTATAGATTTGGATGAGTTCCATTAAACTCCATTAAAACTTTGGCTGTAGGATGCATTAATAGAGCTTCAAATTCAGTCAATCAAAAGATTGATGGAGTATATAGAACAGAACATTAAATGGAATATTTCATATGAACTATTAAATCTTTCAGAGGAATTCTTTGGAGATTTTGTGAGTACACATTTATTTAATATATGTATTGTTTTCAATTGCAGGTAGGGATTTGGGGATTCTCCTTCTAATGTGTATATTTGTGTTAATGTTTACGAATTAAAATAGTATAAAATATTTGATTAGAGTTCTCTTTGCAGTTCTTCTGTGAGGAGTCAGTTTATCATTTAAACCCCCAGTGAATTCTTGCAAATTACCATTGTCTAACATTGTGTTAATTAAGGAAAGTATATGAAGATCTTTGAAATTATAAATACCTTTAAAATTTTAGGAAGGGAACTAACTTCTCTTATATTTCAGGAAGTCACCAGAGCTTCTAATCACATTTTATTCACTCAATAAAATTACTCAGATAAATGTTGCTTTTTGTTGTTTCCATTTTACGTTTGAAAAAATTGAGACTCCAAAATCAGTGTCAATTGCCAATATAATTTAACAAGCCAGTATTTAAATTTAGACCTGTCTTCTTCTAAATTCCAGAAATAGAACAGCTGCTATTAATTTAACATATCAGTCTTTGGCCAGTGATGATTCTAATATGATAATGCAACCTTACAATGTGTTGTTAGTTAACTATAGTGAATTAATATGATAGCAAATAATTCACTCATGGATTTTAGTCCCATGAAAACCTAATTCAACAGTGAATAATATGTAAAAGTAAGGGGAAGAGATAATGTTTGTTATTATACCCTTGATAGGACTCACAACATTTAAGGAAACATTTTTCTTTACAGTGTGTGGCGCAAACTGCATCCCAGAGAGGTTAAGTAATTTTCCATAGCTTCACAGCTGGTAAAATACAGAAATGAAGTTCAAACACCTTCTACCTGTCCCTTCAAACTTGCTCTTTTCATGCCAGCAGAAATGACTTATGTTTGACTTCAGTTTCATCTTAAGGATAATCAAATGAATGGATGCACGAACATTAATTGTGGAAAATCATTGGGGTTTTTTTATTGTGGTGGTGGTGGTGGTGGTTTTGTTTTGGTCTTTTTGTTTTGGAGATGTGATGAAAACGTAACCAAGAAAAGAACCCTAAACGAAAATTTACCCTGGATGCTCTTTTTAAAATAAAAATCACACATATTAAAATATCCTCTTTGTTTTAGTTGGGATGAGTAGGCTCATGCTACAAAAGACAAACCTTACAATCCTCATGGCTTGACGTAAAACAGGATTATTTTTCCCTCACGTGGAGCCCAATGTGGATTAGTTTGTCCCCCTTCAAAACAGTATTCAAATTCCATCCTTTAGCTATGCCATCTAGAACTCAAGCTTCTTAAGTCGCTACAGAGAGATCTTGGGATTGAAGCAAGATGATTTTACGCACCAGGCCTGAAAATTATTTGCATCACTTTTATTCCCATCTTGTCAGCAAGAACCGGACTGAGTAGCCCCAACACAACTGCAGAGGAAGCTGCTGCCTCTACAGGAGCATATGGATATATTGATAGTCCCTTGAGCCTAAAACATATTTCAAGAAGAACTTCAAGAAGTTCTTTAACAGATTCCTCTTCTTGCCAGGTACCTAATACAGATTCCTAGGTGAACTGGACACATAAATGCAATGAGAAAAACATATGCCAATATTGTGTGCTACGTTGAAAGGAGATAATATGAAATGTTTTATGGGGGAAGTTGGAGATACACGAACAGATATTTCCAAATCAGAACCCTGCTTTGCTAACCTTGTTTAAAAGCAGCAGCAGCTTTCTCAGGAAAAGAATGTGATTCAACTTTGGTATGCCTTCTTTTTCATTGTTTAGACTCTTCATCTTTGAAAAACAGCTAATATTCATTAATATATTATTTTAAGTCGTCATGCTAAAACTAACATATTTGTGCAACCATGACAGCACTTGTGGGATGAGTCAGTGAAAAATTCAGGGATTTTTAAGATGATTACACTACCTTGAAAGATTAGATAGAAAAGTTCACAAGAGCACAACAAGTACAGACTCATAAAATACCAAAAGGATTTCAAGGTGCTCTAAAGGTGGATAAAATAAACAGAGATTTGAGAGAAGATTCTCATTGCCAATGACAAGATAACTATTTAGAAATTCCTTTGCCAGCTGAACCATTTCCAGATTGAATTATTATTGGGGAGTAGCAGAGAAGTTGAGATTTGAGTATATTTGATTACATTTTTTCAATGTACTCTGCTTTCTATTATATATAAAAAGAGAATCACAATTATGACCACTAAAAGTAAATTATGCCACTAAATTGCAACTAGTCTTCAAACATTCTAGAAACATTATGACATTTAACCACTTTCTCAATTTTATTTTAAAACAAATAAACATATTTTCCAGGCAAACAAATGTGTATTTTAAGGGTAATGACACGAACATATTGATTTTCTTTTCAGCAACTGTTGACTTTTTGGTTGAATTTATGCAATATACTTTCTGGACAAATATATGTTGTGGTTATTTCAGTGTCGTGATTCATAGCTTGAAAAGTCACGCTTGATTGATAACACAGATAAAAAATCTGAAAAGGATGATTGAAAATGCCATATTAAAGATATCTGAAAAACTGGCAAATAAAGGGAAATATTTGTCCTGTTTTTCTATATGAACAGCACCATTATTTAACCCAATAGTACTTAAGAAGTGTCCTTTTATAAAAATATCACAGGTAATACATTAAAAATAAATGTCAAAATTAGAATGTCACTGTTTTGCAATCTCCAATGAACTAATAAAAAAATAGGCCCAAATATTGATGGCTTTTGATATCACTAAACGAAAGACAATTTAACATTATGTGCCTACTGATAAAAGAACACAACGCCAACTATATTCTCAGAAAAGTGATTGAAACTTACTCTCATCCAGTTTATGAATCCAGGTTCCAATCTGCCAGATATGCAGAGAACCATGAGAATGCAATTCAGCAAAATCCAGACTATGAAAAATGCTACTGGAAAAGAAAAAAGGGAGAGAAACAGACTTAAAAGATAGAACAATGTTTACAATGGGGAAAATTAAATTATAATGTTTATGAAAGTATATTTAGGTGATAAATCTATTTAACAAATAAAACAAGAAGAGATTACAAAAAAAGTCACAACAAGGGTTGCTTTTGGAGGGAGAGGAGGAGATATGATCAAGATGTGGTCCATGGAAGCTTTTTCTAGGATGAGTAACAAAGTTCTTTCTTGACATGAACTGCAGTTGCAAGTTTACAAGCCTTTAACTAATTCATTAAGCCATGTGTATTTTTTGGGTGGTTTTCTTTGTCTATTTTACCATAATATGATTCTAAAGCGCATTTGATAAATATTCAATGTAAAGAATATCTGTAATCCTCAGAAATGTTAACAAAGATGCATTTAAATGGTATTACTGCACTTAAATGTGTTGCAAGGCAAATTTAATTGTAAAAGTACTTGGTGTGATTTCTTCAATCACTTTGTCTGTAGGCAATTTTCCTTTCTACCTTTTCCTGTCAAAGAAACTAGTTGGTTATATATATTTTTTCATCCAAAAGACATATTGATTTTACTAGGAGGCTAAACGATACCATTTTGCTTCTCCCTGCCTGTTTCTTCTCTAAGATTCTAAATTTCAGATCTATCATTTTTGACAGTATTTTTTTTTTTTTTGCCTGCCTTATGATTTCCCCCTTCTAGTTTAAATGCCCTTCAGGATTACTTTTTCTGAATCAGAACATCATAAGTGCTGTATTACATATTATAGAATGAGATGAGCTTTTAAGAAAGCAGCCATATTCTTGTAAGAGAACCATGCACTGAAAATACAAAGTAATAAGAAAGTAAGGGGGAAGATTTCTTCCATGTGCTTAAAGTGACAGAAAAAAAAGCATTTCAAAGGTTATTTGTCCAGCCTACACATTAAAGTTATTTATCAGACTGCAAAAGAAGCCATATAGTACAAACTGGAACAAAATTGGTGTATTTGTAGATATATTATGGACTCCTCATTACACAGGTCCTTTCTGAATTGGACACTAGAATTGGAACTTATAAATATAAATCAGTTTCTGTCATCATATATATCAAGGCATATAAAAATGAGTTGAAACCTTCTCAGTGCTAAATGTAAGGAAGGGAGGCAAAAGGTACAATTGTGTTTGTCAATGCCAAAATCTTATGGCGTGTCAGGCCTTGAGCCCAGTGACAGCCTTAACAAGTGATACCCACAATTGTAGAATTAAACAACTTTAGAAGAAACAGTTGCTGGGCGTGGTGGCTCGCATCTGTAATCCCAGCACTGTGGGAGGCCAAGGTGGGCAGATCACCTGAAGTCAGGAGTTGGAGACCAGCCTGCCAACACGGTGAAACCCCGTCTCTACTAAAAATACAAAAAATTAGCTGGGCGTGGTGGCACACCCTGTAATCCCAGCTACTCGGGAGGCTGAGGCAGGAGAATCACTTGAACCCGGGAGGTGGAGGTTGTGGAGAGCCAAGACTGTGCCAGTGCACGCCAGCCTGGGCAACAAGAGCGAAACTCCATCTCAAAAAATAAAAATAAAAGTAAATAAAAGAAACAGTTGTAATTAAAGTATGTGTGTGGATATGTGTGGATATACAAAATTCTTATTTATGAACAGAGAGAACTGATATCCTCAGAGTTTAAGGAATAGTCATTTCCTTGGCTTAGGTAGCCAACTCCACCTACTCTGTAAGATTTCTCTCACGTCTTCTCAGCGTATCAGTGAGGTCCTGCATCCACTCGAACTTTTAAAAATACAATTTGTTATACTTGCCTGATTATTTGAACCTCCTAACTTTTTCAGTTCAAACTTTTCTGAGGCAATACTGTATTTTTGTCTATAGAGAGCTTTTTTAGAGGGGGGACGGGGGGACACGTAAGAGATTTGTGGGTCACTTCAGCCAGGAAGCAAACTAAGAATAAATGGAGTATTATGTGTCAACAAGTCAGTGAAATGTAAAAAAAAATGAAAGTATTTATTGTAGCAGAGTAAGCCACAATGCATGTAATCTGTGAGTATATAATCAAGAATTGATTGCAATTCTCATTTCAAGTAACATGTACTCCATGCTAATTATAGACAGACATATATTTCTGAATATTTGTGGAATTTCTACCTAATGTGATAGAAGTGGTGATTATCATTACCTGGTGGGCTACAAATGCTTTAGGGGTTGATTAGGCACATTCTCTTCTCCAGGTTCATTTTGATATCTGCCTTTTGTGGAAACAACAGAACTAAATTTCCAGGAGTCCACAGTGTTATTTTAAAAAAGCAGTGACATTGAGCTTCCTAATTTGTAAATACTTTTTTCTCTGCAGTGTTGGCTAGGTTTGTTTTGGTGAAGAAAGTCTTGTTCTACTCCTATAGATTTAACTACCATTGCTAAGTTATAAATGATCTCAAAAGGCATTTCACTGTGTACCAGAATGCTCACATCTTCTCTCCTTCTGGACCTTGAGACTTGGCAGA
The DNA here is from genome assembly GCF_008728515.1 of Papio anubis. Classification (NCBI taxonomy): domain Eukaryota; kingdom Metazoa; phylum Chordata; class Mammalia; order Primates; family Cercopithecidae; genus Papio; species Papio anubis. The sequence continues at coordinate 418,860 of NC_044977.1, forward strand.
GTCTCAGAATTACCATATCAGATGGGAAATTCATTCTCTTTCCTCCAGATCAGAAAATACCTTCAATTTGTATATATTAGTAATCTCTCTAAGAAGCTCTCTCAACCAAAATATGTTACTGGTCTCAGGAACTTGGGAACAAATGACTTCACAGGTGAGAGGTTTGCTTTCTATTCAGGGTGGTTTAGACTATTGTTATACCATATACTCTCCATCTAGGACCACAGCAGGAGTAGTCCCAGAGTCACCTAAGCCAGAAAGCTGGGAGTCACCTATTCTACATCTCTGCTCCTACTACCATCTATCACACCAACTACCCAAATTTGTGCACCCTGCCTCCTTAATTTGCTTTCTCTCCATCCTCTCTGTTCTTGCCTTATCCTAGGCCCTCATTAGCTCTAAGAGCCAGGAAAATCCTCTCTCTAACTATAGGCTTGTGTTTTTATGATCCAATCTCCAGCATTCTCCAAGTTAAAGTAAAATATTTTAACAGACCAAAGTCCACACGTTTAATGATACTATACCTAAAAAGAAAACTTCACAAACTCATATACTACTGCACAGGTCCTATCTCCACTTAGTCCTCTTTGAATCTATCTGATACATAATCAGATCTGCTGAGCAAGTGTTGATGATCCCTTTTGTATACATACTGAACAATGAGTAGGGGTGGGGTTGGGGGAGGGAGATGGCATGCAGCGGTTGAGAGTTTGCTGGCAAATGAATGATGGGAACATTCATGTATTGAGCTGGCTTAAGAGAAGTAGCCCTGCATCGTCCCTCTTCCTTCTGGAAGGTGGCAGTTTGGCGAGAAAGACTTATGTCAAGCAAGCTGCCCTTGTTTGCAGACTCTGGCGAGAAAGACTTATGCCAAGCAAGCTGCCTTGTTTGCAGACTCTGGCATTCTTTTCCTCATAAGGCTAATTTCCTGAGTCAGACCATCATGGGGCATTGTATTATACAGTTATATCATAAAGTCAGATTACTTATCTTTACCATAAAAATATCGTGTTACAGATTGTTTATATGTCAAATTCTGTATAATAATTCTTACGCACAGTGAAATTTGAGGACTGCCAAATTGGACTTAAAGAATGAAGTAAAAGAATTATATGTGCAGAATTCTCATGGATATTTAAACCATTGCTCCCTTAAGATCACTGTCACATTTTTGAAGGTGAAAGTGGGATATGTAGTGAATTTGAAAATGTCCCTCCTTGCTTGCATGGTTAACTCCATTTTATCTAACATTTACAACCAATTAACTTAATAAAAGGTAAAGAACTTGGATTCTGTTTCGTGAAAGAGAGAGTCATAATGCAGTTTAACTGATATTAAGTTGTGAGCGCTGCATTTTTATAGGAGCCAGACAGATTTGCCGCAACTCCTCTCATACAAGCACATGAAACGCATCCTTGGACAGAAAGAATCAGTTCTCTGACAGTACAAAGGACCAGTAGTCACCTCAAACTTTCTTTTTCTAAAGCCAGTAATAATACTGTACCTATTAACTCATTAGATTTTTTGGAACAAAATTGAGGCATAAGGAAACCATAAAGAATTAAAATCCACACATTTTAAAACATTTTTTGGACTGCAACTTGTAGTATCCTTCAGTTTAGATAGAAGGTTAAGAGTTTTATTAACAGGCTCCTGTCAAACATGGACCTGAGCTGGGGATAGCTGTCTCAGAGAAGTGTAAGCTGCCAATGTGATTTCCACAATAAACATGAACAGTTTGGTCTTGGTTTGCTACTGTCTTATATATACAAGGGGACCTCAAAAATTTTGTGGAAAATGAATGTAAAAACGTTATTTCTCAGCATAAGCTCTAGCAAGTTCAAAACACTTTTGTAAGTAATGATGCCAGCCCCCCTGGTTCTTTAGTCCATCCCTAAGAAATAGGAATTGAGCCTTTGCAATAGGAATGTAGCCTTTTTTAGATTATTTTGCCAGCCACCCTAGTTCTTTAGTCCATCCCTAAAGAAATAGGAATGGAGCCTTTGCAATAGGAATGTAGTCTTTTATAGATTATTAACTAAAGAAAAATGGTGCCCTTTAAAGAATTTTTAAGATTAAGAAACAAAAAGATGTCAGAAGGATCCAGGTCAGGACTGTGAGGTGGGTGCCTAAAGATTTTCTCTACAAACTCTTACAAAATTGCCTGTACTGGAAGAAAGGAATGAGCCAGGAACGTGGTTGTGGTGGGGAAAGACTCTGGTAAAGCTTTCCAAGGTGTTTTTCTGTAAAGCGTTGGCTAACTTTCTTAAAACACGCTCATAATATAAGCAAGTGTTATTTTTTGGCCCTGCGGAAAGTCAACAAGCAAAATGGCTTGAGCATCCCAAAAACCATTGGTACGGCCTTTGCTCTTAATTGGTTCTCTTTAGCTTCGGCCGGGCCACTTTCTTCTCTCGGTTGCTTTCCTCTTGTTACTCTTCAAAGAAATGCTTCAGAACTTGATTCCACCTGTTTAAAATATCCACTGAAAGCTCTGGTCCTATCTGCAGGTGACCATGTGGTTACAAGAGTTTTGGCACCCGCTGAGGGGAAACTGCTCGACTTTCACTTTAATTTCAGTCAGAATTGTGTGAGCTGGAGTAGTTGAGATGTCTATGATGCTGGCGACTGTTTTTCCTTTTAATTGTTGGTCATCCCCACTAGGACATGAACGACATGAATTTTTTCCTCACAAACTGATGTGGATGGTCTGCCGCTGCAAGCTTCCTCATCATCACTGCGTCATCCCTTCTTAAAATGAATTATCCATTTGTAAACTGCCTATTTCTTCAGGGCATTGTTCTCATAAACTTTTTGTAAAGGATCAGTGGTTTTACTATTCTTCCACCTAAGCCTCATCATAGATTTGATATGTGTTTTTGCTTTGGTTTTAGCAGAATTCATGTTGCTATGATAGGGGCTTTTTTCAAATTGATGTCTTATCCTTAGTGCCTCAAACTACACCTGTTCAGATATGTTATAGTAAGTTAGTACAAGTTTATTTTGGAGCATAAAAAACCATGCAATCCACACAGATTTCTCATGAAATTCACAGTTCAAGTGAATTTTTCCTGAATGTTTTCAAGATCCCTCATATTTCTAAAAGATTCTGACATGTTACATGATTTTGTTCATGTAATTTGAAGCAGTCAGGCTACCTCATAACTAATACCAACGGAACAGTTAATGAACTTTGTGAACCTAAAGGAGAACACACGAAAGCTTGTATTTCTTCTGAGAGACAGCAGTTGCTCCAATGCTGTATCTTTTTATAAAGCAGAATTAAATTCCTTTTTTGGGTGTTACTAAAGTTACTCCTCATTCTTAATCAAGACCACTTAGTTAAAAAAAAAAATACAGTGACTCTGATGACAGAAGGGGGTGAAAAAGTCAAATAGCAAATTTAGTTGAATATATTAAAGTTTCTAATCAAATTTGATCCCTGTGAAGGAAAAAAGAACAAGTCTTTATAAATGTTCTTAATCTGTTTATTCTCAAACTATTTTTGTGTTTTAGGGAATTGTTTTATTTTCCATTGTGCATATTGTTGAACATTTATATATGGATTTAAGAAAAATCCTAACACACATCATTGGTAAAAATAAAGTGAGGTAGATTGACAGCACAGTATCTGAATGTGATCTACAATGTTGAGAATTTCAGGTTAATATCACCAATGTCTCCAAACCAGTGAGTCACATGAAGGAGCCCTCCTTATGAGAGAGCTCTCAGGGTCATTAGAGAATTGTGGCACACTTGCTCTCTGACAGAGCCTTTCTCTTCTGGTTCTCTTTTTCTCGGAGATCCTCTATTTTATAAACCTTTCCTGAGTCCCTCAGGCATATTAGGCATTTTTCGTCTTTTATCTGAATTGCAGCATACAAGTTTTCCCTGCGTTCGCATGTTTCCCATGGTGCCCTTGGTTCTCACTCGGTTGTAAAATTTATTCCATTTCACCACGTCTTTTACCTGCCTCTGTCTCTCCTGTTCAACTGAATTCCACAAGAGGACGACTCTCATCCATATCGGTTACAGTATCTGTCAGACGTCATACTGCATGTGCATTTGAGCATGGTAAATGAAAGGGTGACCTTTGAAATTTTTTTAAAGTCTCCATCTGAATTTTTTATCTTAGTTTAATTGAAATATATGTGGCTATGTAGTTTGTGTAGTTAAGTAACATTATGTACAGTCTTTAGTTTTGATAGCCTTGAGATCTTGCTACCATGAGTCATAACTGAAAAAAGTAGGGTTTTAACTAATTTGGACATAAGTTATGCAGAAAGATTTTGGAATAAATGGTTTCTTCCTTGATAGCTTAAATGTATTTATTGGTATCAGGCATTGTGCTAGACATGGAGATTACCAGTGCATAAAGTAACATACTCTTCATATGGCTTCTCAGTTAAGAGACAGATCTTGAAAGTGAAATGGCTTTGATTTGACTAGCCTCTTTGGCATGAGCATATTACTTTATTCTGTTTTGTTTTATTTTATTTTATTTATTTTTAGGAGACAAGGTCTTGCTCTGTCACTCAGGCTGGAGTTCAGTGGCATCATCATGGCCCACTGTAGCATCAAACTCCTGGGCTCAAGTGATCCTCCCGCCTCCTCTGGAGTCACGGGGACTGCAGAGGTACTGCACCACACCCAGCTAATTTTTGTTTGTTTTCTGTAGAGATGGAGTCTCCCAATGTTGGCCAGGTTAATCTCCAATTCTTTGCCAAGAGCAGTCTTCCTGCCTCAGCCTCCCAAGGTGCTGGGATTATAGGCGTGAGCCACTGGGACCAGCCTATTTTGTTTTATTATGTTACTTCCTCATAGTAGAAATGGAGGGAAATATGGGAATCACTTATAAGTCTATGCAAATAAAATGTAACTATTCATATTTTAGAGTATGCCCATCCTTTTTCAACAATAATTACATACTGATTCCAAAGTTGGGATATACGTATACTTTTGTATATTGATATTTTTCTTATTAGACATCCCTATACTACTCCTTCATATTATTATATTGACTTCAAATATTTTGATAGTTATCTCTTTCTCTTATCACTGGATGTCCAGATTAATTTTTTGTTTTTATAATGCTATAAAAAACATGCTTGCCTATTTTACCTGGCCACATTTGTGATTAATTATTTAGAATGGATTACAGGGTGACACACTTTTGCCACAGGACTTGAACATAAGAGAAAAAGAATCTATCAAGGCTACTGAAATCTCCCTTTAGTCTCAAACATTTTGAGTCTTTCTTCATGAAGGATCATAACAAGTGAAAATAATAATTGTTTTATCATATTTATCATTGTTCTTTGCATCTGATAACTTTGCCTGGGAAATCTAATATTCAAACTATTAAAGAATATGGTGAGCATTCTATTTTCTACCTGCAAATTTTATGATGAATCCTCTAATTTTTCATCAATCAATATAATATTAGCTACTTGTTCCAAAAGATTATATTTGTTAGGTTAGAGAGTTTTAACTTACTGATATAATGGAGATTTTCTAAAACTGAAAATACCTTAATTCTTATTGTAAGCTGACTTAACAGTGATAAAATGTTATTATAATGTGATATTGAGATTAACATTATAGTATTTTATATGGATATTTGCATGTACAATTGACCTATATTATATATTATATATACACTATACAGATGCATCTTATATATTACATTTATATCATGTTATATTGTATATGAATATATTTGTATTATATGTATATACATATACATATGGCATACATCAGAAATATTGCAGGTTTGGTTTCAGATGACTGTAATAAAGTGAGCATTGCTATAAAGCAAGTCACAAGAAATTTTTTTTCAGTGCCTATCAAAACAGTGTTTACAATATACTACAGCCTACCAAGTGTGCAATAGCATTTTGTATAAAAATGCACATACCATAATTAACAATTTTTTTTGAAAACAGTGTTAATGATTATCTGTGCCTTCAGTGAGTGGTAATCTTTTCATGGTGGAGGATCATACCTTGATGCTGATGTCAGCGGACTGATCAGGGTAGTAGCTGCTGAGGGCTGGGGTGGCTGTGGCAGTTTCTTAAAATAGGAGAGCAATGGCATTTACCACATTGACTGACTCCTTCTTTCACAAAAGATTTCTCTCTCTCATGCAGTGCTGTCTGATAGCATTTTCCCCACAGTCGAATTTCTTTAAAAATTGGAGTCAGTTCCCTGAAACCCTGCCTCTGCTTTGTTAACCAAGTTTATGTAATATTCTGAATTCCCTGTTGTCATTTCAACAATGTGCACAGCATTTTCACCATGAATAGACCACTTTCTTTGCTCATCCATAAGAGGCAACTTCTCATGCATTAAATGTGTATCATGAGGTTGCAACAATTCAGTCACATCTTCAGGCTCCACTTCTAACTCTAGTTTTCTTGGTATTTCTGTTGCATCTGCAGTTATTTCCTCCACTGTAGTCTTGAAATCAACTTCTTCCAAACTCCTGTTAATGTTGATATTTTTACCTCCTCCCATGAATCACAAACGTCCTTAATGACATCTAGAATGGTGAATTCTTTTCAGGGTTTCAGTTTACTTTGCCCAGATCCATTAAAGGAATCATTATTTATGGCAACTATAGCCTTGTGAAACATATTATTAAATAATAAGGCTTGAAAGTAAAATCATTCCTTGACCTATGGCTGCAGAATGGATGTTGTGTTAGCAGGTGTGAAAACAACGTTAATATCCTTGTACATCTTTGTTAGCATTCTTGAATGACCAAGTGCATTATCAATAAGCAGTAATATTGAAGGAGATCATTTCTGCTGAGCAGAATGTCTCAAGAGTGGGGTTAAAATAGTCAGTAAATTATGCTGTAAACAGATACACCATCATCCAGGCTTTGTTGATCCATTTATAGGGCACGGGCAGAGTATATTTGCATAATTGTTCAGGGCCCTAGGATCTTTGAAATGGCCAATGAGCACTGAATTCAACTTACAGTCACCAGCTGCATTAGCCCCTACCAAGAAATGCCTGGGGCCTGGCAGGGGCTGCCCCTGCGGGACACTGGAACCACGCCACAGCGGGACAGTGGACAAAACCAATCCAAAGCCAAGCTTGGACTGGCCATGAACCCAGCCCCCGTGCCATGTACTCAGGGAGCTGCATAGTCTCCTTAGAAATAGTCAAAGCTTTGCCCAGAAAAGAAATGTATAAACTATATTTGACAACATAACAATCTGCATTTTTTATTTTTTATTTTTTTATCATGGGAAAAAATAACACTGAAGCTTTGAAGCCAGACGTTGACTTTTTTCTATCTATGAAAGTACTAGATGGAATCTCCTTCCAGTATAAGGCTGGTTTGTTTCCATTGAAAATCTGTTGTTTAGTGTAGACATCTTCATCATTTTCTTAGCTAGAGTTGCTAGATAACTTACAGCAGCTTCTACACCAGCGCTTGCTGCTTCACCTTGCATTTTTATGTTATGGGGATGGCTTCTTTCCTTCAACCTCATGAGCTAATTTCTGCTAGCTTCCCGTTTGTTTTTTTTTGTTTTTTTGTTTTTTTTTTTCCTATAGCTTCCTCATCTCTTTCAGCTTTCATAGAATTGAAGAGAGGGCCTTGCTCTGGATTAGGTTTTGGCTTAAGGAAATGTTGTGGCTTGTTTGATTTTCTATCCAGCCCAATAAAACTTTCCCCATATTAGCAATAAGACTGTTTGTCTTTCTTAACATTCGTTTGTTCACTGGAGTAGCACTTTAAATTTTCTTTAAGAACTTTTCCTTTGTATTCACAACTTGATGAGCTGTTTGGTGCAAGTAGCCTAGCTTTTAGCCTCCCTTGGCTGTTGATATGCCTTCCCTACTGAGCTTATTCATTTTTAGCTTTTGATATAAAGTGGGAGACATAATCTCTTCCTTTCCCTTGAACATGTAGAGGCCATTATAGGGTTGTTAATGTGCCTAATTTCAATATTGTTGTGTCTCAGAATAGGGAGACTGGAGGAGGAGAGAGAAGGGGGAAGAGCCAGCCAGTCAGTGGAATAGTTAGAACCCAATTTATTCATCAGGTTTGCTGTCTGATAGGGTGTGGTTTGGGGCATTCCCAAACAATTACAAGAGTAACATCAATGATCACTGATTGCAGAACACCACAACAGATGCAATAATAATGAACACGTTTGAATATTGTGAGAATTACCAAAATGTGGAACAGAGACACAAAATAAGCACATGCTATTGAAAAAATAGAGCCAATAGACTTGTTGGACACAGGTTGCCACAACCTTCAATTTGTGAAAAGCACAGTATCTACAAAGAGCAATAAAATTATGTACAATAAAATGAGGTATACCTGTACATATTTTCAGTTTGGCTTTGGTATCTTTTTATATTTTTAATATGAATTGTGAATTTTTTAAAGTGTCCCAATACATGGCACAGGGATAATCCCATTACAATTTGAAAGGTCAATTTCTTAAATCTTAGGCTTTAATATGTTCATTTTAGCTACCACGTTCAGCTCATGGTAGCTCGTTTTCTTATTCTCAGGCCAGTTCTTTCATTATCATCATCATCATCTAATTTATGGTTCTCTGAATTAGCCATTGTATTCTAATTTCACAGCCTTTTTCTATTTTCTTTCCCATTTCTCTACAACAAATTACCTCAACCTCTAAATAAATCCTAATTTAGCCTAACTATCCAGCTACCTAACTCCGAAATTCAGGCAGTTGGGATTCAATAACAGCCCCAGTCAGCTATAATTTCCATTCAAATTTCAGATGGATCCTAAAGGCTAACTCACATTAAAAAAAAAAAAAGAAAAAGGAAAAAGAAAAAAAAAAAAACAGCGTAATATACATGAGCATACACTAGAGCATAAATTCAAGGATGACTTTCATTTTTCACTCTTGTTCTAAGGAAATCTTGTTTGAATAAATAAATATATTTCCTCAATCTCGACTGCCTTAGCCGGCTTCCCTCTATAAAGTTCTTCTGATTTCCCATTTGAAGCTTTAAGTCGGCCTGACATGTGCACTTATGAAGTCCTAAAAATCTCACTGGGTCATTGTGCCCCTTCACAAATTACACTTGAGTTTTTGTTTGTTTGTTTTTAAGATGGAGCCTCACTCCGTGGCCCAGGCTGGAGTGCTGTGGCGCGACCTTGGCTCACTGGTCCGACTCCCGGGTTCAAGTGATTCTCCCACCTCAGCCTCTCAAGTAGCTGGGATTACAGGTCTGTGCCACCACACCCAGCTAATTTTTGTATTTTTAGTAGAGATGGGGTTTCACCATGTTGACCAGGCTAATCTCGAACTCCTGATCTCATGTGATCTGCCCACCTCGGCCTCCCAAAGTGCTGAGATCACAGGCGAGGCCATCGCTCCTGGCGTTACACTTGAGTTTTATTGAATTGATTGCAGTTTTCTGAATCCACTCAGTTTGCTCACATCACTGTTCTTTGCTCAAGTTGTTTGCTCTCCCTGAGCTAACCTCGGTGTTATTGTTTGGACTATTTATTTAGCGCCTCTTCCTTTTCTAAACCCAGAAAAGGAACCAGCCATCCTGTTAAGCCTTGCCTTGACCATGTCCCTAGACAGTGTACCTCTGGATTAAATTTATTTTCTTTGGTGTCCACATTATCTTGTGCACCCTTCTATTGTAGTATTTTTACTGTCATATCATGCACATCATGCATGCATGTTTACTTCTCTGCCCTTCCTCTAATTTGCAAACACCTCAAAAATAGAAACGTCAAAGATGGAAATCCTCAAAGACAGGAACTTCAATTATAAATTAGCACCCATTTGTCTCCTTCACTTTACAGCATTCTTCTCCTTTTATTATAGTATTTAGATTTTTTACCTAAAGATAATTGAATTTCTGAAAAAGTTGACTTTCTTATCTAAAAATTAAAATACTGATTAATAACTAGATTTATGTTCTAAAGGAAACAATAGGTTGGCATGTATAATTTGTTAGGATTTCTGTTCACTTTTTGCCTGTTTACCTAGAATTGCTACTCTCTGCATCAGTGTGTAAGGTAGTCATTTCTGGTGCGTGGGGAGTCCATTAACAGAGGCTCCAAATCTCCTGAAAGTGCCGGTAGGGCTATGGGTCCTGCTCATTCAGTGCTAACAGTTTTAGGCAAAGTGGATGATCCAGTCAACCTTGGACTAACTCATGCTGTTTTCTGTTTCTTTTGTCTATTTTTGTATTGCCAAACTACTCATTAACTGCTGAAAGAAAGAAACCTAGGGAGAAAGAAATGCAAGTTAGAGTGCAGATAAGGCCACTGTTCCTGAATAAGAAATTATTACAATGGCATTTAGAGTAAACCTATGTAATTTCAGTGTCAAACTCTTAAGCTAGTATATATGATACCTCTACCCTTATTTCAAATAAAAGTACATAATCTCTTTTACCTACCACATATTGAACTTCAAAGGTAATATTCTTAGAGGTGACAGTATTGTTGAAAGAATGTTTTTATCCTATATTTTCATTAATTTTCCTTCTGTCTAATCCATTTTCTCTTTTGCCAATTATGCCTGACTTTCTTCATTTATTCTATTTTACATTAATCTCTAGTTTCATTGGATTGTCACTGTCAATTCTTCTTAGGTATCAGTATTTTCTTTCTGTATTCCAAATGATAGAAAAAGGAGTTTGGGGGCTACAACTTTGTTTATTCCATTTAGATCTGATCATCCCTCATAAATCCACATATCCTCATAAAATGGACCTGTATTCCTTTATTTGCAGTACCTTGAGAGGTTAATCATACTAAACAACACCCTTCAAGATTAACACAAGCATTTTAACTAAAAACATACATTATAGTATTATCATTATAATCTTAATGTTGTCTTGTTAATGTCTCATACAATATAATTATGATAAATACAACTGTAATGCAATGTAAAAATTGTGGAATCCTTAAGTGATCAGAAGAATAATAACCTGCCTTAATGGAAATTGTGAATATTGATTGCCTATCTAGTATGTATAGGACACTGCTAAGCACTGAGATATACAAATGTGTATAAATTTGTGTCTTTGTTTTCAAGGAATTTATATAGATTATTCATTTTCATTGATCTCCTAACTTTTAAAAGGTGGCAGCACAGTTATCTTAAAACTTAATGATTCCCTGTAATACTATCTAAAATTAAGGTGCATAGCCATTCTCTTTAAAACTCGAAAAGTTCCTGAGAAGGTAGCATGTGATCTACTCTATGATGTATGCTGCTAGACGAAATTCAAAAAACATACATTTTCTTTTTAGAAGATACCTTAGAAAGTATGTTCAAGGTTCTGCTGTTCCTCTGGTTCATCTCCTCTTCCCACTTTATCGATGAGGAAACTGCGGCTCACGGTGAACACACAGGTTGCTTACCATCAGCCAACTGGAGAATCAAACAAGTTTCTGAAATCTGCCTGGAGTGCTCTTTCAGACACAAGCTATGGAAAGTGGCAGATGAATTTCCAGCCCCTACTGACAACAATAACAGAGGCACCTGCCTCATCCGGCACAACATTTTGTGTATAACTGTGATATGAACGGTAGTTTGCGTGAGGCTTTAAGCAACAGGAAGAACTTCTGCGTCTTTGCAGCATGAGAATCTATCAATAAGGTGATCCTAGTTCCTTGCCTAATGAAAGGCCCTTGATCATGTACTTCAATAGGCGAAAAATAAACCTTCTTCTCAAAATACGAAAGCTTTTTATCCAGGTATAGAAAATATACAATACAGGAAATAATGTATCTATCTGCCACTGAATCTGACTTTATTGCATTACAGGAGGCCATACTCATTGAGAATCATACATAATCATTGATAATAAATCATAAATTATTGATGTACAGTGGATTTTGTTTGACTAAAGCTAGTAATCTCCTAAATAATGACTTTCTGCCTCTTACCAGATTAGATAGTTTCATTATTGTTAAGCATTTTTTTTTTTTTTGAAACGGAGTCTGGCTGTGTGGCCCAGGCTGGAGTGAGCGGCGCCATCTTGGCTCCCTGCAAGCTCCGCCCCCGGGTTCCCGCCATTCTCCTGCCTCAGCCTCCCGAGGAGCTGGGACCACAGGCGCCGCCACCGCGCCCGGCTGGTTTTTTGTATTTTTAGTAGAGACGGGGTTTCACCGTGTTCGCCAGGATGGTCTCGATCTCCTGACCTCGTGATCCGCCCGCCTCGGCCTCCCAAAGTGCTGAGATTACAGGCGTGAGCCACCGCGCCCGGCCATCGTTAAGGATTTTTAAAAAATTTGTACTCATTCCCACATATTCCATTTTCTTCAGCCATTTTAAAGGTAACGTCTTATTTGGCACGGATAATGCAGGGTTTGTTTTCCTGGAATCTTCACATATACGCAGTTAATAGAATGGTAAAATAGCACAACCAAAACTGGCATTTTTCAATTCCCTTTTAAAATCCCTTTGCTATATAGGCTTTTCCATTAATATTAGTCTTACATTCTGACTTCCTTTAAAATAGTTGAATTAAATGTAGAAAAATTAATTTAGAATAACTTTTTATGTGCAGCTACAAGTTGAGGCCACTTAATATTAAATGTGTTTTTCTGTCTAGAAGCCCAAAACATACTGTTGACAAGGCCCTACCTTCCGGTTTTTGGTGTTTCCTCAAAAAGCAAATGATACTGGCCAATAATTTTATACTAGGCAAATTAGACATCATTACAGTGAAACAAATATAGGCAAAATGCATAGAGGTACCTGTTTAGGCTCTCAAGCCAGCTTTTTCACTCTTGAGGTTGTATGTAATGAGAATAGTAATGGTTCCTAGGCCTATAGAATTGCTGTAAGGAATTAAATTTTAAAAATAATTTAAGGTGATTGGTTAGATACCAGAATAATCATACATACATATATCACTTAGATTATGCCAAATAATGCTATTGAAATTAAGGTAGGTATTTTTGTAGCTATTCATTTTGAACTTTGTAAGTTCAAAATACTTTGGCGAACAATTAGTATGTGGCTATTCTAAAATTAAATGTTCTGCACTAATATAGTGATCATTGTTAAACACCTTCTGTATGCCAGGCATTGCTGATATGTGCTATATGCACATTCATTTATTACACATTAAAACTCTCGGAGGCAAGGGTTACTATCCCATTAAACAGATGAGATAACTGCCTTCAGAGATGTCTGGTAAATGTCCAAACTTTATTCATGCCGTAGTCTAAGATCTGCAGGAATCTTGATAGTGTAGATTATTACACACACTTGCCCTTAAACTTTCCTAGGACACAGTCTCATTATTATCAAAATTTCTGGTATAAAATTTGAGATTTTAACGAATTTTATGATTAAGTAAGCCCACTGTAGCTTCTCTCCTACTGATTATAACTAATAACTCTGGACCCCAAATCTCCTTCTCTCAACAAAACCCAACAAACAAACAGAAAAGAAGAAAAAAAAACCTCTGAGGATTCTGAAAAATCATCGCAGTCAGATAGAAAAGGGAAGTCAAAACTTGAAGAGCTGTATTGATGAGTTGTTTTGTTGTTGTTGTTGTTTGTTTATTTTTCCTTTATGTCTTTAAACTAAGGCTAGGCCAAGCCAGGAACTTTGTAATGATTATGGTCAGCAAAATCCAGTCAAAGGACTGGGAGGAAGGACCTCTGTGAGCTGTAGATTATGGAGTATGTCCTCATTTACTTTTCCTCTTTTTTCTCTCGCAGCACTGCCCTGAAACCTACCCCAGTGATGTAGCAACATCATCCCAGTGCAGAAGGTGCACATGCATAAGACCCAAAAGAAAAATCCCTTCTTTTTTTAGGTAGGAGAATCAGCAAAACAGGTCCTGTTGTGCAAAAAGAATGAGGGTGGGGAGAAAATTATTATTTCTCTTTCTCTCATCTTATTGCTGTCTTTAGTTGTTCAGCGCCTCCTAAGAATGTAGAAAGCTAAATACCTGAAAAGACCCCTGTTATTTTTGGCCGATGACTCAGCAAAAGGGGATTTTAGAATCCAGAAAGTGAGGCATAAACTCACAAGAAGAGGTATCTAGTGAAGAGAATCCCTAAATTTTGCATATAAACCAACCTAAGTCCTAAACTCACCCCTAAGCTGTACTTGTAAAGAACATACCCAAGTGAGTACATCAAAGTCTTCAAGAAGAGAAGGAATATATGACTCCAGCCAAATTCCAGGTCAACTCATGAGTTTTTCATGAAATGAGCAGGCCCAAACCACACAGCAAAACTTTAAAACTAAACTGCTATTGAAAACCACTGCCCATAAAAGGCAAAGCAAACCTTACAGTCTGGGCTTAATCAGCTGATTACCTGCTTGAACAAACAAACCAGTGCTCTTCACAAATTTAACAGGACCTAGATTCTCAAACATAGTATTCTAAAGGTTCACAATACAACCCAAAATTACTGAACATACTGACAACTAAGAAAAAAAAGTGACAAAATCTCAAGGGAAAAGACATTACAATAAACAGATGCTAATCTGAAGTAACCCAGATGCTGTAATTATCAGATCATGACTTTTAGCCACACTTCATGAGGTAAAAGTGACCACTCTGGAAACAATTTAAAAAATAGAAATTCTTACTACAAAAATAAAAGCCGTTTTATAAATGGAAATTTTGCATTGGAAAAATATAATAAGTTAAATTTTAAAAATTCACCACCTGAATTAATGTGCAAACTGCAGTTGAGAAAGAAGAAGGTCAGTGAAACATGTAAACATATATATATATATATAAGCTTCAAGCAAAGGTAGGATGACTGGACCTCAGTAAAAAAAAATCACAAAATGTCTGATATTAGAGCATGCTGTCTCTGACCCAACCATGTAAAATTCATCAACGGAAATATGACCACATGGTGTAAGGTGATGGTCATTACAGTAGAGACTTACGTGCATTTCATTTTCAGCATGACTAGCTTTGTGACTTTGGACAAGATACAAAATTCTTTGAATCTAAGTTTATTCATCTTCATAAGCTGTTGTAAGGATTTAATGGTAATATATATGTGTGTGAGTATAGATATGTGTGTGTGTATATATGTGTGTGTGTATATATGTATATATAAACACATACATACCTATGTATCAAATTCAGATAAGTCTAACATACATAAAACACATGCTAATTCTTTTTTTATTTTTTATTTTTATATTTTTATTTTTTGTTATTTTACTTTAAGTTCTGGGATACATGTGCTGAACTTGCAGACTTATTACATGGGTATACATGTGCCAGGGTGGTTTGCTGCACCTATCAACCCATCATCTAGGTTTTAAGCCCCACATGCATTAGGTATTTATCCTATTGTTCTCCCTCCCCTTGCCCCCCACCCCCGACAGGCCCCAGTGTGTGATATTCCACTCCCTGTGTCCATGTGTTCTTATTATTCAACTCCCATTTATGAATGAGATCATGCAGTCTTTGGTTTTCTGTTCCTGTGTTCCTTTGCTGAGGATGATGGTTTCCAGCTTCATCCATGTCCCTGAAAAGGACATGAACTCATTCTTTTTTATGGCTGCATAGTATTCCATGGTATATATGTACCACATTTTCTTTATCCATTCTACCATTGATGAGCATTTGGGTTGGTTCCAAGTCTTTGTTATCATAAATAGTGCTGCAATAAACATATGTTTGCATGTGTCTTCTTAGTAGAATGATTTATATTCCTTTGCGTATATACCCAGTAATGGGATTGCTGGATCAAATAGTATTTCTGGTTCTAGATCCTTGAGGAATCGCCACACTGCCTTCCACAATGGTTGAACTAATTTACACCCCTACCAACAGCGCGAAAGCATTCCTGTTTCTCTGCATCCTCTTCAGCATCTGTTGTTCCAGACTTTTTAACAGTCACCATTCTAACTGGCATAAGGTGGTATCTCATTGTGGTTTTGATTTGCATTTCTCTAATGGCCAGTGATGATAAGCTTTTTTTCATATGTTTGTTGGCCGAATAAATGTCTTCTTTTGAGAAGTCTCTGTTCATATCCTTTGCCCGCTTTTTGGTGGGGTTGTTTGCTTTTTTCTTGTAAATTTGTTTAAGTTTTTTGTAGATTCTGGATTTTAGACCTTTGTCAGATGGATAGATTGAAAAAATTTTCTCCCATTCTGTAGATTTCCTGTTCACTCTGATGATAGTTTATTTTGCTGAGCAGAAGCTCTTGGGTTTAATTAGATCCCATTTGTTAATTATGTCTCTTGTTGCAATTGGCTTTTGGTATTTTAGTCATGAAGCCTTTGCCCATGACTATGTCCTGAACGGTATTGCCTAGGTTTTCTTTTATGGTTTTCATGGTTTTAAGTTTTAGGTTTAAGTCTTTAATCCATCTTGAGTTATTTTTGTATAAGATGTAAGGAAAGGGTCCAGTTTCTGTTTTCTGGAAAGGGTCCAGTTTCTGTTTTCTGTATATGGCTAGTGAGTTTTCCCAGCATCATCTATTAAATAGGAAATCATTTCCCCATTGCTGTTTTATGTTTTTGTTCCTTGTTTTTGTCAGGTTTGTCAAAGATCAGATGGTTGTAGATGTGTGGTGTTATTTCTGAGGCCTCTGTTCTGTTCCATTAGTCTATATATCTGTTTTCATACCAGTATCATGCTGTTTTGGTTACTGTAGCCTTGTAGTATAGTTTGAAGTCAGGTAGCATGATGCCACCAGCTTTGTTCTTTTGGTTTAGGATTGTCTTGGCTATATGGGCTCTTTTTAGTTCCATATAAAATTTAAAGTAGGTTTTTCTAGTTCTGTGAAGAAAGTCAACAGTAGCTTGATGGGAATAGCATTGAATCTATAAATTACTTTGGGCAATATGACCATTTTCACGATATTGATTCTTCCTATCCATGAGCATGGAATTTTTTTCTATTTGTTTTTGTCCTCTCTTATTTTCTTGAGTAGTGGTTTGTAATTCTCCTTGAAGAGGTCCTTCATGTCCCTTGTAAGTTTTATTCCTAGGTATTTTATTCTCTTTGTAGCAATTGTGAATGGGAGTTCACTCATGATATGGCTCTCTGCTTGTCTATTACTGGTGTATACGAATGCTTGTGATTTTTGGACATTGATTTTGCATCCTGAAACTTTGATGAAGTTGTTTATCAGCTTAAGGAGTTTTGGGGCTGAGACAATGGGATTTTCCAAATACGCAATCATGTCATCTGTAAACAGATGACATGATTATAATTTTACTTGCTCTCTTTCTATTTGAATACCCTTTATTTCTATGCATGCTAATTGTTTTAAGCTCTAGTGTCTTACTCCAGACCTGTATTTTGAAATATTTGGGGTTCTAGTCTGAACGTTGATTGAGATAATTAGCTTACAGAATAAAATTTATAGTGCATTTTCTCTAAAAGTTTAAACATGCAACTCATTTTCTCATGAAGCAAATAATGACATAATGTAGGGACCTCAGCTAGAGAAAGATGGTCAAAAATTTTTTCTACACCATGTGTCTGTAACAAGGTTACTAGAAAGCTATACTCCCTATCCTTGCCTCTCAGATCTCTAGAACTGCTGGTTCCTGACTTTGCCCTAGTGTTTTTGTTTATACCTTGAGTCAATAAAAGGAATAATTGCATGGAACAAGTCTATATTTATTGAAAACTTCTACCCTGTGTGTATTTGTTACCCAAAAGCCATGGTAATACTTCCATGACTGATTCATCTCAGAAATGAGGGCCAGGAAAACATTACTTTTCCCTCATGGATTAATATGCTTTCTGGGCAAGAGAAGTTCTCTCATCCTATGTAGTTTTTCTTTCCACCTTTTAGCAGAAAATTCAGAAGTATTACATATGCTCAATGTGGCAATCTCACTCAGCCAGCATTTTTTGATTTTTTTTTTTCTGCTCTATAGTTCTTGGTGGCTACCTCTGAATTGTATTGATTCCATTGTAAGTTGTCAAAAATGTCTTATGGAGACAATAAAATCCATGTGTCCTTTGGGACACATGCTGCTTCTCCAAAATGGTGTTGTGTTATACATTATTTTAATTTTTCTCTCTTTTCCCAGATTAGCAAAATCTGGAAGTCAAGTGTACAGCTTTACTTTCCGTTCCTTCATGCAAGCTCGTCTTGGTCACACCACCACCGCTCCCCTCACAGACGAATAGAGAGCTGATTGTGATATGTTTCATACTCCGAATAGTGTGTGAAAACCTCTGAGTATGGTATCTTTTGTATTATTATGCAGAAAACATATTTTTGAATAGCTGTTGTGTTCCAAGGGCAGGGATAAATAAAACTATTTTACAGCCTTGCAGTAGTTCATAGAAATTTTGTGGATAGTTGTGAATATTACAGTAGCACATGATAAACTTCTACACTAAAGGGAGCCAGGAAGTACTAAAAGAACACAGAATGGTACACTTTTATATTGATTTAAAACTTGGAGTACAAAACAGTGAGATGTGTAGAAAAAAATCAGAAAAGATTTTCTCTAAGGTCTACAAAATAGATCTGTTAGGAGGAAGATATTAGGTTCCTCAAAACTCTGTTATCATCTGGGAGACAACTGAAAGTACTCCTTTTAATTTATTTTTTATTTTTTGCATTTTTGCTCATTTTCTTACTTGATTACTTGTTTCCAAATAAGGGTAGCTAAATAGCAGTCAACAATATTCAAAAACCCGTTATTAATAAAGGCCATTATTAACAGTCTCTGTTAATCTTTATAACCATACAATAATATGTGTATGTCATTTCCATTTTATAGTAGAGCACTCAAGCATAGAGAAGTTAAAAGATTCTGTAAAACTGTACAACTACTAAAGGGTAAAACTAGAATTTGAACCGAGCTCGTTCATTTTTAAAGGCTTTATTCTCTGTGCTTTATATTGCTGTCATATCCTCATCATTTTAGTTTTTGCCACAGTCTCCAAATCTTTTCAGAAAACAATAGAAACATTGTTTTCAGTGAATGCAATTATAGCTACAAATTTCTGTATTACTTCTAGTGTGTATTTCTAGTTATTCTCACTCATTGCCATTTTTTATGTCTAATGTCAGACATACATCTCAAAAGCTCTGTGTATTTTGCTAAAGATTTAAGAAGATAATCCTTTATTATATAAGGAGAAACGTTTTTTGGAAGGAGATGCTATCTTAAATTGGGTATAAGAAACATTTAAATTTGATTGTGTAGTTTATTCATCTGTATAAAAGAAGAAAATGCAAGTTACGTTTTTTGATACTTGTCATTTTCAAAAACAATTGGACCTAATTCTAACTATTCAAACTTATATTCCCTTGAAAGAATTCAATTCCACTTAAACAGAAGATTAGTGCTGAAATAGTATGGTGAGCAATATTGAATATGTTTGGGTTAAGTAGTTGTCAATGACATTTTGTAAATATCTTGTTTATAAATATGTTGATTAGAAAATACAAGGCTTGATCATCCCACTGGGTCATCTGGTGGGATGCTAGAGTAATTTGTTTGGTGCTCCTTCTTAATGTTCTTTTCTATCTTATTTTGGGCTTATTACCTTTTTCTCGTAGCTAACTAAGGAGATGTTCTATTTTACATGCTAATTTTAATTCCCCTCCCCCTCCAAAGTCAGTCGATTTCTTTTATATCTTCCCTGCCAGCTGCAAGAGAAAGACAGACAGGACGAAGCCTTTCTATTGTCAGACACTGACAGAGCAGAGAAATATAGACAGATGGATGACAGATAGTAGGGTTCTAAGTACCCTACAATTTATTGAGGGAAATAAAGGAGAGTTGAGTGGCAAATTACCTACACTGTTCAGAAACCAGCAGGCAGCCCTGTTTGCCAGCTATCCAAATTGTTTCTGGGTAATTTGGCACATTTCTACTTTGTTGTGCTACGTCTAAAGGAATGACTTTGAGTTTTGAAAATTCCCTGTTGCGAAAGATCTGCTCAAAACAAGCAATATTTGGAAGGTGCTCTTCAGAGAGATACACGTATCTTCATTTCACAGCTCCCCAAAAAGGAGACTTGAAGCATGATCTTCTAAAGTATGAAAAAGATGAAATACTTGATTTTAGTTCACGTTTGTAGACTTTTTTGGTTTCCATTTTGAAAACTTACCATCTGCAATATTCACACTTGGAAATCTGACTTTGATGATGATATTGATGAATCTCAGATATCAAAGTTACTTTTCAGGTCCGTATTTCTCACCAGCTAGCAGTTTTAGATGACTGTCACACAGCGATGCTGTGGGATAGTGAATTACAAATTAGTATTCCACAGACATCGTTTTGCAGTATACTCTAGAGGGAAAAAAAGGAGAGGCGATAAGAAAACTTGAAGCTTAAATTGGTGTAGAAAGACAATGTTAAGCAGGAGTTTATACTACAGGATTTTGTGAAGCTTATTATGCATTATTGTTCATCATAAATCTCTGTAAAGGGAACACAGAAAATTGTTTTTCTCAGGATACCACTAGTTTTACCAGGAACCATGGTCCATGAATCACTCATTAGAATAATTATCAAAGGCAGTAATGTGACTCAGCCTTCTTAGTAGTTTGAGTCATAAAATAATAACATACAAAAAGGAACCTAGGCCAGATGCAGTGGCTCACACCTGTAATCCCAGCACTTTGGAAGTCTGAGGTAGGGGGATTACAAGGTCAGGAGTTCGAGACCAGCCTGACCAACATGGCAAAACCCTGTCTCTACTGAAAGTACAGAATTATCCGGGCGTGGTGGCACATGCCTGTAATTCCAGCTACTCCGGAGGCTGAAGCAGGAGAATCGCGTGAACCCGGGAAGCGGAGGTTGCAGTGAGTTGAGGTTCTGCCATTGTACTCCAGCCAGGGAAACAAGAGCAAAACTCCATCTCAAAAATAAATAAATAAATAAAAAGGAACCTTGTTCTTCAGAGATTTCATGTTCACACTTCAAACTTTCCCTCAATAAAGGATATTTTAAATTAGAAAAGTTGTTAATATCATTATTTGCACTATAAGTATTTGACGCCAAATGTTTCCTAAAATAATTTAGAGCAGCTCATTCGGAATTAATGAGACATAGTCCTGATATCCTACTAGAGGGCAAGTGCTGTAACAGATACTAGGGATATAACACCAAACAATATAGATGTGGTTATTGGCTTCATGGTGTCTCCAGTCTAAATAAGAGATTATCACAGTCTACCTGAAGCCTTTCAAAGGCTTTCCCATGCCCACTGCAAACCTACCCCTTCCCCAAGGTTCCATATAGTTCAATAGATGGCGTCATCAACTGAGTTACTTAAGTCAGGAAGCTTAAGTAACCTCGATTTTTCCATCCTCCTTACTTCCCACAGTTAATCATTGAGTCTTCCTACATACCATTTCATTTCTGACACTTCTTCGATCCTCACTGCCTTCACCCTTACACATCATCGTCTTCTGTTCAGACACTTCTGTGGCCTGCAAACTTGGTTCCCACGTTGACTTGCCTGTCCTCCAATTCATCTGCCTAGTCATAATCAAGGTGATATTACAACCTTATTTTCTTCCTTGCCTAGATCAGATTTAGGCATTTTATACAGTTTTCAGCTGAATCCTCACTTCCTCAGAGATGTAATGCCCAAATACAAAGTTGGTCTGGTTTTTCCTATATTATACTTACACGCCTCCTTGAATATTTGAGGGAGGATGGGTTGGTGACAGTGATAACATTTTTTATAAAGTGGTAAATTCCAATTTGTTTCTCTGAATTATAAGCTCCTTAAGGACAGGGTCTGAGTCTGCCTTTGTTCACAACTATAGGACCAATACCTGATTTAGCTACTATGAAAGTGCTTGGAAGTTATTTATTCAGTCCATGCCATTGCTTCTGCTGCTCCTGCAGGGCGGAACTTCCATATCCCTCTTTTCCATCTATACCTCCCCACCCGTGCCCCAAAATAAATTTCTCTCCTTCGAGATTCAGATCAAATGTATTTCCCCAGTGAATTCTGTTACTGTGAATGCCCCAATGTGTTCAGAATTAATCAGTCACAAAATACGTTTTCCTCTATTTAGCAGTAATAATGTCCATCCCTCACCCAAGGCAATGATAATCTTCTATAATGCAAATGCCTTGCAGAGTACTTTGTGTAATGAAAACTTCTAGTAAGAACTTGTTGAACTGAAGTAAGTTGTGCTGATTCTGACTTTGCTGACTTTATCCCATTAGGTAGAAACAGACACATATCCAACTACTTAATTTGATGCCACCAACCAAAGGAGTCTCACATGAAATATTGAGAAAAGAATTCTTTACTCACCCCACATTCGTGCTTCCTGAATCTTCACCATCTAATTAAATGGTACTGTCTTCCATTTTCTCCAGTGGAAACTCTGACATTATCTTTGGATTCTCACTTTTTCTCACCATCCTCCTGTTCCTTCTAACAAATCCAACAGCAAGTCCTGTTAGTCCTCCCTCCAGTCTTTTGATTCAATATTCCTTCTATGCCTGCTGCAACGATCTTGTTTCAAGCCGAGCTAATTTCTTTTCCATTTCTTCACAACCATTTCACTGAGTTTGCTTCGACCCTTAACCAATTCACTCACTACCTAGAGCAAATAATATATTTTAGAAGCATAAATCAGACCACACGACTCAACTGCTTCAAAACTTTCCGTGGTTTTCTATATTATCAAGAATAAAAGGAAAACATCTTACCATCCTACAAGGCCCTGAATTTTCTGATTCATTACTACCATGTGAACTCCCTCTTCAGCGACCCCACCTTCCCACTCTCCCATATCTGCCTCACTGAATTTCTTTCAGCTCCTAAAGCAGGTCAACCTTTTCTAGCCTCTACTCCGGACCCTACTCCTTCTGCCTGGAATGCACCATTTCTACAATCTACATGACCAACAACTTCACTTCCTTAGGGGCTCAGTTTAAATGTCAGCCTCCCTGAATTGCCCTGACAGTACTATCTGAATGGGGGCACTTTCTTTTCAATATCTTCTGCCTTTATCTTCTCGTAGCCATTATTACAACTGCCATTATTCACATTTGCCATTTGCTTGTTTGTTGCCTAGATTTGCTTGTGGAATGTAAAATTCCACAAAAAAATCAAAAAAGAGAATTACATGCTAAGTTTTGTAAGAAATAAAGGAGTTTTCAGATTTGTTAATGTTGGATTAATTTTTTTATTTACTTTCATTTTTTTTTTAATTATACTTTAAGTTCTAGGGTACTTGAGCACAATGTGCAGGTTTGTTACATATGTATACTTGTGCCATGTTGGTGTGCTGCACCCATCAACTCGTTGGCACCCATCAACTCTTCATTTACATCAGGTATAACTCCCAGTGCCATCCCTCCCCGCTCCCCCCTCCCCACAATAGGCCCCGGTGTGTGATATTCCCCATCCTGAGTCCAAGTGATCTCATTGTTCAGTTCCCACCTATGAGTGAGAACATGTGGTGTTTGGGTTTTCTGTTCTTGCAATGGTTTGCTGAGAATGATGGTTTCCAGCTGCATCCATGTCCCTACAAAGGACACAAACTCATCCCTTTTTATGGCTGCATAGTCCACTTGTAAGAACAATTAAAAGAAAGGAAATTCAAATGAGTCGATTCAGCAGATTCTGCCATTGTTTCCAAAATAAGACTTGTGGTATGATGGGAAATTAGAACTCTATAACTCCCTACCGACTTCCATGCTTTAAAATGCAAGTACCCCTACAATGTGATAACTAAAGTACATTTCTGAAGATACAATCTTTTATATGTGTTAATTGCTTTTAGAATATTTCTTATGCTTCAAGTAAAATATTTCAATGACTTTACTTTGAAATAATTAATAAGGTTCCACTGCACTATTTAGAAAAGGTTAAAAATTTTCCTTCTCTTTTTAATGGTCATTTCCTCATTTTCTAGCTAGCTTTTAACCTCAATGCCATTTTGACACAGATTAAAAATATCCTACACCAATCATAAGATGTTTGACATTTTATGTCCTAAAAGAAAAGGATATAGAAAAGGATGATATCATCTGTAGAGGGACTATGTTCAACTCTATAAAAAATCTCTGCACGCCACATTTTTATTATGTAGCTTTATTCCCAGACCATTTTCCCCTTGTGTATTTGTGTCACGAAGATGTTTGATTCAATTTTATGTATTCATATGTCTCTCTTCTTTCTAAGAGGAAGCATTAATAAAGAAGAAAGATTAGGAATGAGTTTTTGAGTCCAGTCTATGAGAACTAGGATATGTACGGCATGCTTAGTGTGAAATGAAGAAGGGCCAGGAGCATTAGATGGCTAGATAATTGAGTTGTAGCAGCCTGGACCCTGAATTAATGTATTTTCAATGAAAAGAAAGCAATTGAATTTCCTGTGATCTCTCTGTAGTTCATAACCAGTTTACATTGGCCTTTTCTGGTCAATTTGTTTGTGCAATTGTTCGTTTATTTAGTCAATTACAACCTGTCCCTTAGGATTCATGGTGACCTTCCTGAACACATATATCCTTTAATTCATGATCCAGAAACCTGAAATATGTTTTTCTCCATATTTCTTTCTCAAATAGCAGAAATAAAGGTGTTGGCTGGAACTTTTAGTTATTCTATTCAATGGCAGTTTTCTGTAGCTGGGGAGTGACGAGCTAAGACAACATGAAAATAGTCTCCATTCAGGATTAGGTTCTGTTACCCTACTTAGTGATTAGAACTTCCAGGCCTTGCTAAAATATCGATTAACCCCGTGTCCCTCCAGTAAGCCTTCTAAATCCCTGTAGGTGCAAATGCTCTACAAGTCGACGGCTCCATATGGACTATTGTGAATTACACTGTGCTCTCTTACTCTTAAGCTCTGCTTATCACTCCATGACCAACCGATGCCTTTTGAATGACTATAGTAACCTAACATCAGGAGACACAAATGAGAGACTCAGAACTAATATCCTTCCTGGACTGCATACTCTTCCTTTTGGAGATTGGGTGTATCTCCCAAAGTGGTGTTCGTTTTTTCGTGGTTTGAACAAAAAGTGGTTTTAAATTTTCAATTACCATATAATATTTGAACCAGTTATTATCACTGGAAACATTGTCTACTTGTTTGTTCCTGGTGTCTATTTGCTCTATAACAAATTTCCTTGAAACTCTGTAGCTAAATATGGCGACCATGTCATTGTCTTTTAATTTTGTGGGTCAGAAATTTGGACAGAGCTATGTTGGGTGGTTTTTCTGTTCCAAGTGATGTTAATTGCTTTGCTTGATGGAACTTAGCTGGCGAATGAACTGTTTAAGAGGATGGAAGATCTGTCATTCACACATCTGGTGCCTTTGCGGTGACAGCTGACGCTCAGGTTCAGCTGTGCTGTCCGGCTGAGTGTACACAAATGTCATCTCTAGGACAGCAATCTTAAGACATTCAAACTTCTTACATGGCAGCTCAGAGGTCCTGGAGACAGTAGTGCCAGTAACCTAGCAGAAGTCTACAGAGCATCTATGGCCTACGCTCCAAATCTTAGAGTATCACTTCTCCTCTGTTGCATTGGTCAAGCAAGTCACTGAGGTAAGCCCAAATTCAAGAAAAGGAGTTAGACTCAACCTCTCAATGGGAGAAATAGCACAGTACTTGTGGCTGTCTCTAACACTGCCCAACCTTCTGTTAGACATAAAATATATAGGGTCAGTTTTACTATAGTAGCAGAGTGGATCAATTTAAAAATTCACCTTCCTTATCATTTCTTCATGTATTCATTCATTGATTCATTCATTTGTTCATCCATTAAACAAAGATTAAGTGAAGAGTTATCATATTATATGCAGGTACTATTCTAGGTATTAGAGAGATAGAGAACTTAAAATTTAATTTCTTAAATTAGGGGCAAGTAGAAAATTTAAGGATACACCCTACTCCAAATACTCTGTTGGCTTATTTTTGCAGTCTTCACAACAGGCCTATGAGGCAGATATTATCATGTTTGTAATTTAAATTATAAAAAATAAAGTTCATAGAGGCTAATGTTGCTAAGTTCACACAGCTCTATTTAAAAATTAAATAAATAAAGATATTCAATTAGGTCTGCCTGCATCCAGATTCTGTACATTAAGAATGATTAATATGATTTTGGTGGCAAGTAAATTTTATTGTGAATTGCAAAATAGCTCATTATTTCTTGAATAACTTAGAAAATACAGTAAAGCAAAATGATTAAAAAACACACACGCACAGACCTATATTTCTACTACTCAGATGTATTCAGTCTTTTCACTTGGGTGTGTCCCCATATCTGCCCATGATTGCTATGTAACAACTCACTCTAACACTTTGTGGCTTAAAATAACAGCCACTTACTCGGTTCACGAGTGTGTCAGTTGTTGATTTAGACTGGGCTCAGTGGGATTCTTCTGCTTCTCCAGTGGGCTCTCTCATGCTTCTGTGTACAGCTATAGGTACTTTTGCTTCTGGGCAGGCTGGCCAACTTCTAGAGTACCACAGGCCCCTCACACATGGTCTCTCCTTGTCCAGTGGGTTGTACTGGGCTTGTTAACATGTCAGCGATCCTGTTCAAAAAGAGAAGACGAAAGTATGCAATGACCCTTGAGGTCTAGACCCATGACTGGAATATCAGCACACAGCAAGTTGGATGACCAGCCCAGATTTAGGACCTGTGGAAATTGACTTCAACTCTTGATCTCTTCATGGGAGAAGATGCAAAGCCATATTTCAAAGAATATTGTATTAGGGTACTCCAGAGAGACAGAACAAATAAGAGATGGAGATAGATAGATAGATAGATAGATAGATAGATAGATAGATAGATAGATAGATAGATAGATAGATAGATAGATAAAGAGGGGTTTTATTAGGGGGATTGGCTCGTGCAATTATGGAGGCTGAAAAGTCCCCTGAACAGGCATTACAGCAGTTACACCCCAGACGCTTGGCCTGTCCAAACTGAAAAGCCTCAGAATCAGGGAAGTCAATGCTGTAATTCTCAGCCCAAGGACAGAAACCCAGAAACCGAGATGATGGACACTGGAAACCTTGAGAAACCTGAGAACCCGGGAGATGATGGACACTGGTGTGTAAGTCCTGGAGAGCCTGAGAACCCGGGATATGATGGACACTGGTGTGTAAGTCCTGGAGAAGCCTGAGAACCCGGGAGATGATGGACACTGGTATGTAAGTCCTGGAGAAGCCTGAGAACCCGGGAGATGATGGACACTGGTGTAAGTCCTGGACTCCGAAGACTGAGGAGCCTCAAGTTTTCCACGATAGCAGAGGAGATGCACCCAGCCCCGGATCTACAGACATTTGCCTTTTAGATGTTTATGTTTTCTCTGCGTCTCCAGCAGATTGCATAGTGCCTTCCCACATTGCCGGTGGCTCTTCTCCACCTTCCACTCAGATCCATAATCTCCTCTGGAGACACCCTCACACACATACCCCCAAATAATGATTAATCAGATTTCTAGGTATTTCTTCATCCAGTCAAGCTGATATCTATAATAAATCATCACAGGTATGGACTCAGAAAATAGTAACAACATTGTAGCCATATTTTAATCAATGTACTACAACTCTTCCATTTTTTTCCTAGGCTTCTGTAAGTAAACACAGATATATATATATAAAAACAAAGATGTTTTATATATCTATATATATATTTTATGTAATATGGATATACTGTCAACAATAGCTTGGTTAAACATTGTTTACTGTTTTTACAAAGAATCCAATCTATTATCATTGCTTGAACTTGCATCTGTTTGATTACTTGCAAAATTAAATATATTTTCACATGTTTATTGGCTACTTGATAGCAGTATTTACAGTGATGCGCTGGGATGTGAGAAAGGAGGCAGTAAATTATTTGGGGCATTTTGCAGTTATGCAGTGGAAATAAAATTAGCACTAAAGCATCAAAAATGGTCAGCATGGGAAGAGAGGAGAAGACCCTTGTGAGAACAGGACCCAGTGGCATTACTGCTGCCCAAACAGAGAAAGAAAGGGAGCATTAAAGATCGAAGGTGCTTCTGAAAAAACTGGAAGAATGAGGATGCTATTAACAGTTAATACAATATTATTAACGGTACATTCATAACATTACAATGCACAATTTTTAAAATTGCCATAATTAGCCTAATTGTGAAGTTAGAAGGAGAAAATAATTTTATTTAAAAAGTTCACTGCTGAACATTTTTGATAATAAGATACTATGAGAACGCCAAATGGAGATACTAAGCAGGCAACCTATAGTGGGCTATAATGATGTGTTAGTTTATTCAAAAAAGTGATGGTGAGAAACTATTTGACTTTCCAAAGGAATAGATGTTATTTCTCATTAAAGGAAACACAGATTTTTTTTTTTGAGACAGGTCCTCACTCGCAGGCTGGAGTGCAGTGGTGTGTCTGACCACGCAGCCTCAATCCTGTGATCGAGCCATACTTCCGCATCAGCCTCCCAAGTAGCTGGACTAGAAGCATGCACCACCACACCTGGGTAATGCACCTCCACCTGGCACCACCACACCTGACACCTCCACACCTGGCACCACCTACACCTGGCACCTCCTGGCTAATGCACCTCCACACCTGTTTTCCATTTCCTGCCTCCTTTCCTCCCTCCCTTCCCTGTTCCTTTCCTTCCTCCATTTCCTTCTTCCTCCTTTCCTCCATGCCTGTTTTCCTGTTCCTTTTCCTCCACCTTCCACCTCCTTCCTCCTTTTCCTCCTTTTATCCATTCCTTTCCATTTCCACCCTTCCACCTATTTCCCTGTGAATATTTCCTGTTCCATTTCCCTCCCTTTCCTTTCCTTCCTCCCATTCCATTTCCTTTCCTCCATTTCCCCCATTTCCCTCACCTATTTTCCACTACCTGGTGATCTCCCTCCACCTATTTTCCTCACCTCCACCACCTAGACCCCACCATTCCATTTCCATTCCACTGTTCCTCCATTTTCCTGTTTATTCCATTCCTTCCTTCCTATTTATCTCCATTTCCCCTCCCTATTTCCTCCATTCCTCCACCCTCCCTCACCATTTCCCTATTTATCCACTATTTTCCTACCCACTATCCACCTATTCCTCCCACCCTGACCCTGTTTCCCCTTTCCTTTCCCACTATTTCCATTGTTTATTTATTTCCATTTCTTCCACTACCTGGGATGTTCCTTTCCTGTTCCTTCCACCTGTTCCTATTTCCACCTAATTGGGATCACCTCCCTGTTCCTCCTTCCACCTCCACTGTTCCTTTCCACCTTTCCTCCACCTAATTGGGATCTTTCTTTCCCTCCACCTGTTTTCCACCCTCACCTCCACCTGGTCTCCTGTTTCCTTCCACTGGTCCTCCCATTTCCTTCCACCATTCCTCCTTCCTCCATTTCCTCCATTCCTCTTCTTTTCTTCCTCCATTCCATTTCCTATTCGGTCTTTCCTTTCCTCCCCTTTTCCTTTCCACCTCCACCATTCCTTCCACCATTCCACCTATTTCCTCCATTCTCACCATTTCCCATTCCTGTTCCTGTTCCTCCTGAACCCTGTTCCTTTCCTGTTCCATTTCCTGTTCCTTTTCCTCCCTCCTGTTCCTTCCTCCACCTTTTCCTATTTTCCTTCATTCCTTTCCCTTCTAGGATGCCCTCCACCTGTTTATCCACACCTCGGTTGCCTCCACCTGGGCTCTGCATATCCATCTTCCACCTTCCACCTCCATACCTACTTCCACCTGTTCTTTCCCCCTCCACCTTTCCACCTGTTTCCCACCACCTACTTCCCCCACCTCCACACCCAACACCACCACACCTGGCACCTCCACACCTGGCTAATGCACCTCCACACCTGGCACCTCCACACCTGGCACCACCACACCTGGCACCACCACACCTGGCACCACCACACCATGGCTGGAGTGCACCTCCCCACCTGGCTAATTTTTGTATTTTTTGTAGAGATGAAATTTTGCCATATTGCCTAGGCTGGTCTCAAAATCCTGAGCTCAACCAATCCACCCACCTCAGCCCTAAATCCCACAAAGTGCTACAGGATTACCATGAGGGTGATCCACCGTCGTGACCCACTGAATATTTAACAGAACCTTAATCATAGAACTACATTTAAGAGTAACCTGAAAAGAAAGAGACAAACAAAAGACATTGAGAATTAAGACGTGTCATAGTATGATTTCTATCTCATTCCCCCACACCCTCTCGTGTTTCAGTTCCATAATGTACTTGCCCTCAATTAGCGATCATTTCTCATACTTGGTTATTAATAATAAATGCTGTCAAGTGTCTTTACCTTCCAGCACCAAACCTAAAACTCACCAAAACGTCTTCCTTTCATCTTCCACAATTAAAGGGGCATCTGTTTTCCTCTCAGAAGAAATGTTCGCTGGATCCCATTCCTCTCTGTCAATATTTTACCCTTCTCCTGGCTTGCTGTCTCTTCAGTGTCATTTGCCTCCCACTTTTTTTCCCCAAATCATTCCCATAAGAAAAGAAATATCCTCTAGTATATACCATTTTCAATGATAAAAACATTTCTTGCCCCCATATCTGTCTCCAACTACTTCTGCATTATTTGTGTTCTCTTTCTAGCAAAATTTATTCACTCCCTTATTCTGGCTAATTCATCTCCAATTAATTTCCTACCTCCAAGTGCTGTTTTTCTACTCTGACCACTCTTCAAAGTCATTAACAACCACCATGTTACCAAGTCCAGTTTATTCTCACCATCTCATTCGACTTCTCAGTAGCGTTTGACGGTGAATCCTGACATTCATATTGAAACATCTTCCTGTCTCATCATTCACTCTGTTTTCTTCTGAATTCACTGATCCTTATTCTTTTTTGGCTTCTTCTACCCTACCCCATAAATAAATATTAGAAGTCTTTGAAACTTTTTTCAAGACTTAAAAAAAAAAAAAAAAAAAAAAAAAAAAACCTTGTCAATTTTCTTGGATATAAACATTGTCTTTGCGCTGAAGTTTTCCTGTACCTCTACCCTAGGCCACTTCTCTGAGCTGAAAACAAACATAACCAAATGTATGCCTGGAATCATCACCTGGGTATTTCACACATAGTTCTGACCTCACATGTTGAAAGCAAAACTCATTGGTTTTTGTTTGCTTGTTTTTGTTTTGTTTTATCTTTTAACGAGACAAGGTCTCAGTCTGTTGCCCAGGCTGGAGTGCCGTGGTACGAACATGGCTCACCACAGCCTTGACTTCCCAGGCTCAAGGAATCCTCGTATCTCTGCTTCCTGATTAGCTGGGACCACAGGTGTGCACCACCACACCCAACTGATGTTTTAATGTGTTTTAAAAGTGAGGTCTTGCCCTGTTGCTCAGGCTGGTTGGAATTCCTGAATACAAGCCATCCTCTTGCCTTGGCCTCCCAAAGTTCTGGGATTGAAGGCATGAGCCACTGTGCCTGGCCAAAGTGTCTTTTCTCTTTCCTGTTGTATCTTTACTGCCACCTTTCTCTATGTCAATAAATAACAACATCATTCACTCATTTATTCAAACCAGAAAGAGGATTGATTTTGATATTCCCCTCACCTCTTCAATCTAAGCCGCAGAAATTTCTGTTGATTCTGTCTCTAGATGGTACCTTGAATATGTCCACCTCTTTTTATTTCTTCTCTTGGAATCATCAGGTCCAGCCTCTCCATATAGAAACAAAAAGTGAATTTCATAAAGCTGAATTGGGTCACATCATTCCTATGTTAAAACCTATCAAAAGAACCCATTGCACTCATGGTAACACTCAAGCTCTTAATAAGATTTAAAAGCCCCAAATAATATGGATACTACATAATTTCTAAACTCACTTAGTGCCACTTTTCCTATTTCTGACAATAATCTGTGCCTTCAGATTGCAAAGTGGTTTTCCAGAAGGTTTCTCTAGGCTACCCCCTTGGTCTACAGGGAATGCTTCTCTCTCTCCTGCTGTCCACATGGCTGTTCCTTATATTGCTTTTGAGTCGTCACATTCTCAGTGGGGCAGTTATAGATTGAATTGTGTCTCCCCAAAAGATATATTGAAGCCTACAGTACCTTTGAATATGACCTTTTTGGAAACAGGGTCTTTGCAGATACAATTAAGCTAAAATGAGGTCATTAGCATGGGCCCTAATCCAGTATGATTTAGGGCTTTATGAGAAGGAGACATTTGAACACAGAGTGAGACACATACAGGAAAAAAGATGAAGATGATGTAAAGACATATCCAGAGGAGACGGCCATGTCATGATGGAGGCCGAGAATGGAGTATTGCGTCTACAAGCCAAGGAATAACAAGGATTGCCTGCAAACACCTGAAGCAAGAAGAGACTAGATAGGACTCTCCCACACATGCTTGAGGGAGAAGAGGATGCTGCTGACACCTTGATTTTGAACTTCTACCATCTAGAATTGTGTGGGAATAAATTTCTGTGTTTTAAGCCTCTGAGTTTGTGGTACTTTGCTACAGAAGCCCTAAGACATTAATAAAGGGCCTTAACCCACCCACCCCCCCATGCTATCTAGCCTGTTTTGTTTTAGATTACCTTTTATGATTTTTTTTTTCAAACTCTATTGCACCTAAACTCCTAGCATGCATCCGTCTGTTTTGGTGATTGTGGTTTCCTTTTCTGCAGTCAAGGACCATATTTTCCATGTTCACACTCATATCTCCAACTTTCTGCCTAGCATACAGGCAATCATCAATTCATTTGCTATAAACATGAAATAAAGATAGTGTTGGAGAAGTCAAGGGAAAGGAATAGCTCAGTAAAAAGTGATGGTTATGAATGTCAAACGCTGCAGTGGAATCAGAAGTGGAAAAAGGTTATTGGATCTTCTAATCTCATGGAAGCCGTTGGTGACCTTTGAGGGGTCAGTTTTAGGCACGTGGATGTGGTAGAAAGCACACCATAGGAAAAGACACTGAGCTGGCCATGAGGAAATGTAGAAGGCAGGTGCAGGTCGCTCCTTCCAGAAAGTTGGTGGTGAAATGAGGGTGTAGAGTAAAGCAAAGCCTCAAATTTTCTTTGGGTGTCTAACAAAAATGGGAAATGACTATTCAAATTGAAGGCTGTGTTTCTGGTTTATTAATTACAGTAGAGACAAGCAAAGATTCTAGATTTGAAGAGAAAGTATTCAACACAATGGGAAAAAAAGATGTTTCTATGAATTAAGTGAAGAATTTAGGAGAGACCAAAATCATTAATGAGGATAAAGAGTAGATGCCTTTGGAAAGTTTCTTCCTCAAGAACAAAAATAAACCCAGATAATGATAGAAATACAGAAAGTATCGTAGAAAACATCATATAGTGGCTTCTATTTTGCTTTTTGTTTGTGTTTGCTTTTTCAAACATATCTTATGTTCCTTACTAGATTTTAAACATTTTTCAGATCCTAGATTCTCTCTATACATACAAAACAGGATAAAATATATGTTTTAAGACATTCTCTTGTCCTAAACCGTATATAGTTTGTACTTAGTGGAAAAGTTTTCATTCTTAATTTTATGCCCAACTTAAAACCTGTTAAATACTTTATGCCCAGCAAGAGGTGAAAAGTTATTTTCATTAAGTCGTTTTCTATTAAAAGAAGAGCTAGTGTTACTTGAGTGTTTATGGTATACCAGGCTCTGTGCTAAGGTTTTCAACACATTTTATCATTTCTTCTTTGAAATAACACAAAGGGATAGGTGCATTTTGTTTCTACATGCAGATGAGAATCTGAAGGTTAGAAGGATCACTTGTCTAAAGGCATACAAAGAAGTTGCAGGAAATACATGCCTGTCTCCAGAGCCACAGGCCTAAATCTGTGTGTTACTGCCCAGAGACGTACAGAACAGTTGCATGAAAGAGAAGTTCAGTTTGGTGTCCAGCTGTAGTTTTTTGAAGCTGTATTATCTGTTAGAAAATGGTGTTTTCTATATAAGCAGTGCTAAGCTATGTCTCATGCCTCTGCTAGCTGTCAGCCATGCTGCTGGTTGACTTGACTGTTGATCGCACAGTATCCTATCTGTACTCTTGGCAATTTTTCATTTCATGGATTTTTTAAATGATAAAAACAAAAACTTGGTGTGAATACAACAAAATGATTGACGAAAGATATTCTAAGCAATAAAATCTCCAATTTCCTTGTTTCTGGTGTCCCTCCCGAAGAGGTACGTGGCAATAGTGAATCTCTTTAAAATTAATATCGATGTGTCCATTTGGAAACTAATAAAATCTTATGCTTTCCACAGTTGGTAGCAATAAAAACGAAGTATGTATCATTCAAGGTGGCCTTAATAGCTGGCACTGAGGCTGAGTCAGATTTTATAAGCATTTTAAATTATATTACTCAGCAATTATTGTTAGCATGGACATTGTTATATGTGATTATCTAATGCTTTAAATTATTTAAAATCAATATGTAGTTCTAAAAGCTTAGACATATAACTTTAAAATGATTCTCATGAACTCATTTGACACCATGTTAATGCTTCTGTCTTCTTTAGCCTATATTTACACCTTGCAAACCAGGTTAATTTAAACATTGAAGATACAAACTACCATAACTTTATAAAATGCATGAATATTACCATTATAAGGAAAACAAGTAATGTTATGCACAATAAAGTATCCAAGATTGTCTTATGCTTCCCATTGCTGTACCTAATATTTTCTTTCCCTTCCTAAACCGAATTTCATTCAAATCTTAACTTCAAAGAGAGACACTGTATATGCTCAGTTACTTAAGTAATTAATTTATTAGTTCGTTCTTACACCAAACTTGATGTTTTTTGATTCCTTAGACTTCTGTAGGCATTCAAAGGTTTTGCATGCTTAATTTAAAACATTTTAAAGAACAGCCTTTGAATGCGTTATAGTAGCACATTAAGAGCGATTAATATTGCGATCAGAGTTGTATCAAGATAGCAACAAGAGAATATTATATTTAACAACTGTTAAGTGGTGCTAATGGGCAGGTTTAGACTACAGAGCAAGGAGAATCTATAAGTGCAAATGCAGATCTTGTTACACATGATTAAGTAAAATGAATGGGGTAATTAAGAAGTTACTGACACGCTGAATTCTTCACATGCTTGTGATGCCTACAAATATAATTTCAGCATGGCCTCATCTCTTCCATATGTGAAACCCGCTTTGTGATCAGTAGGCATCCCAGGTTTATTCTCAGGGACAGTTGACCTACACAGGGTAAATAGCTCTGCAAAGCCTGTCAGTACTGGGAAGGCTACTCAGAGGTTCTCTTGCCTGTCTTTCTGCTTTCCAGCAAGGTCATACTTAAATCATCCCAACAACTCAGACATCCTGTTATTAAAGCTTGTCAGAAAGAATAAGTCTTAGCCCTCCTTGTTTGGTTGTATAATATTTAATAATTGTGAGTAGTATATTCCTCTTTTTTATTCATTCATTCATCCACTACCTTTGGTTCTATTCTGCATTATAAAATTAATTTCCTGCTTTGATTTTTCTGCAGGAGAATACACCTATTCCCTGCAAGTGGTTTTTCTTTACTCTTGGATTCTTCAACAGGTTGAATGAAATTAGAACTATTTTTTTAAAAAATGAAGAAGCATAAATAACATTCCCTTTGTTCCAAATACTTTTTTTGTAATATTTCTCACACCCTTCTGCCAGGAAAGTTGCCATATCTGTCACACCTTCTCTCTTTATTTCCTTTCTAATGAATTTAGATGTGATAGTCTGTCATTCCAACTATTTTCACGCCAATGACCTCAACTCTTTCCCTATTTTGCCTGCCACCTGTATACATGGGGTGAAACTCCAATGCTCAACTTACCTGTCTTCACTTTCTTCAGGCCTATTATTGGACTATGGATTGCAATCTAGAAAACTTATTGGTTTCCAACAGTAACCTGACCTTCGATTTGCTTACAAATCCTGCCATTTCCCTAGTTAGTGCTCTTATTTTCTGAAGTGACTATTCCTATCCTTCTCCACTCTTTTCAGATCTTTCCTTTCAAGCTCATCCTTGTTGGTTAAATAAATAAACAAATAAATATAAAATCTCCTTTCCTAGCACTTTTCTCCTTACTATTATTTTAATTTCTAATTCACAGAAGAAATAAAATCTTCAGGAATTCCTAAACTTTGCGTCCAGCACTACACACACACACACACACACACACACACACGTCATAAAAGTATTTTTTTTACGTTTACGCCCATCATGTCCTCCTGTTAAGCAGGAGTTATTCTTTCCTCAGTCTCGGGCTAACTTCTCTACATCTGGATCTCTTTTCTTCCCATGAGATAAATGACTTCTGAAATGTGATAACTTCAGTCTATGTTGGTGACATCCTGTCACTATTTGATCACATTTAAGTCTTTCATTTTATCAAAACAAACAATGCAATCTATTTTATCTCTCTACAGCTTCACTCTTCTTTCCTCCACTTGACAGCCGAGTGTTTACAAGAGCTACTTATACTTACTAGACTTCTTACCTTTCATTCCCAGGCTAATTTATGCCACCCAGCTTCCTTCTCTATCAGACGATTGAACTGCTTTCTCAAAGGTCATCAATAATAAATATAATGAACAAGTGCAGTCATTATGTTTACTTCTCAGTAGCATTTAACACTGAGGTTCGTTCTCTCTCATGGAAACAGTTTCATTCCGTGGTTTCTATAACACACCCTCTACACTGACTTTTGACCATTCACCTGATACCATTTTTGGAGGTACTTCTTTCTTGACCCATCAGGTAAAATATTGGTTATCTGTAAGAAGTATCTTCTAGCCATGTTTACTTGGGATCACTCTTTCCTACTCCCATGGCACCAATTAAAGTCTTTATATTTGGTGGTATTCAGTTTCAGATATGTTTCTGCTCTTTCAACCCACACATACAGCTAGCTACTAGATATCTTTACTTTATTCTCCAGTCAGCTTAAATTGGCTGTGTCCATATCTAAGCCTGTCCTGTTACTTGCAAATTATTTGCTTGCCCTGCAATCATTCTCCCAGTGAATGGTACCACTGCCATCCGTTAGCCGTCCACGCAGAATATTGGGCATGATATAAATGTCTGTTATCAAATCCTGTTGTTTTCATTCCCCCAGCCTTACCTTGTTCTAGGGCACAATTATAGATGATGACTAACTCCTTTCCCTTTCGCTTCCTCCAATTGATTATCTGTGTGGCAAGTAGAAAATAGTTTGTTCATTTAGTGTTGTTGGCATGAGCCCATGGGGGAAAGTCTTTCAAAACTCACTGTTAAAGAATGTAAAGATCAGAAATTTGTCAGCGAGACATATTTTAAGTTTTCAGAAAAGTGGGGAATCTCTTCCTAGAAAATGTTGTGTGAATACGAAGCTGTATTTGGGTTATTGTTTATTGGCAACCTTTATTCGGATTATTAATTGATCGTATGACCTTTTTTTTTTCTTTTTGATACTCTGGCCAGACTATTTACCATTTTATTGAAGAACTATGTGTTCTATTTTAAGAATTAAGACTGTTATACACATTATCACTAATTTTTATCACAATCCTCTTTTCAAATAGGGAAGCTGAATTTCAGGCAAGTTAAATAAACAGTTCAAGTTCTCACAGCCAATGAGGAGAAGAATAAGGATTTGAACTCAGGTCTCTCTGTCTATAACACCTATTATTATTCTGCTGTTCAGCAGCATTTCCTAAGATAATTATTATTAAAACATGAATTGAAAGATTGAATCTAGTAATGCAAGTTAATTCTACATTTATTTTAATATTAATTTCATTATGGTGGTTTCTTCTTCTAGTGAAAGACTAACATTTTATTTTCTGTTGCTATTCCTGTTTTGCTTGAAGAAAATTTTCCTAATTTCATTATTGTTTAGCTTATATTTTAGTTTTTGAGATAGTTTTGTTGAATCTGTCCTTCTATCTTTATATCTATATATCTATATCTATATATATACACACATACACACACACACATATATATAAAGATATAGTGTGAGGACAAAGCTGGACTTGTTCACTGGTAATCTTTATTTGGATTATATTGTATAAGTGCTCCTGCACAAATTTAAAATGGCAATACAAATCATTCAAGAGTCTTCTTATTGTCTGCATAGTCACCGAGGCCATATATTTTTAAGTTTTATGTAATAAACTCTATGAATTAAGACAAAATGGCAAATTAATACCGGAAGGACTGTAGATCCAATCAATACCTTACATTAATGTGATTTTTTTTTTTTAATTTTTTTTTTTTAGACGGAGTCTCGCTCTGTCATCAGCCTGGAGTGCAGTGGCACAGTCTCAGCTCACTGCAACCTCCGACTCCCGGGTTGAAGCGATTCTCCTGCCTCAGCCTCCTGAGTAGCTGGAATCACAGGCACGCTGCCACTACACCCTAACTTTAATATTTTTAGTAGAGATGTGGTTTCACCATGTTGGCCAGGATGGTCTTAATTTCCTGACCTTATGATCCACCCGCCTTGGCCTCTCAAAGTTCTGGGATTACAGGTGTGAGCCACCGTGCCAGACCTATAGTGTGATTTTTTAAAGACTGACTTTTGTCACCAGGCTAGCTGACGTAAAAAGGAGTAGTCGTTCATTAATATTTGAGTTCAATCTATTATCAACTTGTCAGTTTTTTTCCCTCCTAAAGAGGGCCCCATGTTTGCATTTGCAAATATTCAGGTAACTTGTCTTAATCTCACTGAAGAACAATAGTAGGATTAATTAAAAAGAGTTAAATGATGTTACCTTGAAAACAAAATTTCACATGCTATCTCATTTAATCCTTGGAAACATCTTGAGTATTGGGGATATCGGATTCACTTTTCAGATAAGGAAATTGAGATATAGAAAAACTAGATTATAGCTAAATATTATTGAAGCTGAATATAAACATGTAGTTAAGCCATTATAAAATTCTGCTTTATATTTTAAATAAGACATGGTCCCTGTCCATGAGGAACTCACAGATTACCTGATATTTTAACAAATCTTTGCAAAACCAGTGTTATTTATGGAATTATATTAGAATCAAATAATGGATTGCCAATCTTTTAGGCAAAAAGAGGTGAGATATTGTCAATTTCATAGGAATTAATTTAAAATGTATGCAGACTACAGTGGTGGTTATAGAAGAATGTGGTTATTTGTGCCTAGTTAAACCAGTAAAGCCTTCAGAGAAGAAAAGATGCATAACTGTGTGTTGAAAGGAATTCTTAGAGAGTTTAGTAGGCACATAAAGGATGAAGGGGATGCTTAGTAGATACACACATGAAATGTGGAGACATCAAAGACTGCTGTGTACTCCGAGAGGTTTGTGATGCTTGGAACTTAGCATGAGAAGGCACAGGACAGCTGCCTATGGATGCAGGCATTCAAGTTGTGCATTGCAAAGGGGTGTGAGATTTAAGGAAGTGCCACTTACATCTTAGGCACATCCTTAGTTTTATAAGGCAGGGTCAGAGACTCTGGACTTCATGATGGGGACCTAGAATCTGCAAGAAGTTTCCCTTCCCACAAGAAGCTAAATTTAGCCAAGAAGCTAAAATGTTTCAAACAGAAGAAATGGTTATCGATGGTGCAAGCTGCAGTAAGGATGATAATACTGACTTAAAGTCTAACAGCAGTTGAATTCTTGGTATTTACCTGGCACTATTCTAAGAATAGTATAGTCAATGCCTTATATAACATCCATGACAAAAAGTATTGCTATTATGCCCAACATATAGTTAGCTATACCTTGGATGGGTGTTTATTGGGGGAGAGAGGCACACATATATATTCTCAAGAATTCCTACAGGAACATTTTTGTTTGGATTGGTTTTAGTTATTATTGATCCTAAATGACTGAACATCCACATGTCAAGGCATTAGTCTAAGAAATGAAAAATGAGAGAAAATAAATAATAATTTTATCCTAAAATTCATGTTTCTGCTGTGAGATTTCTCAGAGGTAAACTATAATTCACTTAATGCCTTATTCCTGTCTTTTTGCATGAAAAAAAGTAAATTCTATAAGGAAAAACTGGCAAAGTTCAAGCAGGTTTTGAAAACTGGAGATTATATTATATAATTACATCTGAGATGTAAGGATGTTATTGTCACGTCTTTTTATTCTGCTCTTTTCCTAAGGGTCCTGAAACCAGAAATCACCATTCTGAGTAAATTGATATGTGACATTAATAGTAAATTGGAGGAAACAATTCATTTCACTCTAAATGCTAACTAGATATTAAGTAAACAGATGACATATTGTGATTTAAAGTAGTCCTCCTGATATGCATCTATATTTAGTATGCTTAAGTGATGGCTTTCAGTTTAACGATTACGGTACTTTACACGTGTTTTGAGCCTCTAGTGCAAATTGAATTGTGACCTCAGCCCGTTGTTAAGTCGCTGGTTATACTGATGTACCCAGCTGAGTGACAGCAAGGCCTTTCTCCTTTTGGGGAGTGATAATCCACTGAGTTAATCAATCTCTCTATAGATTTGGATCTGGGACTGGATATACTTTCAGCATAAAATAAAATTATTGTTATTAACAGTATCTTGTGTATTTTCCTAATTCGTGAAGGTTTTTTTAAATGTAATGCTCAAAACGTATGTGCGAGTTACAGTTATCTCCATCCTACGTGTGAGGAAATAGAGGATTCATGGAGTTATCAGGCCAAAGTCATGCAGCAAGTGAATGGCTGAAGTAGAATCTGAATTCATCTCTAAGTAATTCTAGAGCAACGATGTTTTGAAATCTTGTTGGGCATATGGACAGTTGATGTGCCAGCTAGTTTTGCAAAGGGTGAGAAAATGTCTTAAAGTCTTTGAGAACAATGTAAGTATCCTGGTTTCACCTATGATGACCACTGCAGTTTTGACTTCTGCCACTTCTCTTTGTACTTTAAGTTCTAGAAATTCCCACCAACCCTTAATATCTGAATCTCACTGTAAACCAAAGTACAATTCTGAACACCCCAGCCGACTGAATGGATCCCTCCTCTAGGCCGAGGGGATTCCAAAGAAACCAGAAAAGCTAGTCCAGAACATGATGGGAAGGGGAGATCAGACATACCTCATTACACCCTCCTCCCTTTGGAATTTAAGCACAGTTGATCAGCATTAACATTAAAGCAGAGATCTTAAGACTGGCAAAACAGACTCTGTAGCAATAAGACACCAAATTTCAACCTGACTTTCATATAGCACCACATGCCAGACTGCAAGCCCTGAAAGAAATTATTTTACCTCAAAATGGATTTCTTTTTTTCTTTTTCTTTTTTTAAAATTTATTTATTATTATTATTATTATACTTTAAGTTCTAGGGTACATGTGGATAATGTGCAGGTTTGTTACATATGTATACTTGTGCCATGTTGCTGTGCTGCACCCATCAACTGGTCAGCACCCATCAACTCGTCATTTACATCAGGTATAACTCCCAATGCAATCCCTCCCCCCTCCCCCCTCCCCATGATAGGCCCCGGTGTGTGATGTTCCCCTTCCCCAGTCCAAGTGATTTCATTGTTCAGTTCCCACCTATGAGTGAGAACATGCGGTGTTTGGTTTTCTGTTCTTGCGATAGTTTGCTGAGAATGATGGTTTCCAGCTGCATCCATGTCCCTACAAAGGACACAAACTCATCCTTTTTTATGGCTGCATAGTATTCCATGGTGTATATGTGCCACATTTTCTTAATCCAATCTGTCACTGATGGACATTTGGGTTGATTCCAAGTCTTTGCTATTGTGAATAGTGCCACAATGAACATATGTGTGCATGTGTCTTTATAGCAGCATGATTTATAATCCTTTGGGTATATCCCCAGTAATGGGATGGCTGGGTCATATGGTACATCTAGTTCTAGATCCTTGAGGAATCGCCATACTGTTTTCCATCCCCATCAAGCTACCAATGAGTTTCTTCACAGAATTGGAAAAAACTGCTTTAAAGTTCATATGGAACCAAAATGGATTTCTCTGACATATTTTGACATGGCTCTGCAAAGGGGTCTCTTGTAGGGGAATTATACATTCTATAGCGAATCCTCTTCCCTTTCGAGGTCTTTTTCTGATCCTGAAGAAATTAGCTGACACTCTAGCACCTTTTAAAGGTCTGAAGAAGAAATATTTGCCATCCATTGCCTCTGAAGGTGGCCATCTATGAGACTACATCTGCATAATAAGGACCTTGGTCCCCACAGCCCCTTATCTTGTCTTAACCCAGACACTCCTTTCTGTCGACTCTAGGTCTTTTGATCGGTCTCTTTCAGCCCATTGCCAATTAGAAAACATTTTAATTCACTATGACAGGTAAGCCCCACACCCACCTTTGAGGTGTCCCACCTTTCCAGACCAAACCCCTGTACACCTTCCATGTATTGACTGAAGTCTGCCTGTAACTTCTGTTCCCCTAAAATGTATGAAATCAACCTGTACCCCAACCACCTTGGGTACATGTTCTCAGTGGGGCTGGGCTATGAGTCCTGTTCTCGCATTTGGCTTGGAATAAATCTTTTTGAGTATTTTATGGAGTTTGGCTTTTTTCATCAACATCACCCTGTACTTACAGGCCTCAGTTCTTTTGTACATGCTGTTGCCTCGACCTTGGATGCCCTGCCGCCCAAGCATTCATATCCATCCACCCAGTTATCTGATCATTCTTCACGTGTGTGTGAGATTCCTATTTGTACCATAGCAGGAGATGAGAGAAAGTCAACTTGGCTGGCTTTGAAGATGTAGGAAGGAGTCAAACCCTAGGAGTGTTGCAGCCTCTAGAAACAGCAAATAGCTCTCAGTTGACAGCCAGCTGGAAAAATGGGTACCTTGATCCTACAACCCCAAGCAATTGAACTCTTCCAAAAACTCCAACGTGAGGGAAATTGATTCTCTCCTAGAGCTTCCAGAAAGGAATGCAGCTGCTGACAGATGATCCGGATTCCCTGAGACCCGCACAGAACTTCTGACCCGTGGAACTGCGAGAAAATAACCCCGTGCCGTTGAAGCTGTTGAATTGTTGGTGACTTTGAGAGGATGAATGCACAAATGGATAACGGCCACACCACACATAAAAATAGAAACCTGACCCACAGACTCTGCAGCAGCCAGTCCAGGAAGACGAACCACAACCTTGCCAGCAGTTGGTCCAAAATGATCAACACTCTGTCAAGAACTGTCACCTTCTCTAGTTTTGTTCCCACTTCCAATTTAGGACCAACCAGAGAAAGCAAAATATGCATCTCCACTCAAACAGATAAAATGCCCTGCTTCTTCTTTGACTGCCTACAGCTTCTCTACGCCAATAATCTCCAGTCAGGGCACATGTTAAACCTTCCATTTTTTCTACTCTAAAGTTTCTTTACTCACTCGCCCACCTTTGATTCCTAGCCAGATTCAAGCAATAGTGGCTGACTCTCTAAGTGCAGCGAACTCTCAGTACTTAGCCTTTGTGTGTTCTCATGCGGATAGTCTTCCTCTATTTCCACTATAGGAGAGGGAAAAAAACCAACAACTTTTTCCTCTACTCATCTGAAGTTCTCTAGCAAAGGCCCTGTAAACTAGACTAGCAAAAGACAGATTAACAACAGAAAAACATATAGAAGTTTACTAATGTGTGCATCACACATACACATGTGAGCATTCAGAGATGAGTAACTCAAAGAATAGTTAGAATTGGACTTACATACAATCTTAGGCTAAACAAAGGAAAAGGGGCTTGTGTCTGGGGAAGGAGCAAGGTGACCAAGAA
Organism: Papio anubis; assembly: GCF_008728515.1. Taxonomy (NCBI): domain Eukaryota; kingdom Metazoa; phylum Chordata; class Mammalia; order Primates; family Cercopithecidae; genus Papio; species Papio anubis. Next base: position 462,497 of record NC_044977.1, read on the forward strand.
AAAGGATGGTCGGTGCCTTTTCCATCGACAAGAGTTCTTTAGAGTCCTCCTTCTTCTGGTGTGGGAAAGGGATGCATTTGTAATTTGTAAGTTCCATTTACACATGGAAAATGTCTTTATAAATGGAAATATTTTTATGAAAGGAAAGCTTATGCCCTGTCTTTGGAGCTTTTCCTGAACCCACTGGTTCTCAATAGCCTTTAGCTCAAAATAATTCATATGTCAAAGAGGCATATTTGGGAGTGACATATTCTGGTACCTTGCACCAAACTTGTCACAAAAGCAATAGGTTAATAAACCCAGCATAGGGGGCAACTTGGGCACCAAGAAAGGGATGAAGGACAGAATTAAATGAATTTCTCTGTTAACAAAGGCTACAGCAGACCATGCGGAAACATACCACCAAACATCTCCACATATAGACAGCACTTTTGGTCATGTAATGGAGGACCAGATTATCCAACAGTCGGGTGGCAAGAGGCATCATAGAACCAAACTATGTTCAGATGCAGGCCCTCTCTTCACAGTGTGGCCTAGCCAGGAGTGGGGCTACTTAGTCCTGGTGAACCGTGGGCAGCTTGGAGCCAGCTCACGCGTTAGATATTGGACCCCTCACAAAACTAGGCTGTGGGTTCTTGAGTTATTAATTGAAAAAATAAAAAAAAAGTTATTGATGTTTTTCCTCAGGTTTGTGGAGCATGAAATCATGGTTACCTTCCACTTTCCACTTTAAGCCCTCTGTAGGGTTTGAATTATTTATATTGAGCAGGCATTACTTTTTTGATCAGAAGAAGAAAACAGCACAAAGACAGGCTAATTTTGCAAAACAAAACAAACTCTGAGGTTTATAAATGGTTTTATTTATTTTCTTAATCAGTCTTTATGCCACAACAGACTTCTCAATTATTTGTGAATATTAAGAGAAATTGTTTCTGAAAAATACATGCGGTGTATTAGAAGTTTCCTCTGAAAATCCCATTTTTATACTTAATCTTATACGAGTGGATAATTACCAACTTTAATTTTTTATTCAAAACGTTGCCACTTACAGTCTCACAGGTATCTTTCCATTATTCTTAGGACCGTCACGCGTTGAACTCCATTGTATTACATCTTAATTATCTTGCTCCTTAGTTAAGAGGACAAAGATGTACCTTAAGTTAGAGTTTTAGAAATCAAGAGATACTCTCCATACAAACTATCCTTGAACAAAAGCAAAGTACGTCCCTAATGTGCCATCATCGTTGAACTATGTCCCTGTGGCCATTGTAAACAATTCCCAGCAAAATGACACTATGTTAATTTAAAGGTTGCAGTTACCCTCTTCAAAGCTGAGGTTATAGCTCTTCCCCGTCTGCTAATTTTATATTATTAGAATTTAGATTTCTTGAGGAAGCAGATGGCTATAAACTGTAACAGGTGTTTATGGTGCACTGCCTTAACTTTATATGCTGAACAGGTACACCTTGAAGTTTGCTGGGCTGCACAGGGAATTAGTGCTTTAAATGATGTGTGGGTAGAGAATTAATTTGTTTTGAACTACCTGAAGAAAATTCAATATAGTGCGCACAGTGGTTCATGCTTACTTGACATGGTGCAATACAATGAGAAATGTCAAAAAAAAAAAAAAAAAAAAAAAGATTTAAAGGAACCCTGAACTGTATTCTTCAAACCAGCCACTTGTCCTGCTAATAAAATGCCAAATAAGAACATGATCCAACGGTGCTGCAGTGGATGAAAATGGAACAAACAGGGAAAGCATTCATGCCTCAGTGACTGCTTCAATGTTTATGTGCATAGCACAGCTCATCTCTACTCCCCTGAAATAAGAGTAAAATGCAAATCTGCATTTCCATTTTGTACATCTTCACAATATTTTCCACATATATCATGTTGTGCTTCACTTGGCAATGTTCTATCTCACTTGAATGAAGCCCTTCTACTGTTTCATAATTCATAAAATGGAGAAGAAAAGAGAAAAAAAGAGGAGAGAGCAATATAATGCCTAGACTTGTAGGTATTTTCTGCAAAAATATAAATTGTTTAAAAGCAAGGAGGATATCCTACCACACATGAGATGAATATACAACTGTGTAGGAAACACTGATTGATGAACATGATACGGATTTATTGAACCAAATATTTAATAATACTGCCTATCTAAATCATGTACCTTGTAGACAGAACTTGACTTCAGTGCTTTATCCCAGCACAAAGAATGTTGCTTGGCATGAAAAAATTACCTGATAAACATTTGTTGAATTTATTAAATGGATCATAGGTGCAAACAGACTAGAAGAGACAAAATGTTTATACTTTATAATTACTGGTGAAACTGCAGAATAATTACTGAAGCAGTTGTACAACCAAAAGTTCTTTCCATGGTACAGTCTTCTAAAGGGTGCTGCTGATTCCTGTATAATTATGGGTGTGGGTGTTTGTGCAAGAAAAGAAATAATGTGTATATAATGGTGACGGAATTGACCAGTGGTGAGGCTTATGAAAAAACAGTACATTTCCATTGTTTCTATTTGTTCTGGAGATGGCTGATGTCCTAGGCCACATATTCTGCCCAAAAGTCTACCAGATGACTTGCTGATCTACCATCCCTGGTATACCTTGGGCTCTCTAGGCAGAGTGACACTGTGTTTAGCTGCCTTGGGCTGCTGAAATACTTTAGTAGCTGTGAGTAGTTCACAAGTCCAAACTGGATCACACTCTTCCCTCCTGAAATAGATTAAATAACTTAATTATAGAACAACCCTTAGAAATGGCAATTCCTGACTCAAATGTATGTCTTTTAAGAGCAAAAATCAGCCACAGGCAAAAATTTAAATGATTGCCTAACACAATGTACCCCTGTATATCTTTCATATCCCCCCCAGATCCACACTACTGCCCTCTCCCAACCTACTTTGTACTCAGAAGGGTTAACTGATACGGACTCCATCAGTGGCCTTCCAGTTGGTTTGGCCAATGGAAAGCCACAAAAAACTCAGAAAGAGGAATGAAAGAGAAGCCAAGGTATTAATTTCTTCTACTTTCTCACTGTGAGATTGCCTCAGGCTAACGGCTTCCCTCATCAAAAGATCACAGGTCATGTTCTAGTAACCTGATCTTTTTCTTTGCTGCTTAGTGGTAGGTGTAGTAAGATGCCTTGCTGTTTCTGCCCGCAGTACTGAACTAGTCAATGTAGTTTTCTCACACAACAGCTTGCACTTTTGTAAATAATACCTTTAATAAATTCTCCTCAGATTACCTGATTTGAGTATATACCATCTGTTTCCTGCCTGGACCCTGATTGATACAGTCTCTAAGTGGTAACTAAAACATTTTAAAGTATTCAAAGTTTTAAATTGCACCCATTTGTTACGTTAAGTTTCCTAAGCAATAGAAGATTGGGAGGAACTGACTAAGAAATTCTTGTCTTTTTTTTTTTTTTCAACAAAGAAATTTCTGTTTACTTGCAACTATTTCAAAGTTAAGTAACTGCTTAGAATTGAGGAGAAAATAATAAAGCTTTTCTTTTGAGAAATGGAAGCTGTCAAGGCTTTATTACCACAAGGAAGCACTGAAAGTAATCAAGGCTCTTTTGCAAAATGTGATGTGTACCTTTCTGTCAAATACCATGAACTTACAGGTTGGAATCATAGTTCTATTTCACAAAGTGGTATGATGGAATCATACATAATATTAGCAGCTGAGAGTTCCGCTTAAAATTAACCTTTCTTTGTTCTGGAGAGAATGTTCTAAAATATATCCTTCTAATCAACTGTTAATAGCTAATTCAATAGCCACCTGCGTCGAATTCTGCTGTTCTCAGAATAGAACACCTTGATATTTTGAGAGAATGTGTTTGCTCTCTCACTTCTGTGTAAGTGAGCTACAAGGAGAATTTCATGTGAATTAGTGGGTACAGTGTTATCATCATATAACCCACAAATTGAGCATTTTGTCTTCTATTGGCTACATATCACAATCTGAGTTCATCTTGCAGATATCCCATTATGTGCCAGAGAATCACATGTGGGTGGGAGAATATAAAAAATGCTGAAAGATGTTATATAAAAACTGTATGAACTCTGTCTTATTTTATTACAGGTTTGCTTTCTGTGGGCCTTTTTGTAAAAAAAAATGTGGGGGATATGGACATTCTGTAGATACATTTCACTGGAAATTCATAGAGTCAGTGAATATTTGCAAAGTATGAAAAAGAAATTTTTAAAATCTTTATTTGGAAATGTCACTGAGAGGAAGTTACCCTTAGGTTTAGATGACTTGGATAAAGGCCTGAACAACTGGTATAATTAGTTAAAAAACAGACAAAAGTCTTCTCTACTTACCAACTCATGAAATGGAGATGATCCTAGCATTTTTTCCTCTAGAAAAATACGCTAAAGCTGTATTGAGGATTAAATGAGACAAAGTCTTATAAAGTTCCTAGCACAATTCCCAACTGTGCTGTTATTATTATTTTGTACCCCTGTGTTCAACAGAAATGCTGCTGCTGCTTTTTAAATTTCAAACAGGAGGAGTAGATTTTGATGAGACAGAATAAGGCCAAAGTGGGAGTGAGGAGAGGCTGGTAAGTGCCTTTTGCAAAAGAGAAAAGTCCAGTGGGCAAGTGGAGCAACCTGGCTGCACCTCCTAGATCAAGAAGCATTCACACTCCTGCTCTTGAAAGGTGAGGAAAGAACCTCTAGACCTCTAGACTGCCACCACACGCCCATGTCAGTTACAACTCGGCTGTATAGAGGCTTTGTTTAACTCTGTTAGGATTCCATGTCTTTCCTTATCTAGCATCTTCCCATTGAACAGTGTTATCACCGGAAGTGGAGCTGAACTTAAGTAAGCTTTGCCCAGGTTCACACAGCCCCTCCCTCCTCTTTGCTTTTCAGGCCGGGAGGGTTAATAGCTTTGCTCTTGCAAGTCTCTGGGGGCTATGTCATCCCCTTTGGGTTCCTGCTCACAGATCTAAGAGTATCCCCTTCATAAAATTCTTCTCAAGTACCTCCATTCAAGGGTGCCGCGTGTTTTCTAGCTCGTCACTGATAGATGGAGGAAGCATTTCAGGGGCGACACACTAGCATCTGGCTGTACAAGCACAGCTAACAACCATCTAGCCATGGGCAGGGAGTCAAACTCGAACTGTTCAACTTTTCACTAGTCCGCTTCCCCTTGACTCACCAGGGCTGAATCTGGAAGCAGAAAAAAAGAATATCAAAACAAAGAGAGAGAGGTGGCTGTCCCTCTAGTCCCCCTGGAGCCCAGTTATTGTTCAAATACTTCTCTGCTCTCTCCCTACAAATAAAGTCATACAATTCCCCACTCTCAGAGAGTCGACCATCACCTGCAGCCTACTAAAGCACAAAAGCCTTTCAAGAACTTCTTACTTGACCTGGCTGCCCCAGAGCCTCACAGGGGCAGGTTTTACTAGTTGAATCATTGCCTTACATTGCTGTCTGAGAGCTGTCCTCATTTACTGTTTTCTAAATAATTTAATAAGTAATCATTGGCCTATTTTTAATCTTAATTTATATCAATTTCTGCTTTTCTTGGTGTTTGCCATTTTGTGTCACATTACATGGCTGATTTGAAGATTTCCATCTCTAATTAATGTATTAATTATAATAAGCAATTTCTCAAATTTGAATATGGAAAATCAAAAAGGCAATAAATTTCCCTTATCGAGTGCTCTGGATTCCAACATGCATACAGGCACTCCCATGTGTTAAAAGTTCCGAGCGCCCTCCTTCACCACTGCTTGAGTGCAAGTAATAGTCTTGGGTTTCTCCTTCACTGGGCTTTACCTTCATTGGGCATTCACTATCTGTTTCATCTTGGAAGATATGCTTGATCTCTGTGACCCTCACCTTTATCATTTATAAAAGGGATTCTAATACATTCCCCACTGGATGATTGTGAGAATAGAGGGTAGTAATGTGCAAAGCACCTGTACCCACAGCTAGGCACATCATTAATGACGGTCAACCCTGTTAAACATTGATATTAACTTCCAGCATCAATCCAGACTTAACAGCCTCAGAGCCACACAATTCCAATCCCATTAGAAAAGATTATTTCATTTTTTCATTCCCAAGAGTTTAGGTTAATGTAAATTTTAGATATAACAACTAGAACCACTAATATGCAAGATAATTTGTCAGAATAATTCTGTTCATAATTAACTTTAGCTCACAAACTCTATCAGAAGAAGCATTTAAGCAGGAAATCAACAGTATATTAGACAAGGCTTTAAACAAGATTTATATACTGAGCCTTACTTATAGTTGTGTGATAAGGTGATATCAAGTCCATGTAGAAAATATTTTATCTTCTAGTAAGTCTTATTATTATGGATTTAAAATTTTAAATAAATACTGTTTTGCAAGTTCACTTGTATCTTGTTAACCGATGTGTTTACAAATTAGTGGAAGTTAAATATATTTTTAAAACAATATTGGAGTTATTTTACTAAAAAATCTATTCATAGTATGACCTGGATAATCTTGGTAGTATAAGAAGTGTTACTTACATGTGGCCTATAAATTTATGATGTTAATTTTAGTATTTTCTCTAGTATGTTTATCATTGCTATCTTTAAATTAGTTTAACGTATTAAAACACTCGAAAATAGGAAAGAGCTTCAATTAATATATTTAAAAATGAATTTATCATTCTGAATATTATTCCTTTTGTTCACATATTCACTAAACATTTCTGAAAATCATCTGTGTGACAAATATGTGAGATACTGGGAAAACAAATGGATTAGACAAAATGCTTACCCTCAAGGAACGTGGTGGAATTGACAAATGAAAAATAAGGGGATTAAGTATGAATTTGCGCTGTAACAGAAGTGTCCACAGGGATAATGTGGATCACAAAGGAGGAAGGAGCAATGTTTCTCTTATATTTAAAAGGTTAGATTTTATTAAGAGGATGATGCTGAAATCAGATTTTGAAAAGGAATGTGATATGGTTTAGATCTGTGTCCCCACCCAAATCTCATGTCAAATTATAATCCCCCGTGTGGAAGGTGATTGAATCATGGCAGTGTTTTCTTATGAGTGGTTTAACACCAGCACCTTCAGTGCTGTTCTTATGATAGTGAGTTCTTGCGAGATCTGGTTGTTTAAAAGTGTTTAGCACCTCCCGGCTGTCCCTCTTCCTCCTGTGCCAGCCGGGTGAAGTGCCCTCCAGCCCTTGCCTTCTGTGGGGCTGTAAGTTTCCTGAGGCTTTCCCATGCCAGTATCATGCTTCCTGTACAGCCTGTGGAGCCGTGAGCCAGTTAATCCTCTTTTCTTTATGAATCACCCAGCCGCAGGTATTTCTTTATAGTGGTGCCAGGATGGACTAATACAGAATGTTTTGAGTGATCAAGATAAGAATGACGTTCCCGGAGGAATGCTCCCTTTGTAATGGAAATGCCCTGTTTGCCTTGTGTTGACCTCAGAATTAATCATCATTTATTTGAAATAAATTCACTGAAGTATACTACTTTTTCAAATACATTTTTGAGACGGAGTCTGGCTCTGCGGCCCAGGCTGGAGTGAGCGGCGCCATCTTGGCTCCCTGCAAGCTCCGCCCCCCGGGTTCCCGCCATTCTCCTGCCTCAGCCTCCCGAGGAGCTGGGACCACAGGCGCCGCCACCACGCCCGGCTGGTTTTTTGTATTTTTAGTAGAGACGGGGTTTCACCGTGTTAGCCAGGATGGTCTCCATCTCCTGACCTCGTGATCCGCCCGCCTCGGCCTCCCAAAGTGCTGGGATTACAGGCGTGAGCCACCGCGCCCGGACCTCAAATACATATTTATATGCTTGAGTAACTTATTTTTAGTCTTCTCAAAAGAACTCTAAATTCTGTGTATCCCAGTTAATAATGTCAAGGGTCCCATAGGCACTGAGCAAGCACCGTGTCTCTTAGACACCAAAGATCTTAGACACATAATTTCCCAGCGTTTGTACTTTGTTTTCTTAACATGTACTCTCCTATAAAATGTGAAGGCTAAAGTAACTCCATCTGAGAAGCTAATCTGCCACGTTGACTTCTGAGTCACTACAGTTCTAGGAATGCCTCTGGGATTTCCTGTTCATTTATTGTTTCTGGTGTAAAAGCACAGACTTCACCAGAAATTCTGCCCTTAGATAAAATTTGTACCCATTTTCTCTGAAGCACACGTACCCTTTCCCTATGCTATATAATCCCCGGGTCCGTGGGATAATGGCATGGAAATCTACCTATCTTCTGGCTTCCAAAACGACACTTTTGTCAGTAAATTACACAATAAAATCGCCCTGTAACGACAAGCTGAACTTGTCTGGCTCCTTCGGTTTCTTGGCTCCTTCTGCATTTGGAGGTCATTTTGCATGTACACTCTTTCATGAAACAAATGTGAATTTTGTTCAAAGACTTTTTATTACTACTCCCAGGAAAAAAATGTGAAATACTTGAAAATGGGCAAAAAAATTGTTTATTACCAGATGTCTACACACTCTTCCAGATTATCCCCATCTTTGTCAGAACTGTTTTTATTTCTCTAAACTGCTACATGGCAAGGCATGTGATCTTGTCCACAGACAATCAGATGGAAAGGCAACTGATGCCCAGTCCCTTTCCCAGTGGAAAAAACCAGTTTCGTAACTCTTTGTAAATTCATTTTTGCTTTCCTGTCAGACCTACCTAGATATGGCGCTTTATTTCTCCTTTGAATCAGTTGTAATGTCTTAGTCATTCTCTTATTAACTAAGGAATTAAATAAACTCTGTGATACGTGTTCATTTTATATCGACATGAAAGTTTTAATTTTAACTATTTTTGAAAATATAAGATTCTCTTTAGTCCCAACAGATGCAGCCAATACATTGTACAAATATCAAATAATTTCTCTGTATGGTATAGGATAGTTGAAGAGGAAAAAAAACAGCAATATCATAGTGGTATATACAAAATATTTAGATTTTCTGGGGAAGGTGGGAATACTTCCTAGGCGGGGCAAGATTGTCTCTTCCATGCCCCTCAGGAAAACTTCATAGGAGGGCAAGATTGGTGTTAATTTTAAAGACAGTTGACATCAGATAATATTATAGGCATAGGATGTAATTCTTGTACAAAGATGTAATAAATATAGTAGTGTAAAAAGGTATGTCATGGCTCATGGATTTATTTCATAGCAGCTGGGGATTAAACTACACAGGGATATAGAGAATAGACCTGGTCAATAATGACCCTAGAAATGGTAGCTTGAAAACAGATTCTGAAGATATTAATATTGAAGCATTTAGAATTTATCTTCTATGGAATACAGAGGCATTGAAGAGGTGACATGATCAAATTTGATGAATTTTTATGAATCAAGCAGAGGATGGATTAAATGATGGAATATTATAGTAAAAAAAACAAAAAAAATTCAGGCCTAGAGCTTCGTCACTGGAGTTGATTGGACACTCTTTGGTCTAGGCCAGTAGCATTGAAAATAGAGCAGAGAGGAATAGCATAAACCATTAGAATAAAAACCGCAGATATTTGCATGTTACAGGAATGACAAAGAACTCTCCCTTCTAATATACATAAATGTTTGGTGTGATAATTACTTCCAAAATCAAAATAAGCAACTTTTAAGAAACCTAATGTATAAGTGTGTTAAATAAATTTCAAAATTAAAAAAAACACATATTTCTAGGAATCTTGTATTTGACCCTTTTCCAAATGTGCTGCTTTGTTAGTAAGGTATCTCAACTTCTAAGCTACTCATGAGGGAAAGCTAAAAACTCGGTGGACTCTAGCCGTCTGAAAAAGAATATTATGCACACAGCATTTTAAAATTATTGAGCCATAATCGATATTTTTGTCTACTAGGTACAAATCACTTTGAAGAGACTTTAGGGTGTAACGGCTTAAAGAGCCCGAACAGTAGGTTATATTGTCCCTTTGATGATTAAGTGTAAACAAATTTGTTCTCAGTCAATAGTAAATTTATTTTTAGCCTGATTAAGCGCTTCTATGTGCTATATTTAAACAGAGCTAATAAATATAAATGCTGTTTTGACTGAAAAATTCTACCTAGCTTTTAATATCTACATTTTTCATCTCCAAAAAAGGGGCAAATAGAAGAATGTGCTTTATTTTCAGTAGACTGTGAGATTAATGTTATAATCAAGTGTTTGTAAAGTGTCTAATTATGCAAGTTGCATAGATAACTTTATAAACCTGTTCTTTCCCCTCTAGGTAAGATGCAGGATTTTTTTTTTTTTTTTTTTTTTTTTTGAGACGGAGTCTGGCTGTGTGGCCCAGGCTGGAGTGAGCGGCGCCATCTTGGCTCCCTGCAAGCTCCGCCCCCCGGGTTCCCGCCATTCTCCTGCCTCAGCCTCCCGAGGAGCTGGGACCACAGGGGCCACCACCACGCCGGGCTAATTTTTTTGTATTTTTAGTAGAGACGGGTTTCATCATGTTAGCCAGGATGGTCTCGATCTCCTGACCTCGTGATCCGCCTGCCTCGGCCTCCCAAAGTGCTGGGATTACAGGCGTGAGCCACCGCGCCCGGCAGGATTCTTATTTATGGACATTCAGGGTTAGCCATAGATGACTTACTACAATTATTAAATCTATTATTTGTGTATAATTTAAAGTTTTATAATACCTTTGCTTGCACCTTCTAAAGTAATTATCTACTCAGCACTCTGAGTTAGTATTCTCAGCATTTACTCATGAGGAAATTAACTTCGAGACGTTAAAGTGTTTTACCCAATCTTTTGTAATGAGTGGCATAGAAAAAAAATTCATTTGTCTCCCGATATCAACTTAACTACTTCTTCTAATTTTCCATCCACAGTTATTTACTTACTGCTGCCGAACCTCAGCACCAGTCTAGGACACTGACAGTGTTTGCCCTTCCATAAAGTGCTTCAGGAGCCATACTTACCCTTGCAACTTCTCCCTTTCTGTAAAATTGTCCATTTCTTTGGCAAAGATGACTTGAGTTCACAGTTGGCTAACTTAGAAAATTGTACTCATAATTAAATATATAGAGTGAAGAGCTCATAGTCATTTTATTCTTTAGAATGTGTTTTGATTTGAAATGTAAGAACTTGTTCAACTAAAGTCAGCCTGGAATTTTAGAAAAAAGAAAGTCAGATAATAGATGACGGTATTTTATGACATCCCTTTCTTTTAGGGATATGACCTACTATTTTTGGATTAAAAACTTAACTTTTAGAGATTATATATAGGAAACTGACATGTCAGAATGAAAAATGATTTAGTTAACACATGATTGAGAGAAAAATGTTCATTTTAGAAATTCCTTACAAGCAATGCTTTTTAGTATTATAGAAGACAAATAATAATTATGGAGAATAATTAAATGCTTACCTACAGAAGCTATATGTCCAAGTTCAGATGCCATACAGACTTTTAGAGGTATTTTAAAAATGTTATTTCCTGAAGTGTATAAATTTCTTGCACACTGTTTTATTTCATAATTTAAAGATTCTGTCTTTCAATGATGGATAAAAGATGAATTAGTCAGCTGTTGATACAAATCCAAAATTACTTTTACTTTTTACTTGATATACCTAAGGTATATCAGAGTAGTTGCAAATTAACTGGATTTAGGATTTTGTCTGGTTAATAAAAGATAATAAAGTGCTTTAAACATGTTTCTTTTAATATGAAACAAGTGACTACAATTGAGGTTAATAAGAAATTTCATACCTGATAGGTTTATGATTAATTTTAAAGTCGATTTCTAGAGATAAATTCATGCATTTCATGTTTATGCAAATTACCTAGAATAACCATAATAAGTATATTTTTGAAAAAATAGGAATTATTCAATTATGTCTGTTCTTTTAGTAGTGAACCAGCTAACCTCTCTAATAATATATAATATACGAATTTTATGACATTCTTTAATTCTTTCATTTAACCATAATCAATCAGACATAATTCTGTGTTTAGTATTTTACTGCCTAATGGGGATGTATAAATAATGGAATGTGGTCCTTCCCAAAGAGCTTGCATCGTATGGAGAAGACAGACGAGAAGATAGATGCAAATATAATTGAAAACAGTTGATTTTTGTTATTGGAATTTCTAGTTTGTTTATTAAAAGAGGGACTGGGACCAAGAGAATGTAATATGCATTATTACAGGCTAAAATAGAAATCAGAAAATATAATTTAAAATATATATTTAAACAAGTTCCAGTTTATAAGGGGAAACCAAGAACTTAATGTTCTTAGCAATTAGATTATTTGTTTTTTATCTTGGAATATCTGTTTGTTTGTTTCTAAGTGCTAGAAAAAAAAGTAGATGTAAAAAAGTAGTGTCATTTATTAGGAAATAAGATCAAGACTAGCTTTGGGCTAAAATTTTAAGTTTGGTAGGATTTATTTATTCTACAATTAATTCTAATTCATCATTAATGTCAGATTTCTGCTGCCTAAGTTTTCCCTTGTCCATTCAGTGCTTGCTCCTCTGTAGTTCTCCCCATTATGCTGAAATATCCCTGCATTCTTTAATGTCACATCTTAAGGTTCACATGTGGGATACCTTGGTACTAACCCATGGAACCTCTCTCTCTCTCTCTCTGTCTCTCTGTCTGTCTCTCTGTCTCTCTCTCTCTCTCAGTTTGACTAACTTCTTTAAAAGCCTTCCTTATATCGTGGTGTTCTTAGACAAGTCAAACTTTAGTATTTGGCTTTCAAAGGAGATTTCCCAAGGGTGAAGGTCAATGCTACAGAAATCTTAAGGCCTATTTTGTAAGTTAAACACTATCTCTTTAGCCACATTATATAAGTCACAAGGTAGGAATGCATACACTACTTGACAGAAGGAGAGACAAGGAATTTTTGGTTCTCTTTAATTCACCATATAGGGGGATATGGAAAAGATGGGTAGAATTTCAGTGATACAAAACAGAAAGTTATCTTGAGAGAGAGATTTTGGATTGGCCATTATAACCTTAAAGCAAACTCTAGGAAATTCAACAGAGATACTCACTTCCAGAGAAATTATTATAGTAAACAAGAAAAAGAATCTTGAAAATCAGAGAAGAAAGAAAAAATATACATATTTTAGAAGAAATTATCTAATGTAATCCTAAACTAGGCTTTTAAAGAACTGTTCAGATAAACAAAAAAGAAGAATATGGGAAATTCCTTTTAAAAAGAAGATATGATTGTTTTGTCAATACTAGACTACACTCTTAGTGTTTATTTCTCTGATCCTTAGGTTGTGAAAAGAAAAATGAAAATGGTTGCATAGATAATATTCAATGAAATAAAATTCAAAAAGGTAGTGTATTCTGTTTTCTAAGGAAATTAATCAATGTTAATTCACCTTTATAAAGTACTAAGACATTTCTTTAATTTATAGAACATTTTGCAAATATTTTGCATTTATTGAAGTGGAGCACATGGAAAAACAATACACATAAAGGAAGAAAATCAGGTTTTGTGGTGTGAAGTCAAAAAACTTTCAGACTTTAAGTTTTGAATTTGAATGTCAAGTTCTTATTAGACATATTTTATCAAGTTATTAATTTGATATGTCTTGAGAATACATTAAGCAAAGGAATACAGAACACAGAGAATAGCAATGTTGGACTCTTCAGAAGATGGTCCTATGCCACCTGAATTTGTAAAGGTTTTCTAGAAAAATGGAACCAATAGAATAAAAACAGTATAGATAGATAGATTTAAATGATATAGATAGATATAGATATACATAAGAGGAGAGTTATTGTGAAAATGGCTTATGAGAATATGAAGGCCAAGAAATCCCAGGATATGATATCTGCAGGCTGGATAACCAGGAAAGTCAGTGGTCTAACTCACTCCAGGTCCAAAGGTCTGAGAACCAGGGCAGCACATGGTGTAACTCACACTCAGAAGCTAGAAGCTTTCATGTGGGAGGGAGGGCACTGGTATAAACCTCAGAGTCTGAAGGAGGCAAAACCAGGATCTCCAGTATCCAAAGACAGGATAAGATAAACGTCCCACCTGAAGGAGAGGAGAGAATTCACCCTTTCAGTATCTTTTTATTCTATTCTGGCCTTTAAGAATTGGATAATGCCCACCCACATTGGTGACAGCAGATCTTCTCTATTCGGTCTGCGACTAGAAATGCTAATGTCTTCCAGAAGCACCCTCACGGACACACCCAGGAGTAATGTTTTGCCAGCTATCTGAGCATCCCTTAGCTCAGTCAAGTCGACAGATAAAATTGATCATCACAATCCAGCCCTTGTCAATTTGGCAGCCATACCCATCTCCTTAAACTATACTTGCTCTTCAAATATAGACAATAGCAATGTGCTAATGCCTCCTAACACGATACAACTGTCCTTCATACAACTGAAAACACCAATCCATTCCTCACAAAAGAAGCTAAAGTCCTAGCTGTCATTTCAATGTTCATGTCCCCTCCAAAATCTGTGTTAAAACTCGGTCCCCAGTACAACAGTATTAAGTGGTGTGGTCTTTTAGGGGGTGACTAGACTGTAAAAGCTCGATCCTCACACAGGGATCAGTGCCTTGTGAAAGGTCTGGAGGAGACCAGTGAGGCTTCTTTCATCTTTCTGTGCTTCTGCCTCGTGATGCTGCAGCAAGAAGGCAAGTGCCAGTGTCTTCGGAGCATTGATTCGGGACTTCTCAGCCTCCAAAACCGTGAAAAATCAGTTTCTGCTCCTTATAAATTACTTCATCTTAGGTACTTTGGTATAGGAGCACAAATGAACTTAGACAGTCTTTGAGTGATGTTCATTCCTCTCCTGATATCCAGAACATAAATACTGAGATGTAAACGAAAGAAAGAAAACAAACACATTTGATGGAAACACACACACACACACACACACACACACACACACACGTTCAAAACAAAATAAGGAGGAAATAGGATAATTTTAGTCCTTATTTCTCTAACTGGTTACATGGTCATAGCTGGTATTTGTAACCATCTTCCTCTACCACCCATTCTGTATTTCCTTTCTCTTTAGGAAGAATTTCAGTGGTTGTAGACCTTGCAGGGTGATCAAAACTAAACCTTTGTTTCTAAAAGGATGGGCCTGGATTTGGTTGTTTTAATTTTGCAATGAGCTTAATCATAGAACATGGTAATGCTAGGAGACATCATGAAGGATCTCCTGTATTGTAGATATACTCTTTTTCCTTCCATTGAGAAGCAGTAGTTCAATTTCCCCAGGTAATCTGAATCAATCATCGCAGGCAATATTGACTGTTTCTCTGGTGAAAGCATTCCTCCATCTAGAACTAAGTCCTCTCACCCAACAGAAGACAAAGTCATGAGAACGGGAAGCAAAAATTTTGCTAGTGGGTAACTCGGGGTGATGGTGAGTAGTGCCACATTTGTTTTCCACACTTTGATTATTGAACCCATAAATTGTGGCTATTGGTGAAACTACTATATGTTGGAAACAGATTCAGAGAATATACAACCTTCTGCAGAACCTTGGCCCAGCTGTGTAATGTATTGCCATCTAGCTGGTACAGTAACTGAATTCAAAAGGCCATTATATCTTTTTTATCAAGGTAGCTGCTTCTGGATGATGGAGAACATGGTAAGACCAATGAAATTCATGACCATGAGCCCATTGTCACACTTTTTTGTCTCTGAGGTGAGTTCCTTGATCAGAAGCAATGCTGTATTGAACACGGATGGTAGTTTTGGTGGAAGCCCTGCACACAGGGAAGACAAATCCGTAACCTGAGAATGGTCTGTTCCAATAAGCACAAAATGCTACCCCTTCCATAGTGGAAGCAATCCAATGTAAACAAACTGCCACTAGGTAGCTGGCTGATCACCCTGGGGAATAATGCCAAATGGGATCACAGCATGGTCTCTACTGCTGGCAGAGTGTATAATCAGTGGTGGCCATAGCTAGGTCAGCCTTGGTGAGTGGAAATCCATGCACAACCTTCATCCCTGCCACCATGTCCAACTATTACTGGTGGAATGTATCTGAGCCACACGGCACCAAAACATGTTACCAGTGGCAAGTCGGTACGGGTCTGCAGCAACCTCAAGTCTTGCCTCCTCACAAGAAAGAATTCAACTGAGGGGTGTAAGGCGGGAGAGGCTGAGGCAAGTTTTAGAGCAGGAGTGAATGTTTAAAGGAAGGAAAGAAAGTACACTTGGAAGAGGAGTGGGTGACTTGAAATTCAAGTGCACAGGTTTGGCCTTGTGACTAGGGCTATACGTTGGCATAATTCCAGGGTCTTGTGTTAATTCTCCCAACTCCCCAACCCCTGAGATCTTATTGGGAAGCTGCTGATAACCAGTTTTAGGTGTTTTCTATCCAGTAGGAGACTGCCTTTCCCTGGCACCGTCTGGGACCACTTATTAACTTATTACTTTAGAAAAACAGTTACCACCCACCTGAGCATCACCTGAAGGTGCCTGACATTCCTGGTGTGTGTGGGTGGGGAGAGCCCTCTCCTACCCCACTCATACGAGACTACTGTAACAGACCCATATCAATAAATTCAGACTGATCCAAGTTTACGTGCCTTTCACCATTGTCCCACAATCTGTTTTTTCCTCAGATGGAGCCTCACTCTGTGGCCCAGGCTGGAGTGAGCGGCGCCATCTTGGCTCCCTGCAAGCTCCGCCCCCGGGTTCCCGCCATTCTCCTGCCTCAGCCTCCGGAGGAGCTGGGACCACAGGCGCCGCCACCAGGCCCGGCTGGGGTTTTTTTGTATTTTTAGTAGAGACGGGGTTTCACCGTGTTCACCAGGATGGTCTCGATCTCCTGACCTCGTGATCCGCCCGTCTCGGCCTCCCACAGTGCTGGGACTACAGGCGTGAGCCACCGGCCCGGCCCTTATCCCACAGTCTTCATATCCATTCCCAGACGTGTTCCCGACTTCTGCCGAATAACTTAGAAAACTCCAGTTCTTTCGGAGTGTGTTAACGGTACACTTCCTCATGAACTGTGCTGTCTCTATCACCTTTAGGATCCTGCTGGAACTGAAGTCTGGTTATGGTCTGGAAGCAAGGACACGATTAATTGGTGGATCCTAAGGGGAATCAACATTGTCTTTATACCAACTGCCTCAGGAGAGGCCATTCCTGTTTCCTCGGGTAAAGGGGGTTAACCCCTCAGAGAGAGATGAAAAGGCCGATGCCTGTGGTGTGGGGAGTAGGTAGGGGGGAGGGAGGCCACTTTTCTTGGGGATGGAGAAGCCGCAACTACTGAGAGTAGGGAGATCTCTTCCACTGGCGCAGAAGACTCATCAGAATGTAGAGGCTGAATATCCCCAGCTTCGTCAGGGGCTTCCCACACATCCCCGTCCCAGCTACAGGTTTCAGTTTCCCCCAGTCAGTGCCCTCACTTTAACAGTACACATCCTGCAAGGCTGGGAGTACAACCAGTATTGCCGTTAAGCCAATGACGGGGTAAGGTCAATAATCTGAGTATCCGCAATTTCAGCCCTTCAGCTACAGGAGGTAAGGCCCTCACTCAGGGCACACTTAGAAGCTCTTAGGTCATTTATGCAGCCCTTGATCTGGGATTTAGAATTTCTAAGCTAATTCTTTGATCTCATCATTTTGTCCAGTGACATTAGGAGCAACCAATCAACATCATTATATTCCTTAGTTTTCCAAAAGTGTTTTAAAGTATCACATTCAAAGTTATTTAGCTCTTTTTTTTAAATTATACTTTAAGTTCTAGGGTACATGTGCACACCGTGCAGATTTGTTACATATGTATACATGTGCCATGTTGGTGTGCTGCACCCATTAACTCGTCATTTACATTAGGTATATCTCCTAATGCTATCCCTCCCCCCACCACCCCCGCCACAATAGGACCCGGTGTGTGATGACTTCTTGTAAGTAGTGGGTTAGAAATAGCTAATATAAATATTTTGCATATCTCTAAAAATAGTTCACGCCATGAACTATCAGCCACTGCTTTGCATTTTTATAGTCAGATTAGAGACTCACGTCCAGAAACTCCAAATCCAGTTCAGAAAACTCATCCTTAATTGCATGAGCCATTTTCTGATAAGTCCCTTATTACGTATCTACATATATCCTATTGGTACTGTTTATTTGGGGAACCCCAATAATACAGATTTTTGGTACCAAGAGGGTTTCTAGAAGAAAATTTTGAGAATGAGTTTTCTGAATTGGATTGATACAACATCTGCAAGGTGGAGAACCAGGAAAGACAGTTGTGTAATTCAGCGTCTAAAGACCTGAAAACCAAGAGAGTTAATGGCATAATTCCTACTTAAAGGCTAAAGGCCTGAGGAACTTACAAGGGTATGAGGGTGAGGCATTGGTGTCTAGGTCTCCAAGAACTGGTAACTTCAAGGATAGGAGGAGATGGCTGTCCCAGCTCAAGAAGATGAAGAAAATTTACCCTTTCTCCACAATTTTGTTCTATTTGGGCTCGTAATGGATTGGATGATGCCCACCAACATTGTTGAGGGCAGATACTTTTTACTCAGTCTACTGATTCAGTTGATAACCTATTCTAAAACTACTCTCACAGACACATGCAGATATAATGTTTTACCAGCTATTGGAGCATCTCTTAGCCCTGTCAAGTTGATCCATAAAATTAACCACGACTTACCTAATTCATAATTTTCTAATGGCTAAATTCTGTTTAATCTTAAATCCTGAAGATCCTCAAACTAGCACATTCCTGTTCTTCTAGGCTCAGCTACTTCCCCTTCCTTATTCCAGTCACACTCCTGAGTCATCAGTACAAACACTTCAATCATCCTGGCATTTTCATTGATTTAGTTTAAACACGACGGTGATAATTAATGCACAATCTTGTTTCACCCTTCCCTGACCAGGAAAGTCAAAATATTAACTTTTAGAAATCTTTTTAGAGTCACTAATACACTTAAAGCTATCAAGAGTGAAAGATATGATAAGCTGCAGACTCCATTCTATTTTGTAAATGTTCTCATTTTCTTCTAACAGAAAGTAACTATACTTCTTAATATACTCATTTATATAATTATGGTAACTAGTAAATAAAAATATTTTCTTCAAGTAATTTTAATTTAAATAGTTAATGAGAAATTAATAGGATGTTATTCACTCAAGGAACACTCATTGAGAGTCTATAACAAAAACAGTGGGGGCTGTACATTCCACACAGAAAAAGAGCATTACATTGAATTCAGATTTTTCAGTGTGCTTTCAGAAGTTTATTATGTTTTAAAGCAAAGATAAATTTACACCAATGTCAATGTCTTATGTTATAGCGCATTGCAAAATATGTGTGTATTATTTTTTTATGTCATAAGGTATTTACTGATGAATTAAATTGTATTCTTAGCTGCTTATTTTTAATTCTTAATTTGAAAATGAATTCAGGCCAGCTATGGTGGTTCATGCCTGTAATCCAAGCACTTTGGGAAGCCAATACAGGCAAACTGCTTGAGCCCAGGAGTTCAAGATCAGCCTGGGCAACATGGCAAAATCCAGTCTTTACAAAAATACAATTAGCTGGGCATGGCGGCGTGTGCCTGTAATCCCAGCTACTCGGGAGGCTGAAGTGGGAGAATCCTTGAGTCTGGGAGGTGGAGGTTGCAGTGAGCCAAGATCGCACCACTGCACTTCAGCCTGGATGACAGAGTGAATCCCTGTCTCCAAAAATAAAACAATAAAATAAAATAAAATAAAAATTAGTTTTAAAAATGTTAAAAAGAAGGAAAATTATAAAAAGGAATTCAGACTTAGTTTTGAAAGCCTGAAACTATCAATATTTTTAAAGCTTACACTTTCAAATACCAAAAAACTCTAAACATTGCAAGATATATTAAGATTTTTTTCCAAATTCCAAATTCTATGATTATGGCAAATATGAAGCAATTGTAAATATTTCTTCCAAACCTTAAAAATTTTTCAACATTGCCCAAATGTGGAGGTAAAGGGTGTTTGTCCAAAATAACAGTGCATTTTGAATTTAAGCCTCTAAAATAAAGAGCTTATTCTGAGCATGGAAGCTTTGAAAACAAATTCAGCAAACCCCAAGGTTCCTTAAAAAAACAAAACAAAACTTAATACTAAGAAATTCAATGAAGTCTGTAAGAATATTTATTTTTTCTGCTTATAATATAGGTCAGAAAATCTGTTTAACATCAGATGAGGCAAGTAAGTGTCATGACTTTAAGGATAGATTTGGAATAATTGAAAGATGATGGAGATTCTTTACATGCAACAAATTAACTTCAAACAAATAATGAAAGAATTTCAGCACCACAAAATTATTCTGTGTCCTGAGATGTGTGTGTGTGTCTGTGAGCCTGCAGTGCGTGTATGCGTGTACAAGCTGATGTGTGCCCTGAAGGGTGGTGGTGAAGGAATAAGGGTTGTTGTGGTCAGAATTGTCACATATTTCTAATGACCCTATTCTTATCTGAAAATTGAGTAAGGAGAACTACGTGTTCTCTAATATTCCTTAAAATTGTAAGAATTCCATGTGAAATTTGGACCAGTTTTTAACAAATCAGTTATAATGTATCTTTTTATTGTCTCAAATTAGTTTATCGTGAGTCTCAACCCAGCCTAGACAAAGAAAATAATATCCCTTTAGTGATGTATAAAAAAATTAGTTACAATTATTTCTCCTTTACCTTTTCTTATTTTTATTCAGTCATTTCTTTCACTTTGGCAGTGAACAAACCACTTGCCCTGGGCCCTAATAACTTTGAAAAGCAATCTAAACTTAAAAATCAATTTAATGACCTGTTTCTATAGCATTAGGGTCCACTGCTTGCCTACATTTGGCAAAGTTAAATGAGAAGGTGATCTGTTATAACACCTACAAAAATAAATCCACTTGCAGCAGTGAAAGCCCATGAAAGTCCGGGAGGCCTCACTACCCATCTCAGCTCTAAACATCTGTGCGTCTTCACCAGCGTCCAGGAACAAGAAGAGATGGAGGGGCCTGGGTGTCGGCATTCACCAGCATTGCCATTTTCCTTCAAATTTAGTGTCCAACAGTTTTGCCGACTGGCTCACTAGAATGAATCTGGAATGGTTTAGAGACTTGATTTCATAAAATGTGATAATTCCTTTCTCTTTCTGGAAGTATGTTTGGTGAATACCAAATGAATCAGATACTTTTTGAGAATTCTTAGCCCTCGATGCTGCCAGCACGTTGCTGGTTTGCCTGTCGTTAGCTCTGTTCTTAATGCTCTGCCATTATTCCGAAGAGTACCAAATGTAAGTGTACAGTGTGGGATGATAATATTACTTTTATTTGCAATTTTGACCCATGTTTCACTACTCCTTCATTTATTCTTTTTCTAAGTAGACAAAAATGATTGTGTCTTTTTAAAAAGTATTTGTGATTAATTTTGATTATGACTCTGCTTTACATATTTTGTACATCTCAAATAAATCTTACGATAGTTAATAACCTACACTATTTTTAAGTATATGTTTATTTCTTCTGTGACGATGCTTAGCATCAGGATCAGCCTTATAGCTTTTCGTTTTTGATATCATCTATTATGTTTTAATTTTTAAAACTATATGTTTTCTTGAATCACCGTGAAAATAAGCTTAGTCTTTTTAAGAAATCCACACCTTTAGTCCAAAGATAAAAAGAATCTCTACTACTTGGCTTTCTAATGTGTGATTTGAGACCAACAGAGTCACCTTAATTTTAGAGCTTTGTAGACATTTGAAATCACCTACCCCACCCTAGACTTTTGCTTTAACACATCCGCTGGTGATTCTTCTGCGCATGAATATTTGAGAAGCACTGCTCTGGCAATCTTTTGAACACACACATAATCACTTTTTTAATGCCAAGCTTTTATTTTTATCTACAAACCCAAGCCTAACTGGTTTTAGATTTTGTTTAAAGATATGATCTACCCTTTTGATAATATGCCTAATATACTCTATACAAAAAAAAAGTAAGGGTTATATTTGTTATTTTACTTTAAAGTGTTGACTAAGAATCTTACATAATGTCAACACTGTGTGTTTATGCAAAAATTGTATAGTATACCCTAATTTGAAGTGAAAAAGTGTAGAAGTTTAAAAACATGTAAAACATCAGGTGATTATTTTGTGAAAGACCTTGGCAGTCTACCAAAGGAGTCTCCATAATATTTTCTGTTTCAATTATAATAATTCAATTTATAAAGATTCAATTTATATACAATTGCAGAGCACATATAAGACAGCAAATGGATTATGACAGCAGCAATTGTGTAGGGGTTATGAAACCAAGAATGGTTCTATAAATAGGCTACCCAGTGACAGTGCCATGTATTCCTTCAGGTTCAGCCAGAAACGTGGTGCATTTCTTAGCATAGATCAATAAATCCTAAGCACTTTTATCTTAGTTTTTCCAAAAGATCTGTACAAGATTTTTAAATAGCAAGTTACAGACAGTTTTTTGGAAAGAAAACCCATAGTATATGAAGAAAAGTATAAATTAAATACATTTAATGTTGAATTATTAGAAAATGAATGATTTCATATTCATAAAAGAACAAATTCTTATTCTTGTATCTTTAATTCAGTGTTGAAAATCAGAATTTTTATTTGCCCTCTTCATTATTTACGACATTTTGTTTCACATAAATTATGTCAACATCTTAGCAAATCTAAAGTATCTGTCTAATCAAACCAAACCAGTTTACTGCCATGAAAGTTTCATAAGAACTCGCAGATTTTACTTCCCAACAAAATAAATCACAATAAGTGGATAAGCAAATGTTGATTTCATTTCTATGAAACTGGAAAATATTTGGTTATTTTAAAATACCCTTTAAAAAATTAGCAGGGCATGTGGGGACACAATCGTCATCACAGCTGCTTGTGAAGCTGAGACGGGAGGATTGTTTGAGCCCAAGAGTTCAAGGCTGCCGTGAGCTGTGATTGCACCACTGCACTCCAGCCTGGGCAGGAGACTGAGATCCTCTCCCTCTCCTAAACAAGAAAAGTAAAGAAGTAAGATATCCTAAATAAAATCTTTCCTCTTCTCAAATTCTCTAGTATATCAGTTTCCACAATTTTTTTTTGGAAAGAAAACCCACTGCATTTGGAGAAAAATATAAACTAAATACATTTAATGTTGAATTATTAGAAAATGAATGATTTCATATTCATAAAAGATCAAATTATTATTCTTGTATCTTTATCTCCGTGTTGCAAACCAGAATTTTTATGTCTTTTACATTATTTGCAATATTTTATTGTAAGTAAATTATTTCAATATCTTAGCAGATCTAAAGTCTCTATCCAATGAAACTGGACCAGTTTAGTTTAATTCAAAGTAAAATTACAATGACTGATTTAGCTGATTTTCTGTCAATTGTATCATCATTTCAAAAAAACAAGCAATAGACAAATATTTTACATCATTCCTTTTTGGATTACATAAATACCAGAATATATGTGTATTTTCTTCAGCCTATGCAATTATTCTTAATGTGAATCAAATGGAAGAGTTAAATGAAGTATTTTTAGTGGGAATCACATGGTCCCCATGATATGTGTAGAAAGATGCATCTCATATAAAACCTTCACTTTCTCTATATTCACATCAGGAATAGCAGGTTTTACTTTTTGTTTTGTCCTGTTTGTCCTAGCTTCTTTCACATTATGAAAGAAGTAGAAAATGTTTTGATAAGTAAATATTTAATAAAGAAGTAGAATAATATTCTATGTAATAAATAGAAGATCTATTTATACAATTATATTTACAGAGGGGTAACAACAGAAACATCAACCAAAGGTGTTTCCTCCATAACTTTAGCTCATGAAAATGAGTGTAATGGATTCTCTGAGACCAAGAAGAAATGTCCCAACGGTACCAAGCGCCCCCTGTGCCGAGAGAGAAACACCGCGCTCAGAGAAACACTCGCCGCCTGTGCTGGGAGAGAGAAACACCCGCTGCCTGTGCTGAGAGAAACGCCGCCCAGCTGGAGGAAACGCCGCCTCGTGCCTGAGAGAGAAACGCTCGCTGGCTCGTGCCAGGTCGCCCGCCGCCCGTGCCAGGAACGCTCGCCGCCTGAGCTGGAGAGAGAAACGCTCGCCACCCGTGCTGGTGTCGCCGGCTGCCTGTGCTGAGAGAAACGCCTCGCCGCCTGTGCCGCCTGCGCTGGAGAGAGAAACACTCGCCGCCCTGCCTGTGCTGAGAGAGAAACACTCGCTGCCTGTGCTGAGAGAGAAACACTCGCTGCCTGTGCTGAGAGAGAAACACTCGCTGCCTGTGCTGAGAGAGAAACGCTCGCCGTCTCAGCTTGAGAGAGAAACGCCTGCTGCTCTGTGCTGGAGAGAGAAACACTCGCCGCCCAGCCAAGGAGAGGAGAAACACTCGCTGTCTGTGCTGAGAGAAACGCTCGCCGCCTGCAGCGAGAGAGAAACACTCGCTGCCTGTGCTGCCTGTGCTGAGAGAGAAACGCTCGCTGCCTGTGCTGAGAGAAACACTCGCTGCCTGTGCTGAGAGAGAGAAACACCCCGCCGTCTGTGTTGAGAGAGAAAACGCCTGCCGGCTCCAGGCCAGGGAGAAACACTCGCCGCCTGGAAGCGAGAGTTCGCCCCGCCGCCTGTGCCGGAGAGTAGTGTCACCGCGCCTGTGCCAGTTCGCCGCCGCCTGCGCTGGAGAGAGAAACACTCGCTGCCTGCGCCGCCCGTGCCAGAAACACCGCCGTCGTGCCGCCTGCGTCGAAACACCGCCGCCTGCGCCAGGTGTTCACCGCCGCCTGCGCGCCCGTGCTTGAGAGAGAAACGCTCGCTGCCTGTGCTGGAGAGAACACTGGCTACCGTGCCGGAGAAACGCCGCCGCCCGTGCCGAGAGGTGTTCACTCACGCCCCGTGCCGCCTGTGTTGAGAGAGAAACACTGCTGTCTGTGCGCTGCCTGCGCCGGAGAGAAACATCCTTGCCGCCTGCGCCGAGAGAGAAGTTCACCGCCGCCTGTGCCGCTCGTGCCGGAGAGAAACGCCGCCCAGCTGAGAGAGAAACACCGCCGCCTGTGCCGAGACAGAAACACTCTCGTCTGTGCTGTTCGTGTCGAGATGTTCACCGCCTGCCAAAATATATATGTTACCCGGGCCACCGTGCTTGAGAGAAACACCTCGCTGCCTGCGCCTGTGCTTATATATAAACGCCTGCCTCCAGTTTCTTCAGGTTCACCGCCTGTGCCACCCGTGCTGGAGAGAAACACCCTCGCTGCCTGTGCTGAGAGAAACACCCGCCGCTCGAAGCGATATAGAAACACCGTTCAAAGCCGCCCGTGTGCTGGAGAGGTTACCCCACGTCTGTGCTGCCTGTGCTGGAGAGAGAAACGCCGCTGCCTGTGCCGCCTGGTGCTGAGAGAAACGCCGCCGCTGCCTGCCGAGAGAAACACCCGCTGCCTGTGCTGAGAGAAACACCTGGTCTGTGCTTCAGCCTGTGCCGAGAGAGGAACAACGCCACTGTGCCGGAGAGAGAAACACCGCCGCTCTGTGCCAGAGAGGAAACACCGCCACCAAAGAGAAACACGCCTGCCTGTGCTGCCTGTGCTGAGAGAGAAACACTCATGCAAGCTCCAGCGCCTGTGCCGCAGGAGAGGTTACCTGCTCGTGCCGCTCAGCGAGAGAGAAACGCCGGGCTGCCTGTGCTGAGAGAAACACTCGCTGCCTGTGCTGAGAGAGAAACACTCGCTGCCTGTGCTGGCATCTCGGGCTCCAGCTGAACCCAACCCCACTCATTGCAAAGGAAAGGAGACCCCTGGAGAGCACCAAATCACCTGCCGTGCTTTGAAGCAAACAACCACTTCTTTCAAAGAAAATGATGCCATCAGGTGTCAGCTCCTCCAGTCTCTGATTCTTTCCCTAATGACTTGATATCCACACATCTATCTTGATACCACACATCCTTACATCACCCCCTCCACTGAAAATCAGGACCTTTTTCTTCGTGGAGACCAGTGCATTCATTTCTCCTATTCCTGACTCCATCCATTAGCCCAGAGCTTCAAAGGTTCTCTCTTCTTATAAAGATATATTTTCTTGTATTTCTCATTTGAAAAAAATGGCTTTCCTTTACACAGCACGTCCTTCCCAGTTACTACTACACTGTTCCTTCCAAAGGCTAGGGATTCTTCATTAACTGTCAAATTAGCAACTGCTTCAGGCCTGTCTCACTTGCCTTCTCTGTTTTGTTTTATGCATGCTAAGCCACATCGTCTTCTCCCCATCTAGGGTGCTTCGTGTCTCTCTGTCCCGTTCTCCTCTTCCGTATTCCTCTGTATACCTGTGAATACTCTTTCCCTGGCCCTCTTCTCTTCTCATTTTTCCTCATCTTCTTTCCTCTATGTTCTCTCACTTTTCATCTGGAGTTACTTACTACCATTGTTATTCAGTCAGTCACTGAATGTAAAGATACTCCTCTGCCCCAACCCTCTCCTTCCTCTTTCTGCTCACACTGTTTTGAATTGTAATTCCCAGAAAGATATGTTAAAGTCTTAACCTCTAATACCTGTGAATGTGACCTTATTGGGAAATAATTTTTTTGCAGATATAATGAAACTAAAATGAGGTCATTAGGGTGAGCCCCTAATTCTGAACTGGTGCCCTTTAACAAAGAAGTTTGGACACAGACTTGTATATCAATAGAACCCTTCGAGGACACAGGCAGAGATCAAGGTAATGCATCTACAGGCCAGAGAACACCAAAGATTGCCAATAAACCACCGGAAGCTAAGAGAGAGGCACGAATCACGTGTCCCTCACAGCCCGCAGAAAGAATCAACACTGTCAACATCCTACTTTCAGACTTACTGCTTTCAGAGCAATGAGACGATGCATTTCTCTCGTTTGAGGCTACCCTGTCAGAGACACTTTGTTAGGACAACCCTAGAATGTTAATACACACCCATGGCCTTCTGCTGAGAATTTTGGAGACTGATGCAGCCCAAGTTTCTCAGCGTAATACATGAAGAGCAATGATAACTGTTTCTTGCTAATCCTTCTCTTTCATCAGTTGCTACCTCCATTTCCCTTCTGCTACTTTATGTACCATGAATATGCTTCTGCTAATCTTTCCCTTCGCACCCAGTGCTCTGCAGTTTTGTGTCTACTCCCTCTCAGGCTCATTCTCTTCCTCTGCAGTCCTTCGTCAGTAATGTGAGCTACCCTTGCCTGATAGGTATACTGTTTTTGTTCTACAAAAGCCAGTTTAGATTTCATTTTTTCTTTTATGACTTTCTTGACTCCTCTTCTGAAATTGCCCATTCATCTATAGTTCCATTTACTATCTCCTGTCGGTGCCTATTATGAGATTGAGATTTGGAAGGTTTTTATTTGTCTCTATGTCCTTCAACTCTAACACAGTGGCTGGCCTATAGCAGTCGGTGACTTTATTATTTAATAAACATCTGTGTACTTACTACATGTAAGGCTGTTCAAGTAATCTGATTTAAGATCTAAGAAACAAAGATGAAACAATCTTCTGTATAGATGTTTAGGTTTTAATGAGAAGTTAAGACATTATGATATATAAACAAATCTGCACTGTAATATTATGTGTGGTATTCAGGCAGCAACAAGTAGAAAAACAGATTAATTCTGAATAAAACCGAGTAGGTCCTTTAAACAAAACTGTCATTTACTGACTCAATAAAAATACTTGATAATATTAATTTTTTGTTACTTATTCTCTATACAGAAGTTTTTAAAAATTGTGTCCTCATTAATAAAATAAATTTATAGATTAAAGGCTAACTTGTTCAAAGTAGACTGCTGACATCGTGAATGTTTCATCACACATTGATCCTGGTGGTGCCAAGAATCAGTCAGTCAGGTTGTGATCTGAACTTTAGCATGAGTGATCAGCTACGGCGATAGCACTCAGAAAGATCACTAACAAAAGCAGAAAAACAACATGTAGGGCCTAGATTTTAATATCAGCAAAGTACTAAAGCAATTCTCAATAGTTACTACATTTTTAAGCATCTCAGTATATATGTCTTCATATGGTATCGTAGACTTGAGAAGAGAAGAAAAGACTAGAACTGAAGATAATTTGGATGTATCTCGGCCTGTTGGTTCAGATTCTAGAAATTTAACTCCATGAAGACATGTTCAATGCAGACCAACTAATTTGTTCTTTCTGCCTCTATTGCTGCAACAGCAACAATATATTTGACCCTGTAATCATTTCCTTAATAGTAAGACAGTTTTTTGGCATTGTCATCCTGGAATCAAGAATATATTTAAATATGATTATTTGCATCCGGGCAAATTTGATGCAAAGTTGCAACAAGACATTGATTGCAAATATAAACTCTAGTCACATATCAGAAACAGTCATTGTATCTGAATTGTCTCTTATTTAAAGATCACATACAAATCACGTAAACAGGAGTTCCACCTTAACAGTTGACTCTATTAACTCAATGCTATTTAACCCTTCTTATATATTTCATGATCATAGATTACAGCCAGACATTTTTTTCCAATACTTCCTGTAAATCCTACAAATGTCTTCTTGTGAGTGGTTTTTTTCTCTTTTGTAACTATTTCAAACCTTTCACTCCCTCCCACTCCACGACCACTCTCAGTATATAGCCCAGCCTTTTATCTCACAGAGAAAATAGATAGCAATATGTTCAGCCACCAGCTACCAAATTGGCTAACCTACTTGTATACGTGTTAATCTAGGACCATCACTCTCTTTCGAAAGGAGAACTGTCCTCCACTCTTTCTAAACCTTCTTGAAAATTTTGAGTCATGGATAACTGGTCTCCAGAGTATGGAACCTTCCTCTTCCTATTGAATTCATTCATTCTTTCTTATTTTATTTTCTACATCCATTCAAACTTTACTGCCAGGCGTTATTCTATTTTTTATTTATTTATTTATTTTTGAGGTGGAGTCTCACTCTTGTCTCCCAGGCTAGAATGCAGTGGCCTGATCTCAACTTACTGCAAACGACACCTCCCAGGTTCAAGTGATTCTCTTGTCTCAGCCTCCCAAGTAGTTGGGATTATGGGCACCCGTCACCACGCCCAGCTAATGTTTGTATTTTTAGTAGAGACAGGGTTTCACCATGTTGGCAAGGCTGGTCTCAAACTCCTGACCTCAGGTGATCCACCTGCCTCGGTCTCCCAAGGTGCTGGGATGACAGGCGTGAGCCACCACGCCTGGCCTGCCGGATGTTACTGTAATTGCTGATAGTATAGTAGATAATGGATCTGCCCTCAGGTTATCTGGAATATAACATCTACTGGACCCCTCTTGTCAGCCTGTGCACATGCTTCAGTCTCTCCCATTTGAGAGTCCAGCAAATACAATCTACATATCAGCTCTACATTTCCTCCGGTTATGTCTTACCACTCTCTACTCATACAAAGCTAAACATAATTACTAAGTTGTTAAATTCATACACTTCATTTCCTCATGCCTGGACTTATCCTCCAATCTATTTCAATTTGATGTCTTATCTTTAGTACGTTACCACAAGGTTTAGATTCAAACAATTCATAAACATACACTCTTTTAATTTACTTTTCTGTTATTTTAAGGTTTTTTTTTTTTAACTTGTATTTTAGGTTTCAGGGTACATGTGAATGTTTGTGATATAGGTGAATTGGGTGTTGTAGGGGTTTGGTGTACAGATTATTTTGTCACTCAGGTAACAAGCATAGTGCCCAATAAGTGGGTTTTCAATCCTCAGCCTCTTCCCATGCTCCAACCTCAAGTAGACCCCAATATCTGTTGTTCCCTTCTTTGTGTTGATATGTACTCGAAGTTTAGCTCCCACTTATAAGTGAGAACATGCAGTATTTGGTTTTCTGTTCCTGTGTTAGTTTGCTTAGGATAATGGCCTCCGGCTTCATCTATGTTGTGGAAAAGGACACGATTTCAATCTTTTTATGGCTGCATAGTATTCCAGGTGTGTATGTACCACAGTTTTAAATCCAGGCCGTCATTGATGGGTTTTCAGGTTGATTCTTTGCTATCATGAATAGTGCTGCAATGAACATATGCATGCATGTGTCTTGATGGTAGAATAATTTATGTTATTTTGGGTATATATTCAATAATGGAATTGTTGGGTTGAGTGGTAGTTGTTTAAATTCTTTGAGGAATCTCTAATCTGCTTTCCACTATAGCTGAACTAATTTATTGGGTTGGTGCAAGAGTAATTGCGGGTTTTGCCACTAAAAGTGATGGCAGAAACTACAATTACTTTTGCACCAACCTTACAGTTCTCACCAGCAGTGTAAAAGTGTTCCCTTCTCTCCACAACCTTGCCAGCATCTGTTATTCCTTGACTTTTTCGTAAGAGCCATTCTGACTGGTTTGAGATGGTATCTCATTGTGGTTTTGATTTGTATTTATTTAATTACTGATGGACATGTTTTCATATGCTTGTCTTACACTGCTTTTAAACAAAAAATACCTTGGTGTCTTTGGTCAGTCTATTTCAAATTCGTGTATATTTGCCTTTACTACCAGCACAATTTGTCCTGCTATGTTTTGAACTTCCTTGGCACAAGTGACCCCTTTTGTCTTTCCAATTATCTTTTGGAAATTGGAATGTTTATCCTATGCCTGTTCATTATATTTTGGAAGCAGAAAACTCATTTCCTAGTTTAAATCCACAGACGAGGAGTTATTTTCCCCACAGCAGATTGTACCCAGTCTCTCTTGCAGCTGATGTAGATGGTTTAGAAGATAAAAATTTGGACTTTGAGCTGTTGCTGGAGTGGTTTAAAACTCCCGAGGATGTTAAGATGTCACGAAAAACATTTTGCACTTGGAAGGACATGAATTTGGGGACCAAAGGGTGGGTAAGTTGTAGTGAGTGGACTGTAGTCTCCAAAAAGTGATGGTTGAGTCCTCCCTCCCGGTACTTGTGGACGCGACTTATTTGGAAGTGAGGCGCTTACGTATGTAACCAAGTGAAGGGGAGTCATCCCAACGTCTGTCTTCATAAGAAAGAGGAGTGGGAGGTTTAGACACAGACACCTCCACTGCCTGCCGCGCCCCTCCCCGCCTCCACGCTCACAGGGAAGACCATGTGAAGGTAGAGACAGAGATCGGAGTGAACTTTTACAAGCCAAGAGGTTTCCAGGATTGCCAGCAACCACAACAGGCTGGAAAAGCCAAGGAAGCCACGTTCCCTAAAGCCTGTGGAGGGACTGTGGTCCTGCTGAGCTGTCGACCACCGTGGAGAATACATTTCTGTGGTTTTGGCTACCTGGTTTGTGGTAATTTGTTGTCGCAGCCCTAGGAAACAAACACAGATCTTGGCAGTCCAAAGTAGTTCATTCTGAATTAGTGTTTAAGAAACCATTAAATAAAAGTCAACTTAAAGAGACATGAAAATTTAAAGCAACCCTCAGGGTATCGTTCTAAATTTGGAATCCGTGAACTTGTAACTTCGTACAGGTTCATAACTTGTCACATTTGCTTAGAGAGAAAAGTTACGTAGCCATTTTATATAACTCTTTAGTGGGTTGTTGGTGTTTGTAACTTTAGGACAATTAATTGCATTGTGGGTTTTAAAGACGGGGCATTTTGGAAGTTTTGAGAACTTTGGTGGGACGAGATTAGTAACAGCCGAAGAGCCTGTGAGAGTTTTTCATAGACTTGTGGTGGAGAATTTTAAAACTTGGAAGAAGAGAAGGTAGGATGAAGAAAGCAGGGAAGGAAACACATTTAAGTTATCAAAAATAATAGAAATAAAGATGAATGGATTGGAAATTTCATATGTCAATAAACTTTAAGGAAATGAACCTCATATAGTTAATTTTCTGCCTTAATTTGGTTGTTAATCACCAACTTAGATAATTCAGGTCCTCAGTTATGTTTTTGTTCGAATTAAATGGAGTTTGCTATTAATAATAAAGTTGTCAATTATTTAATTTTATTTATTTGCCTCTATTTAATTTTCTTTCTAATATAATATCAATTTACATTTAGTATAGATGTATTCAGTTTTAAAGTGTAAATAACTAAAAACATTCTAATGATTAGAAAGCATGTTTTTAATCCTATGTCTTTTGTGATTAAAAATATTTACTTAAGAAACATGTAATTATGTCCACGTTTATCTTGGTTTTGGGGGCTTTAAATAGTGTAACATCCCATTCCTTTTCTATAAAAATCTATCTCTAAAGTACAGACTGAAATAAATCTTGAGGGTCAGTTTCTACACATTGTTATGTATAAAGACCACAGTTTAGCAAGGTGAATGGCTTCCCAAAGAACCAAATCTGAGATGTTCTTGCAAAAGCCATTGGAGAAGGTTGAATAGTGGTTAAGTACTTTTCATGTTACTTTCTGCTAAGTAGATTATTAGTGCTGCTTCTGCATTTCCAACTCTATAAATCTGACAAATGACAACACTACAAGATACTGGTTTTTATTTGTGAATATTGGAGTAGGACATTGGAATATTTTATTTCCTTGTCAAAATTGTGAAAAAGGAGAAGTTAGAAATCTTTTAAAGAAAAAAAAAATACATGATTAGGTTTTCTGAGTTAGACGTGATATTAACTAGTTGAATAGACAGTTCAGAATTCAAGAAGAAATATCAAATTAATAGATAATGTAACATCTGGTAGGGAAAATATACCCCTAGTGTATATAATGTTGCATTTTTTCCTCTATATGTAACATTTTATAAGAGTTAAATTACCAAAGCTAATTTCTTAGTTGTTACATGGATTGGTTAATAGAGTAGAACTTCTGTTGTTTGAAAAGAATATTATCTTTTAAGGTATATATAATTAATAATTAGAAAGCAATACAATGTATAGCATTTTAAATATTTTACTGAATGAGTGAGTGAAATTTAATTAATCTCTTTGATTACAGAAGCCATTAGTTGTGCCTCCTTGTAGCAAGTAAATGAAATTTTCCATACTTAACATTATAAAACTAAAAGATACCTAAATGTTGGAGTTAAAGTCACTTTAATACCAAAACTGTGAAAGAAGATCTACATCACCAAGGATTGAGTCACTGGAACCTATCAATGGGCCAAGCTATAGTCATTGATGGTTTTGTTGTTTCTTTATATACCTTGTCTAAACATTATGTTTAAAATCATTAAATAGAAACTAAACCTTTACAAATCAAATTCCAAACAAGCTGCATCTTAGCATCCCTCCCTTTGAAGATACATCTCAATAATTTAATATAAATGTTGGACTCAGTAGAATGTTTGCCATGTCAAATAGAAAAATAAACATCATTCTTTGTGCCATTGAGACTTGCTGACCGTTCAGTCTAGGAATGACTTAAAAAAGAAGCTCAATGTACTGGCTAGTTAATAAATAAATAAATACCTGCTGAGCATCTTTTTCATGCCAGCATGGTGCTGGGAGAACACACTGATGAGTGAAGGATGTATGACTACTGATGTATGACTAAGCTTGGTATCACCCAGGAACAGAAAGAAACAGAAAAAAACAATGTGGTGAGAGAACATGAGTGTGAAAAAGTTTGGTAGAGTATTAGATTGCAGTGATACGCAGGGCCAAGACTCAGGTATTTTCAACTGAATAATACAGTGAATTGGTGTTCTAAGACAGTGATTTTCCCCTCAAACCTTGTGGCTGAGATTAAAGGCATACCTAGAGAGGCATCTTACCAGCCTTTGTGTAGCCGGTGAGGGCCTGGGCTACTGGAGACTTGGGGTCTGATTTTTTTAGATGGAAAGAAGTCCCATTCTTTTACTCTAAAACGCCACACACATTGTCACATTATAGGCGCTGTGACAGAAAGGTCTGAAGGACATTGAATAGGACTTTTTGCCCATTTAAAGGACTTTGTAGCCTATTCTCACTGAAATTTAACACCAAAGAAACGTGGAAAACAATGGAATCTGACTGTATTCATCTGTTTTCACACTGCTATAAATGCATAAGTTACCCAGTCTTGGGTAACTTATAAAGGAAAGAGGTTTAATTGACTCATAATTGACGTGGCTGGGAGAGGCCTCAGAAAACTCACAATCACAGGGGAATGTGAAGGGGAAGCAAGGGACTTCTTCACATGGTGACAGGAGAGAGAAGAGTGAGGAGTGAAGTGGGAAGAGCCCCTTAAAAAAAGCCATCAGCTCTCAGACAACTCACTGACTCTCCTGAGAACAGCATGGGGAAAACCACCTCCATGATCGAATCACCTCCCACTAGGTCTCCCCCTAGACATGAGGGGATTATGGGGATTATAATTCAAGATGAGATTTGGGGGAAGACACAAAGCCTAACCATATCACTGACTAGACCTCACTTCCTGCTTTTAGAGAGTAGATTGTAGAAAAGTGAAAAAACAAAGGCAGAGAGATCGAGAAGCCTTTTGTAAATGCCTACTCCAGGGCCTCTAGAAGTATGGTCCAAGGACCAGAAGCATTGGTGTCAACTGAAAACTTGCTAGAAACTCAAATGTCCAGGGACTGGACTCCTGATATTGCATTCATCTGTTTTTAACAAGATCACAAATATCTCTCACCACCACTCAACCAGGAAACCGTCGTCGACCATGTTCACCGCCTCGACCCGAAGTAAAACCACCGCCTAATCTTAGCAAAACCACTGCTCTGATCTAGCAAAAACCACTGCTCTGATCTAAAGCAAAACCACCGTTTGATCTAGCAAAAACCCACCGCCTAACTCAGCAATGATGACTCTGGTAGAATGGTAGTTATAGAGATAGAGAGAAATAAATAGATTTGGTGTTTGTTTGTTTGTTTTAAGGGAGGGCAACAATAAATACTGCAGTATCCAAATGTCAGCCACAACGTCCTAATTCCTATGGATACTACTAAATACTCCTATTTAACAGAAAAATACGAAATTATCTGGCATGACTTTACATAGTATACATGTTTATGTAGTATAGAATATGTATAAATATGTATATATGTACATATATAATGTGTATCTAATGTGTATATAGGTATGTATACAGATACATGCACAATTTTTTAAGAGAAGTTGCCTTCATGAATTTATTTGAGTGTAGGTTCAAACCAAGTGACTATTGGACAGCACAGGCTCTACTTATAGAGACAGACAGGTGTTGAAGTCAGATCGGAATTCTCTTGGCCTTGGTCACACTGTGTTTTACGGTACATCATCTGTGATTTCATTTGAGTACTAATGAGAATGCATGAATTGATTCACAGGTACTTCTTGGAAGAACCATGCTGATCTCTACTTGATCAGGAATACACATTAAATTCTTTAATTTTTGTAACAAAACAAACATTGACACTTACCTCAATCCTCGTAATAACAAATGGTTTTTGTAAAGTGCTTATCTACAGTGACCTTGGCCTCAAATTGGAGCCTAACTGGATCCTGTGCGAAGTGCCAAATGATTGGTCCATAGAGTAAAGGTTGCAAATTCTGAAGAAGAAGAGATCCCAGTCTAGGTGCAGATTGTCAGAGAAACCATGTTGATGATGAGAGGAATAAATGGGGCTTTGAAGGCAAGATGGGAGTGAAACGGGCAGGAGGAAGACGTGGTACATGATGAGAAAGCAGTTGCCAAGGAGGGAGGTGGATATGGTCACAGTGTGATCAGGCAGGGACAGGTCATTGCAGACTCGAAGCTCCGTGTCGCTGGAGTGGAGTAGGATTCACATGGCTTGATTGTTAATCTAGAGCTTTACTTCTTTATTATTATTATACTTTAAGTTCTGGGTACATGGGCAGAACACGCAGGTTTGTTACATGGGTTTACGCTTGCATAGTGGTTTGCTGCACCCAACAACCTGTCATGTACACATTAGGCATTTCTCCTAACGCTTCCCTCTCCTACCCCCACCTCCCCCCCCCCCCAACAGGACCCGGTGTGTGATGTCATCTCTATTAGGCATTTCTCCTAACGCTTCCCTCCCCTACCCCCACTGCAAAGGACCCGGTGTGAGATGTTCCCCTCCCTATGTCCATGTGTTCTCATTGTTCAGCTCCCACTTATGAGTGAGAACGTGTGGTGTTTGGCTATACTTTCAAAGGGAGTGCTTGGTTAAGGGGATGTCCAGGCTAGCCTTCAAAAATAGTTTCAGTGGGGATTTTTATGACAAAACTATTATATGGAATAGATTATTTGAAGGGTATGATGACATTCGAGATTCACTGAAGTAGAAGGAAACACTGAAGCATGTTTTAGAGACATCTAGAATCATCTACGTGCTATGATTGGAGTGAAATGAAAACTAGAGCAAAGATGCTCCTTGGTTTTGGTGTAGTAGAAAACGCATCGTGTTGGAAAACAGTAAATTTCCTGTGGGCGAGGTGATATCCTGCTTTTTTTTTTCCCATACTGTTCATCTAAATCAACAATAGATACATATACAAGAGATATTTATCCTTATCCAGTTGGTAGAATTTCAGTTGTGGAATGATCAGAACTTACTTGTACAACCATAAACACTGAGGGTTTTGGACCGCACTCATAGAGACCACATAATCCTAAGGTCATTTCCAACTCAAAATGTCAGAACTTAGTAAATGAGAAAGGTACTTCCTCTACATAAAGTAAGAAAATATATTTTAACGTGTAGTAATTATCTTCCATTTTGCAATGAAAATAGAGTCCTATGGAAGTTGTAGATTTGGGAGGACATTTCCATAGAAAGATAAATCTTTCCTCATCCAAACAGCTTTGGTTTATGAAATTTGTAAAGATAGGAATCTATCAATAGCATCTAATTTACATTTCATTAAAATGGTCACCTCTTGGTAGTGTGGTTATCTAGGATAAAAACATATTTCTATTCCCTACTCACAGGTATTTCCTAGTCCAAGGGCTTTCTAAACATTGAACTCTGTTATTGAATAACTGTTTTATGATGCCACGGCTTCCCAGGATCTTAAGGGCATGGGGAAATAAAAACAATGAAAAAGAAAAGCACATTAAACCAAGAAAGACTAAGAAGTTGTCCAAACAAACAAAGATGTCACAATGCATCATAAACATATTCGCATTCAGTGAACAAACACTTACTGGTCATTTACTACGTGCTGGGTGCTGTTTTTAGTGCAGAAAATGTAGCAGAGAATAAAACAGAGGAAACTGCCTGTCCTTGCGAGCTTATATACTTGTATGTGTGAAGTTTTAGAAAATAAGCTTCGTGACTGAAACTCCTGATTCAGAAAATTCTTTAGCTTGAGGTTCAGGCTCAGTTATATTACTAAGTGAAAAGAGTAGCCTATTTCACACCTTAGCCTTCAAGTCCCAGAAGATGAAAAATATGTTTCTGCACAAAACGCTCAAATGTATTCCTGAAACAAATGGTGTGTGACATAAAAGCTCATTTTCAGATTGCTGCTAATTGTGTCTCTTACATATACTTTTGCTTCATTCAGTGTGAACTTATAATAGTAAAAAAATGGTTATACATTTCCAGGAGGAAAAAAATGTACTGTCTGAATGATAGAAAATGTAATGGTTATTCCTTGTGTAATGTTTTATCATTGGCTCCAATGGATTAGGACAACTTTCATGATGGAATTGTGAATAATTAAATATTCACATGTGAAGCAAAGTGAGAAGAGATTAGAATCCTATTTAAGGGATACTAGAACTGTCAGATACTATGAATAAAGTATGTTGAGTGGAAAGCAACAAAAGTCCTGATTACCACCCTGAAATATTATCATCATAGTCACTGAAATGTAATTTTTTTCCCCTAAATGGCTGAAAACCTTGAGACATTCCTTTTTCCTCCTTTATTAAGTGGTCAAATAATGGATCTTGGTTCATGCATTTCCTTATTGCCAAATATAGCAATTATATTATGAAGCTGCTTTCTAAAGCAGTCGTCGTGTGGCCATGTTTCAGCCAGTTACATTATGGATCTGTGCACGCTTGGCTACTAAAAACACAACCGCCCCCTTCTTCAGACCTCCTTGACCAAATGCAACTAGGAGGCATGGAGCTCTCCTTCACCCTGTGGAGGGGGCAGTCTCAGCTACTGCCTCGTAGTATTGTAACATTAGGTACAAAAGGCTGACTTCTTTATGTCAAAGTAGGACTATTGTTGTGATACAGCTTAGACTTCAGAGATTCCTGGTGGGATGCGGGAGAAGCTGGTCTCCGGCTGGAGGCCACATACTTGTTCAGCTTCTGTTTCTCTGTCTTTCCTGTGCCCTTCATGTCCTTTCTCCTGAAAGCAAGTCCCCAAATAAATCTCTGAAGTGAGAAGTCCCACCTCTAGGCAAGGCGTGGTGGCTCCTGCGATCCCAGCACTTTGGAAGCCTGCGGTGGGAGCATTGCTTGAGCCCAGGAGTCGGAGATCAGCCAGGGCAACATGGTGAGACCCTGTCTCTACAAAATATAAAAAATGGGCAGGACATGGTGGTGCACGCCTGTGGTCCCAGCTAGTTGGGAGGCTAAGGTGGCGAGGTCGCTTGAGCCCCGGAGTTGAGGCTGTGGTGACCCTTGATGGTGCCGCTGCACTCCAGCCTGGGCCACAGAGCACAGGGAGATCCTGTCATGTCAACAACTACACCAACAAAACAAGAAAATAAAGGACCAAAACAAAGAAACAAACAAAAAAACCCTTGATCTCATACGTCATGTATTTATAGATGGAAGTAAGTTGCCGCATTGACGATTCCACTGCTTCGAGGCCTTCACTGGCTCTTTAAATCTGTAAACGGCTAACCCCTAAAACAACTCAGACAAAAGGCAATTCCAGAGGGCTTCTTATCCTTTAATTTCCCATTTGCTGAGTTGCTTGATTAACCTTTTTCTCTCAGACTTCTGATGCCAGGTTGCAAAATTGACTTTGGTATCCTCTCATGGCCCCTTTAGCCCATTACGCGTCGCTTCTGATATATTGAACTCTGTGCTGCAGCTTCCAGTTTCTTGAGCACTGCCAGTCCTTGTATTTTTCTCACCATTCTGCTGAGGATGCACCCTGTCCCCCAAAGCCCTGCGGCAACTCCCTCAGGGAACGGAGGGTGGGGACACGCAGGGGAGCGGGCAGTAAGGTCATGTGGTATTTTGTTTTGTCTTGGTAAAGTATAAGGAAAGAGAAACCAGAGACACATCTCTCATGCTTACTTTTATTACAAAACAATATAAATAAGCTAAAGAGAAAACGCAGTAGTACCCGAAGGCCTGAGAAGCAGCAGGGAATCTCTGGGAGAGACCCACTCTTAGAGCTTTAAGCTGGAGGGCTGAGGACTATAATAACTGCAGGAGCTTAGGAAACCAAGAGGAAAAGCCATAAGAAATCAGCACCAGAAGAAGGCAGCACTGGCTGGCGTGATGCCTGCAGGCCAGAAAAGTGCTCTTAACCATTTCCCCTGTTGTTTACCTCCCTGTAGCCAAGTTAATAATCTTATATCTGACCTCAATTTTTTTTTATTTCTTGGGGTAATTTATGCAGTGAACAAATAAATTATCTTTCCACTTATAGAGATTAAAAGCTCTTAAAACTAGTAACCAAATGCAGTAAAATAGAAACCAACATTTTGTGTCTATTCACACAGTATAGTTCTTGTCTGTTAGCAAAGTAGAGAACAATGTAGGGTTTTTGTTTGGGAAGAAGGGAGCTTGGGGGAGGAGCTGGAGGGCAAGTTTGATTCTATTGTCAGAATATGGTAAACAGTAAATAGCAACTAATCATTATGTATTTACTGTGCCAGGCACTCTTGTAAGCATTTTACATGTCATATCTTATTGAATCTACACAGACACAACCTAAGACATGGAGTATTATTCTTTTCTATTTTAGGAACAAGGCAACTGAAGTTTAGAGAGATTCAGCCTGTAAGAGGTAAAGCCAGGAATAGAATTTGAGAGACTGCTCAGATGTAGCAAAGGCGAGCCAGCTGTCCTGGACATCACCTCTTCCTTTGTCTTTGTAACATAAATTTTGGCTGGAGCTAGGGGTGATGAAGTAACTTGGTGCTATGTCCCCTTTCTGGGGCCTGTGATTGACAGGAAGAAACAGGAACTCACCATCTTTCCAACCCACTTCCTGTTGCCTGGAAGGTGGATAGGAGGTTTGAGCTGAATTATTTGTCTTAGATTATAAGGTAGAAACCATTTATGTGGATGGCAGTTGGTAAAAATAAAAGAAATCAAGCCCCTAATAATTGTGGCACTACATATCCAGTCCTGGACAGTTCAGGTTTATAGATGGTAACAACACAAATTGCTATTTTGCTTGAGACATGTTCTTTCATAACTTTTCTTGAAGCTGCCTAACTTACAGCCTAATTAATTCAGAGAATCAGAACAACACATTAGAAGAAGTATTGGACTGGACGTCAGGAGCCTGGAAATCTAGACATCTCACTGAGGCAAAAAGAAAAGTATGGTTGTAGACAAATTATGAGATAATGGGTAAAATGGTGAGTTACAATAGATAATACTGAAGGTCTTTTCTAATTACAAAATGCTATAAAAATAATTCAAAATAGGAATACAAGTAACTATTCAGACCCCATCACTTACTACATTTGGAACTTTAATAGTCTGTATCTAGATGTTAAGTGTCAGCCTAACATCATCCTTTTCATGGAATTAGTCACACAAAATAGATTCTGTTTCAACAAAATAGAATATGTTTTCAAATTTGCTTACAGATTCACCAATGAAATTAAACAGTGTGTAAATATTGTCACTCATATCATAAAGCATTTTCCTAAAAAACTGAATTTTCAATTTGCCTCTTTAAAATGGGAAAACTGAATCCATTACCAGAGTATTTTTAATACTTATATATTTCTCATGTCATTTGTAATCCAGACCTTACACAATTTCTTTCTATACAGAAAAATATCAATATTGACATAAGTATTTGTAATGCTTCAAGTATGTGGGTTAAGTGTGAAAGTCCATCAAAGCCTGAACCCTTTGAGGGCAGCACCCCATACCAGTTTCAGTCACTGCTGTGTTTTCTCTGTGCAGCAATGCTCCTGGCAATATTGTAGAAATTCCATATGCATTTATTTACTGAATGGATGGATGAATGTAACTACTTCATTGTGACAGATAATTAACATGAATTGTGGATGAAAATACCTACAGTGGAAGCTCTTTGGGAGTACGATCCTAAAATACAATACTCATTACAAAAAATGAGTTTCTATTTAGTCATTCAAAAATAATTTTTAAAATAAACAATTTTGGTTTTTCTTTCTCTTATTTGATGATTTTTTATTTCGTATAATCATCCATCTTTAATCTTAATATTCTATTTTGTATCTTGTACCATTTTGAATTTAAAATTTTTCTCTAGTCTCAAAGGGCTTGGGAATTCATGCTAAGCCTTACATCTTCGGCTCAATTTATCTATAATAAATTTTCTGAATTATTCTCTTTAGCCATCACTCAGAATAAAAAATCCAAATGTTTACTTTGCTATGCGAAGGATGCTTGCTCCCTGGGCACAGACAAGTCCTACTTCAAAGGTCTGCTACGACTGTTGACTCCCTTTCATTCTAACAGCCATACTAAATTGTTATATTCTACCTTCTTTTAGAAGGAGAATTTTTCTACCTTCTAAAAGAAAAGGAGAATTAGAATGATCCCAAGAGCTTTTAATACCCACATTAAATAAAGAGAAGCAGCTGAATTTTATGAAAGGTACATATATATGTTTTTCGTTTTCCATGTGCGTTGTGTGCGTTGTGTATTACTCATTACATGTCAGCTACATGGAAAAGCCCATTGAAAATAACACACTTTCTAGTTCGTATGTGTATTTTGTTGGTGAAGAAGCTTTTTTTCCAACCAGATTATTTTTTAAATGATCAGGAAATGGTGTGTTTGACTCCTATTTCCTGCATATCATCTCACAAGAGTAACCTTTCAACAGCTGTGAAGCAGTAAATGAAATATTGACTGAGTTACCTGTCATTTAATTTGCAATGATTTCAGTGCTTTTCAAGTGCTAGGCAAGGCACAGGGTATAATTCAATTTTATCATTTCTTGTAATTTGAAGACGTAAGTCTACAACTCACAAGTTAACTGGAACACAGAAAGGTTAATGGACGTTTTGAAAACTAATTAGTAAATAAATGTCATGTCATGTCTGATTAGTTGCTCAGCATTTTCTTGCTTACAGCTTTTTCCTGCATTTTTATTAAAATTCTCTATAAAATGTTTCATGAGTTTTATGAACACTTTCTAATTATTATTAGATTTATGCATTTAAATAGTATCAAGTCATGTTTGGGGAACAGGCTACCTTAGTTTTATTCCCTAGAAGTTATAACAAACTTGTTTCGTTACTGCTGTGCATATTTTTTCCCACCCAACTAGAAAGAGATTTGTGTTGAGCAGGAATTTTAGGCGTGCTGAATTCTAGACTACAGCATCTAATATCTCTAATCAGTCTTAATTAACTTTTATGGGTAAGTTCTAATTTCCACTATGTTGACTCTATTTCTTTTTACAGAGAGATACTATATAACTTTATTAGAGTTGACCTGGTTTATCAGCCAAATCCTTCCTATCATTTATTGCAATTTGAACTTTGGAATTAGGAACACAGTTAAAATTGATGACCCTGGAAATTCTTATTATTTCCATCTTAGTTGTAAATTATCAGGCCTGGAACACAACTGTAACGCTCAAGGGTGACCAGCAAATAGGTGTAAAAAATAGTTCTACGTTATCAGAGAGAGGCTGTCACGTCTCCAAATTCCAGTTTCTGATGTACTACCATGCCAGCTATTTGAAGAGAAACATCGTTTCCATACATCCATCTACTCAGTTGTTCTTCAGGACATGTGGAATCACACTTTTCCATTCCTTCTTACTTAGACTTCGTGTGTATGTTCCATCTGTTACCATATCCTGACGGTTTTCACAATAAAATCAGTTGTGAGTTAATGCCACTTCTTTTTATTTTTGTGGCCACTGCTCCAATCAAAAAGTCTCCATGATATCTCCCCAGGATAACTTCAGCCTCTTCCCAAACCTCTCCACATGCATTCTTGGTCTTCTAAAATTCATTTTTCACTAAATAATTAGACTGTTATTGAAAACATAAATTAGATCACCTTAGTTCCCATTCAATATATTCCAAATTTTAACATTACCTTTAGAATAAAATCCAAATTCTTTATTACTCCAATGCATTTTCTGAAAGTTTGCAACTGCCCTATCTATGTGTTATACCCAGACACATTGGGCTTCTTTTAGTTTCTTAAACAATTATCCGGATTTTATTGTCGTTGTTTATTTTGAAACCTCAGGACCCGTGTGCTGCTTCGTTTGCTGTGACGCTCTTTCTTCCTGATTTGATGTGGTTTGGTCTTACTCATTCTTCAACTCGCATTGTAAATTTCAGTTCCTTAGGAAATTCTTCCAGACTTTCACAATCTAAAATAATCTTCCAACCATTCCATGCCTGTTTTGTTTTGGATTAGTTGTCATGGCACTGATACGTCTTGTCATAGTGTGTGCGTTTGTTTACTTCCCTCTCTAAACCCTGTCATTTCACCAACTTCTAAACTTCATGAAAAGACCTACGCTGCTTACTAAAGTCTATGCTGTTTACGCTGGTCTAGCACGGATATGTGTTCTATCATTAAAATGTAAATTTTCTGACATGATTGACTGATTTTCTGAGACATAAATGTATTTTGTGTTTTTTGGGAGACTAAAGGGATTTGAAGTGGAAAGAAAAGCTGGGAATTCTTTGGAGTAATTGGTACATGTGCGCATCTTTGGCAAGCTCTTCCTTCTTTTATCAGTACTTAATAATTATACTTGAATTTGGTTGAACTTTGTGAAATATTAAGAGACAACTTGTTAATAAAGCAGAGCGAAATGAATTAAAACCTAGTGCAGTAGAAAGAACATTAGCACCGCGCAGTACTAGTAGCGCCTCGGAACTGGGAAGTCAAAATGGATATTTGTACAGTTTCAGAGTCAGGACTTGAGTGGCTAAAAATGAGATTCTCAAAGCAGGCAACTGATTGGAACTGGGAAGTTTATAATATAACAATCCACGATTGGTAGATAGAGCAAAGTAAAGATTTTAAATAGCGAATTTTAATCAGTGAATTACTTATGATAACTCAACTATTTACCCAGATGAGCCAGATTCTATCTTCGATAAATGGATCTGCAGGAACTGCCTAAAGCAGAAAGCAAAGTTATTTATTATTCTGCAATCTTACCTTTCCCGGGCAAAACTTTTCTGTTGCAAGCAACGCAGTCATGTTTACACAGGTGATTTCAATTATTAGTGCTATTAGCTATGCCATGTTTGATAATGGCAGTCACAGTGTGTCTGTAGAATAATAATACTCTATTGCAGAAAATTATTTGGCTATATCATTTGCAAGAAAGACAAAAGAGAGACAATTCCACAATGCATTTAACTAACTGA
This sequence comes from Papio anubis, assembly GCF_008728515.1. NCBI lineage: Eukaryota > Metazoa > Chordata > Mammalia > Primates > Cercopithecidae > Papio > Papio anubis. The sequence continues at coordinate 506,826 of NC_044977.1, forward strand.
CAAATGGAATGAGAGAGAGAGGAATATTTGCTGCAGTGGACTTTTCAATTTAGACCACCATTTCTCAAAGGATATTTGAAGAATATTCCTTCTAAGAAAGCTTCAAGATATTATGATAGAATCTGTCTTTACATACATTGGAAATCACTGAATTAAATAATGTCAAACAGGTACTTCCCCCTCTTCAAGGCATTTCAGAGTCTTTAATATGTTAAGGTATGTTGTAAGTTTCCAACAGTAAGATAAAACAAGGAAAATTTGCCACGTTTATTTGACCAAAGTACTCTTACATTGTGGAGGGTCTCCCGGGACCAGTGGATAATGGAGACCTCTTTATGAAATGCTGTTATCAGTTAACAGAATTATATAATATCAAAAAATTGTATTCCTTCCAGCAGAGGTGAAGAAAAATATACAAAAACGAGCAAACAGAAAAGAAATTATACAGTTACCCTGCTTTTAGCTTCAAAACCAGGTGTGAATAAAAACCTATAACCCAGAATAAGTGAAATCACATATCGGAAAGTAAATAATAGTTTACCAAGATTACTTGATGATCCTTTTGGGAACAAATAAAATAACCTAGTTTTGAGTAACGTTTTTACTTTGCGTATTTGTTGTGTACTGAAATTAGATCTGTAAAGCTGCATTTCTTTCCATTAGAGAGCAAAGTCATACTGGCTGTGAATGAAAATTTCAGATATCCCATATTTTAGGGAAATGTTGTCAGTGCAGAAGGAGTTAGTAGTTTTGCATGTGGGAGAGGTTGGGTTGCCGTATCTTTGTAATATTCACCGTGGAACCCATCGGACATGTGCTAGCACCGCCTTTCTTAAGGAGTATGGCCTTGAACAAGTTAATATCCCTGGACTTCAGTTTACTCATGGGTGGAATCAATGATGTAGGAATGCTCTCAGAATAAAATTTGTTAACATATCTGGTAAAGCACTTGAAATAATACTTTGCAAATTCCAAGTACTAAATAGTACTAAAAACGGAGAAAGGTTTTTAAAAAGTTTTTTTTTAACTTCTACCCATTTTCTCTAATAAATTTTTATATTGTTTTCATTCTTTTCAGCATATTCCCTGAATCAAAGTCCAATGATATTTCAAAACATCGTATTGCATGTTATTTTCAAAAATTGACTCCGGGGGTAAAAAGTAAGCAACAACTCTTATTCTTATAATCCACGTGAATTATTAGAGCTATGTAAATCCCAGAAACTATAAAGGTGATAAGATACTTACGCGTATAACCAGCTGCAGCCTTGGCCTTTCATAGCATGTTCTTTCCTGACTGATTGTAGCTGGGCACAATATGATGACTGAAGAAAGGAGTTCTTATCAGTGGCACCCTTCCTACCCCTGCAGCCTTTTGATTAAGTTGCTGAGGTATAAACTCCATCTATAATTGTATTCTTGTAACTGAAGATAGATGACCAAATTTGTCATCAGTTTGCAAGAGTTATTAACTGGAGTTGTGCTCATAATTTCCAATGCCACATTAAAGAAGTAAAAAGAAAAAAATCTACCTTCAGCTGGTTGAGGGAGGGTTTGAAAGAGACATGAAGTGAAAGAGCCAGGTGTCAGGCAAGAGATGAGTTGGTTTCCTTTGCCAGTGAACAGCTGTAGATCTAGGCAAGAGGAGGAAAAAATAATACATTTTTGCTCTAGATGAAATTAATATAAATCTGCAGTTATACCCAGATGGTGTGATTTCACAATTTGGATTTTATAACACTTGGTTTGGTGGTAAAATGGTCAATTTCTGTACCAGATCATACTTGTAAATTCTCTAGCAAAGTGTCGTGTTTTTCATGTAAATACTTCCAAAGCGAAACTTATTTTTAGCATCAACTATAGGAGAGAACTCATGAGCATCCTCTTTTGGAGTTGCTTATGTAACTGTTTTCTGTAAGAACTGCAAAAGAAAAAGAAATTAAAAGAAACAAAGATGTAAATAAGGAACATTCAGTTAAGATGATTGAATTAGTTTGAAGCTAGGATAAAATCCTCAGTGGATGCTTTGAAATTGTGACTTGGGTTTAAAATGCGACTCCTTAAAGATGCTGTCAGGTGCAGATCTTCCATTCATTAAGCAAATGTTTACTGGGTGTTGTCAATATAGCAGGCACCGTTACAGATCCCAGTGAAATGGCTGTGAACATCACAGAGATGAGGTTTTATGTGAAAGGCAGAAAAATATCAAATAAAACAATGGTATGTTGTTGCTAATGAGAAGCAAGTTAGGGGTTTTGAGAGAGCCAGAGGACTGGGACTTATGGTGGTTTTAAATAAAGTGATGAAATGTCACCGACAGGGTGACATTTGAGCAGAGACTAGAGGTAACTTATTAAGCAGTTCATGAGACATCAGCTGTATTTTAATACCAAACGTAATAACTAAAAAAAATAGATGTGTTAAAGTGAGTTAACTGACCTCCATCACCGTTTGTATAGTGAATATGAACGGTGGTGAGCAGGCTGGGATTATACACATTGGTTTGGCCAATGTAAGCCTAACATTGAACCAAGAGTGGGTTCATTTCCAAATGATCAACCAAACGTGTTTGATGCTACTCAATGTGTTTGATGTACTCGAATGTATTTGATGCTACTCAATGTGTCTGATGTACTTGAATGTATTTTATGCTACTCAATGTGTTTGATGTACTCAAACGTGTTTGATGCTGCTCAACGAATGAATGAAAGATGAAGGCATCTAGGGAGACAGCCATCACTGTTTATTAAAACGATTAGGGTGGTTCTAACATACTAGCAATATAAATATTTAGTTGACAAATGCTATTTGCATTAGTCACAGTTCTCCAGAGAAACAATTCCAATACAGTATGTGTGTGTGTGCGTATGTAAATATATATATGTATGGCTGTAAACATTATGAAGATGATGTTTTATGTGAAAGATAGAAAAATTTCAAATAAAAATGGTATGTTGTTGCTAATGAGAAACATATATGTATATATACACATATTCCTATACACATATGTGTATATGACATAATGTGTGTATATGTGTGTATATACGCACATACACATATATACACATATGTATAACATATATACACATATACGTTTACATATGTACGTATATATTCACACACAAACACACAGAGAGGGAGAGAGAGTCTTTTTGTTTTGCTTTTTATTTTTTTTAAAGGAATTGACGCACGGGATTGTGAAGACTGCAGGTACCCTCTAGGGCAGGCCTACAGGCTGGAAACTTGGGCAGCAGTTAGTGCTATATTATTGAAGCAGAATTTTTTCTTCTACAGGAAATTTTAGATTTTGCTGTTAAGGTTTCCAACTGATTTGATGAGGCCCTCCCACGTTATCAAACATATTCTTAACTGATTTTAAGCACATTTACAAGAGACCTTCATAGCAACACCTAGATTAATGTTTGATTATAGTGGGTACTACGATCTTACCAAGTTGACACCTAATACTGTCACAGAGCAGCCTCTTTTACAGATGCATGTGTGTTTCCTAGAAATGTGTATCAATTTTAAAGACAGGTATGTTCAGTACATGTTGTGGCTAAATATAATGTAATGAAGAGTATCACTTTAAAATTTTATTTTTATTTTTATTTATTTATTTATTTATTTTTGAGAGAGGGTCTTACTCTGTCACTCATGCTGGACTGCAGTGACATGACCACAGCTCCCTAAAGGATTGACTCCCTGGGCTCAGGAGATTCCCCCACCTCAGCCTCCTGAGTAGCTGGTACTGCAGGTGCGCATCACCATGCCTGGCTAATTTTACAAATGTCTTTTGGAGATAAGATCTTGCTATGTTGCTCAGGCTGGTCTTGAACACCTGGGCTCAAGCCATCCACCTGCTCGGTCTCTCAAGGTGTTGGGATTACAGACATGAGTCACCAAACCCGGACCATGAACAATATCTAAGATATTATCTAGTTGCCATATTTCACAGCCACTAAGAGTAATAATACTATCATGTGAGAGGAGAGAACACAAATTCTGAAAAGGGCAACAAATAATTGTTTACAGAAAAAGGCAAGTATTAGCATATGTAACCATCAATATTATATGCTATTTATTTTAGTTGGAATATAGAAAAAAATTCAAGTGAGATGGCACATCCATTCCAGTAACTTAGAAATCTCTCTCGGTGTGAAAGACTACAAATTCATGTTGAGTAGGAAGTAGTTTGGATAAATTTCTAGTAAGTTGCATGCTTCACTCTCCGGAGAACACTTATCTTGAAAGAAGAAGAATGGAGTAGAGTCAACAAATTTTTAGAAACCATAAGACAAATTATTGAAAGCAAAGTAGCATACTCTCAGATGTAATGTGATATGCTATAATAGCCAATACATAAATCATTAATAGCAATCTATAGCTGTCTACAAAATAAAGTGGTAATTATACCAGTATATTCCAGAGATTCATCTTTAGTAGGAGTAGTTTTACTTTTGCAGATCTATCTCTTTGGCTTTTTGCTTTGGTTGCCAGGTTGCGATTGTAGTGATATGAATTTGAGAAGCAAGGTCTGATAGACACTTTGATTTAGTATTTCTAAATATAAAAATCAAGTCAGCATATATTTTTTATTAGTTTATTATAAAATTTGCAGTTGAGTGACTATGAGGACCATCAGATCCATAGATAAGACTACTAATTGTCACTAAAGAATGTCTTAAGAGAGTAGGCAGCAAAAACTATTTGATTTCTTGTTTATATGATTAACACACTCCACTAATAACTTTTTGTTCCAACTTTATATTTTTGTAAGGCCCAGAGTTTTTCCAGCGTGTAAATGCAGACTCCGTCAGAGACTTAGGGAACTGCTTACATGGTAGTTCTAGAGGAGTTACAACGTCAGATATGCTCTTTATAGATATACTGTAAAAGTTAAATTCAATATATGGAAGTCTAGAGTCGGAAATAACTGCAATAGGCTACGTCAACACAAAAGGTGAGAGGTTGGAGAGGAGAGTGTACCTCTGTTCATGCAACTATTTCGTGATGCCTTTACTGTGGGGGTGGATACATGAACCCATGTGTTAAAATTTTATAGACCTAAATACACACACACACACACACACACACACACACACACACAGAGAGAGAGAGAGAGAGAACACATAAAACTGAGGGGACATGAATAAGATCCATGGACTGTTTCAACATCCATCAATATCCTGGTTGTAGTACTATACTCTAATTTTGCAAATTATTACCATTGGAAGCAACTAAGTAAAACGTACCCAGGAGCTCACTGTATCCACTGTATTACTTCTTAAAACTGCCTGTGAATCTATAATTATCTCAATAAAGATTTCAATTATAAAGAGAACTTGGTAATCGATGAACCATTGAAGCAGCGGAAATGGAAAGTTCAGGCTGACGCTCAGGTGTAGGCTGGCACTTTGGGCAAATGGGGATGCCATTCACTAGGATAAATGTTGGGGAGAGATCAAATTTGAGAAAAGTCATTGTGCCTGTGCAGGCTGTCCATTGGTCAGTTAAGAAAATAGGTTGACCTGTAGCTAAAGGGAGAGGCTTCAGCTGGTGATACAGGGCTTAAGTTCATCAGAAAAAAGCTAGTGTTTGCAGACATGAGAATGCATAAGATTGCCTGCTATTTATGGTTTTCTAATATTTTAGGGTTTTAGCCCTATCTGGAAGATAATGAAAATATAAACCATGAAAACTCATAAAGCTCAGAACAATGGCATAAAATACTGCTTTAGTATTCTCATTGAATTCCCCATTGTCTGTAATAAGATTATCTGTGAAAGATGACACTTTCTCTGCTCTGTTTCACCAAGAGCCTCTTGGGATGAGATCTTTCTACAAAACTCAGTGTTCAGGAACTGGTCTCCAAAATTGAGGGCTGAAAAATTTAAGTTCTACACATTGATGCAGAATTTCTGAATTTAAAACATTTCTTTATAGCTACTATTTTACTATACAAAAATATTGAGTATTTAAAGACCAAAGGAAGATGTAATTGAAAATAAACTATAATAATGAGAAATGGTTTATAGATTTAAATTTAACAGTTCAGTTGAAAATCACAGAGAATACTATTTTATTCTTTCTCTTGGTTTTATAAGATATTTAAAGATGCCTATTGTATAGACAATTCTCATGCAACTGAAAGCAACTTCCTGGAATGGTGGTATTAATCACTTTCCCACGTTATTTCGTTTGAGGTCGACAACAATAAAATGAATCAATAGTAGATCTTATAAAAGGCCACAATTTAAAAAACCACGAAACTTTTTGAATATATACTGTAGTCAGCAAATATTGCAGTTACTTTCTTATAGATATTTGTATCATATGATATGAGTTACTATTAATATGAAAAAGATTTACCCTGAGCCAGGTGCAGTGGTTCACGCCTGTAACCCCAGCACTTTGAGGGATGGAGGTGGGAGGATCCCCTGAAGTCAGGAGTTCAAGATTAGCCTGGGCAACAGAGTGAGACCTCCTCTCTGATAAAAATGAAAAATAATAATAAAAAATGGCCAGGCATGTTCATGTACACTTGTGGCCCCAGCTACTAGGGAGGCTGAGACTGGAGGATTCCTAGAGCTCAGGGAGTCAGGGACACAGTGAGCGGTGATTGTGCCACTGCACTCCAGCCTGGATGACAGAGTGAGTCTCTCTCTCTCTCTCTCTCTCTCTCTCACACACACACACACACACACACACACGGTATGGTTGAGTTCTCTAGGATTAAATTGTATTAATCAGTTAGGCCAGGTGCAGTGACTCACACCTGTAATCCCAGCACTTTGGGAGGCCGAGGAAATTGGTCTTGATCCCAGAAATTCCAGACCAGCCTGGGCAATATGGCGAAATCCCATCTCTACAAAAAATAAATGCAAATATTAGTCAGGCTTGATGGTAGTTGCCTGTAGTTACAGCTACTAGGGAGGCTGAGGTGGGAGGACCACTGGACCCCAGGATGTTGAGGCTGCAGTGAACCATGATCATGCCACTGTACTCCAGCTTGGGTGACACAGTGAAGTTAATTTCTGTGTTAGTCCTTTCTTGCATTGCTATACAGAAATACCTGAGACTGGGTAGTTTATAAGAAAAAGAGGTTTAGTTGGCTCATGGCTCTGCAGGCTTCATAGGAAGCATGGCCCTGGCATCTGCTCGGCCTCTAGAAAGACCTCAGGGAGCTTTACTCATGGAAGAAGTCCAAGGGGGCACAGGCATCCCACATGGTCAGAAGGGGAGCAAGAGAGAGAGTGGGCTGGGGAGGTACCACATACTTAAAACAAGCAGGTATCTCAATAACTCACTACTGTGAGGACAGCACCAAGTCATGAGAGATCTGCCCCCATGACCCAAGCACCTTCCACCAGGCCCCACCTCTAACATTAGGGATTACAACTGCATGTGAGATTTGGCCAGAACATATAATGAAACTGTATCTGTTTGTGAACCAAAATATGCAATTGATCAGAATACTTCTAATTCCTTCTTAAATCAAAGTTTCTTTTATGTGTGCACGTGCACGCATGTGTGTGTGCGTGTGTGTGTGTCTGTGTGTGTGTGAATACCTCATACAATTTAGAAATAACTTATATGTATTCTTATGATGGTCATTTCTTAGGTTTATTTCTTATAATATCTACTTTGCCCTAAACTTCATTCCAAGGAGACAGAGATAAAAATGCATTGACTAAATGGAGAATAAGAGAATGGCAGGCACATTATTATATGATGTTTACCTAATTGATTCTCACACATTGTGAGGATTCCAAGGAAATTGCCAGCAAATGCACAGTTATTTCTGTACTTTCCACATTGTATGTGCTGGTCACTACTATATAGTGCATTTCATAGTGTGCAGTTCCTTTCTCTCACTTATGTCAATGCATCCTCTGTATGTTCCTAAGCCATCAAATAAAGGGTTATGGAGTGGGGGAAAGATAAAGAAATGTTTGAAAGAAATTTTTCATTTTAAATTTATGCCTGTGCCATTGGAAAATAGACAAAAACATTTCACATATTTCAACACTTGGTATATTTTATTAACTCTCTTGGAAATTTTTGTGGAAAGTCATATTTTCTGTTTTTTCTCTCATCATCCACTAATCTCAAATTCGTACCCTTTTAGTTTTTTTAATCCTAACATACAACTACAGCAAAAGTTGCCTCTTCTTTTATACCAAGCTTCTTATCAAAACTAGACACTTTTTTTCTTCGATATAAAAGTTTCTCCATTTTATGGTTAAGTGTCTTTGTAAGATATAAGCATGATTTCCATTTGGATCCATTTTAATATTCTTTAATCTGTGTATTTGATATTTGATGTTCACATTAATGCTTATTCTAGGTTCTTTTTTTTTCTACATCACTAATCCTCAAAAGCAATACATTTTATCCAACATTATATTAACAGGTAACTGTTTTAAAGAAGTTTCAGTTTCAGAAAGCAAAGCAATGTTACATTCTTACATTTTAAAAATCAATTTAAATGTGACATTTACTGAGTAACAGAAAATGATTTAAACTTTTACGTAACTTATAATACTTTATAAATGTCGCCTTAACAAAAGAAAATTGTATTAACAATTTCAAATATGAAATATAGCGATCTGTGGTTATTCATAATGTTATTTGCAAATGTACCTTTTTCTTTCATGGTTCTGTTGTTATTGTATCTAACTTTGTTCATTGATCATTCCTTCATCTCCTTTTTTAAATTTCCAGATATTTTTCTAAAATGTGTAGTTTACTTTAGTTTTCTTGTTTGATTCGTCTTCCTCACCACAGATTATTCTCAACATATAACTGAATATACTCCCAAAAAATTGTTTTTCTGAACAGCTCTACCTAATTCAGATGAACTACTTTAATTTATTTCCCCCTTATATTTTTCTACTAAAAAATGTTTGACTGTAATTGAGTGTAAGCTGTAATGCAGGCTTGGAATTTTTCAGCAATGACTATTGTTTCCTTTATTTTGGAGAGAAAAGTCATTACATTTTATCAACTTTTCTTTGCCCCTAATGGTCATGATTTTGTATAAAAAGACTAAGAACATCATTTCAGACGCGTTTCCTTCTCTGTTGACTAAGACTGAGTATTTTTTTTGTAAAGGTTAGATAGTTCTCATTTTAGACGCAGTTAGGGCGACCTAATCTCACTGTGCTTTGTTTTCTTGGCTGTTGGTGTTTTTTGTTTTGTTTTGTTTTTGTTTTTTAAAAATATTCTTATTTCAGGAAACATAGGAGAGAAAGCATGTCATAAGATCCAACTAAAAGAACTTGGGATCAGAAATTATAGTAAATTAATTCTAATCTCCACCTCCTCATCAATGTTAGTCATTAACAATTTATTTAATTCTCTGCACTTAGTTCCTTATATATGAAGTGTAACGTTTATTCACTGCGTGCTTCTGGGCAGATGCAAGAGGAAAGACATGGGGGGGGGCAGTTACAGAAAGCTCACAAATGTTTATTCAAATCCAAATACTTATTTGGATGTATCTGTTTGAGAATCAATTCTGTATAGATTCTCATGTGTCCATACATCTTGTACGCAGAGGCCCTGGTGACACTCGTTGTAGCCTACGTTTCTAAGATAGGCAGCCTAGAAAGTTAGACTGTTTTCCTCCTGAACAGAAGAAAGTAGGTTTGTTTACTGTTCAGTACAGTAAAGATAATGTCCCTCTCTGAGACAAATGTACAGAAGCTTTGCTTTCAGTCCTTAGAAGACATGGTGGTTCCCTACGCTTTGGGCTCCTTAGCTGTGATGCAGACTCACTGTGCACAGGCGTCCCTCTGGGCCCGCGTTCACACCTCCTCCCACGTGACTTGGTCAACAAGGAAGGCCCCAGTGAACAGGAAGCTTGTGCTGCCTGCTAAACCTGGGTGATAACATCTCTTGTTTCTGACCCAGGAGTTTAACTGACAAACTTGTAAGCAGGGTGAAACTTAGACTTTTCACAGTTTATGACAGGCTGGTATGAAATTGAAATGGTAGACAACAGAGATCTTTATTGATAAAAATAAATGATAAGATTATTCTGGATTCCTAAAAATGTCCAGACCTAGAAAACACATTTGCCAGTTTTTATATATAGTTGAAACCATAGAAAGTATCACCGTGCAGAAAAGTGCAATGCTGGTCCAGATGAGGAGCAAGCATAGGTGTGTGTGGAACCCCAGTGCTGACGCATGAGATCCACATGACCTTGTGGAAGGTGCTAGAGAGATGTGGTCACTTTAGTAAATGCAAAAGGTGAACATTTAGTCTAATTTATATGAATCACATAGGACTGACATTATTTAGTATGGGAGGTAGTGCCCATGGAAGTAGAAAAGAAAATAATAAAAACTCATGTTCTCTAAGTCAAAGGAGAAAATAATTCTCTACAATGACCAGTCATATCACCAACATCTACAGAGGTCAGATTTGAGGAAGACTAAACATAGATCTTTGCTTTGATTAATATGTGGAAATTGGAAATATTTCAAGATCATTTTCATGTGAGAGGTGAGGGTATGAATCCAAATAGAATGGATTAAAACACCGATAGTGTCAAATATGTATTTTTTAAAGATAAAATCAGGATTTATACAAATATAAAACAGACCTATATCAAAGTTTTTATTTAATTCGTTAATGAATGAATGAACCAGTAAGAGAGCACAATTAGTTCAAAAACAATTTTAAAGGATCACACAGTAATGCTGAAATGAATTTACCATCACACACAATTTGCATTTCTGTTAGTGTTCTACATCTCACTGAGTTATGAAGTAGCTCAAAAACAGTGAAAGATAGCAATAAACCTGAATGGCACACTAGAAAGAACCTCATACTATTTTTTTCCTATTTCCAATTTTTTTCCCACAATTTTCATAAAATAGGATATAAGGAAATATTGAAAGTGAGTGTAGAAAAAATGTAGGGCCACGAGACTAATTTTTGCAATGTCATATAGTATGAAAGGTACTGAATTGGGAGCTGGGGAAGGAACAACTAGATGATTGTATGATCTCGGGATTTAATTCAACTTTACATCTGAATTTCTTGAGTTTCAACAGAAGCTTAGTTCTAAGTGCTCCAATTTTTCTTTTAAACTAAATTTTGTGTGTATATGTTTGTGTGTATAAATGAAAGTTTCCTATGAATTCTAATATAAAGAGAGCTGTTCTGTTTGAAGTGGTGGTGAATTCCTTATTTACCTGTAGAGTCCTGTGGCAGTTTTTGGAAATAAAATTTTAATTTCTTTTGTGATTTTAGAAGGGTGGCACAAATTTTTCTTCATCAGATAATACTATGTACCTTTTTTTTTTTCAGAACTATACTTGCTGTCAGAGTTTAAAGTTATGTTCACAATTTGGATTTAATATACAGTTATGTGATTTTGTTGTATAACGAACACCCCATCTCCAACATGCCCAAGTTGACTCTAAGAGATGAAATACAATTTAAAATCTATGTAATCAGATGTAAATTAAATTAATGAAAAAATTTAACATAGATGAATATAAATACGTCTAAAATTATTTTAATTGTTCTGTTTGGTTCTATATTAAATAAGCTCTCACCTCACAGTAGAAAAAATACTGTGCGTATATTTTTTTAGTAGATTGTATGTATTAGAATGTATTTTTCATGTATGATTTACTTGATATATTCTATTTAAAATAGCAATTCCTGGTATACTGTTTTTATTTTATAGATATAGTAGGTAGTACTTGAGAAAGACCATTATATAATTGGTGAAGAAAATGATGTGAAAGTATTTTATAGAACAGGTAGCTTTCTTTTAGATACATGTTAAATATGATTTTTGGAGGAGATGTATAGAATGGCTCATTGAAATACAAAGATACTTTTAGAAATTATTTTTATTCATTTGTCTTTATGCAGAGCATGCTTGTCACATTTGGAGCCTGTCACGTGGTGAAAGGGGAATTGTCACCTTGTTCTAATCAACAGAGCTATGCAAATATAGTAAATATGATTTTCTACTTCAGTCTCTCTTACCTTTGCATATAATTCTCCTATGTTGCCTTATATTTTATACTTCAGTAAACTAGACTATTGTATTTAAAAGCTAAGTCCAGAACACTTAATACTTATTAAATATTATAATGTAGTTAGTATGAAAGAATATGAGTATTTGGTAACATACATAAAGTTTAATGAGCTTTGCTTTTTTTCCCATCAATTCATTTACTACGTGATTTCACTCTGAGATAATGCCAAAAGGTAGATATCACATTAAAAAAATTGAATTTCAGTGCACTCTCTACTTTTTCAAAGGACAGAGATAAAGTTTTTCTGGACTAAGAAAACAGCAAAAGTATGTAAAATGGAAAAGGTTGTTTTCATTGACTTTGACACAGCTGAGTTTCTGGCTTTGGTAGAACCTTGGGTCTTATTTTTCTGGACTACTCCTTTCCTCTCCATTTTATAACCTTTGGTCTCCCTACTTATATACTTGGGGTTGCCCCTAAAGCCGGATGTTAGCTTTTCTAACCTCCCACCTTTTCTAACCTCCCACATGTAATATTGGAAAAACATAAACTTATTGCAGACAGAAGTGAGAAAAAGTATATTCCCTGATAGTCTTCAAGAATCTTAGGCTCTAAAAACGTATTACAAACTCAGATGTTTCCAGGGGTCATAAAAGGGAACAGAAATGTAACAAGATCAAGTTTAAGAAACAATGGAGAATAATCCGGACTTTGGGCTAACTACAGAGCTATTATGCTTGGTAGGGCACAGCTACTGCATACTTCTACCAAATTGGTTCCAAGTCTTCTAAAAATTTAAAAAGTTGGAAATTCAAGTTTTTATATAAAATCTCTTGGCTGTTAAATATTGGGAACTACTTTAGAGCGGCAGCAACCACATCACACAAACTCTCTGCATGCCAAACTCAGTGTGCCCTAGGTCGCCAGTACCAGATAGGACTGATAGACCCAAGAAATCTCCTAAATGTTATATTTCAGTCATCCATGCAGCCACATTCCCAGCCCTCGGTAAGCACTGTTCTCCTGGTTACTACTTAACTGTAATACTAAAGTGCTTGCTTCTCCTCTTTCTAAATAAATTTCCCACAGTGGCAAAAGTCATCAACAAGCACTGTTCAATCATGGCACAATATTCCTTTCTTTGTGGAAGGGTCTTGCTCTGTCACTCAGGCTGGACTGGTGCAGTGGCACGATCATGGGTCACTGCAGCTTGGAACTCCTGGGCTCAGGCGATCCACCTTTGCCTCTCAAATAGCTAGGACTACAGGCATGCACCACCGTACCTAGCTAATTTTTAAAAAGTGTAGGTACAGGGTCTTGCTGTGTTGCCTAGGTTGATCTCAAACTTCTGTACTCAAGGGATCCTCCTGCCTTGACCTCCCAAAGTGCCTGGATTACAGGTGTGAGCCACCCTGCTTGGCCCCGCACAATATTTCTTAACCAATTTGAGGAGGGCTACTGGATTGGAATTCAAAAGATCTAGGTTTCATGAATTTGAACAAGTAATGAAAACTTTCATGAAATAAGTTCCACTTTACAGTTTTATTGCAATGACAAAATGGGACAATTCATGATAAAGCACTGACCCAGCAATCCCATCGTGGGTATATACCCAAAGGATTATAAATCATTCTACTATAAAGACACATGCACATGTATGTTTATTGCAGCACTATTTACAACAGCAAAGACTTGGAACCAACCCAAATGCCCATCAATTATAGACTGGATAAAGAAAATGTGGCACATATACACCATGGAATACTATGCAGCCATATAAAAGGATGAGTTCATGTCCTTTGCAAGGACATGAATGAAGTTGGAAGACATCATTGTCAGCAAACTAACAGAGGAACAGAAAATCAAACACCGCATGTTCTCACTCATAAGTGGGAGTTGAACAATGAGAACACATGGTCACAGGGAGAGGAACATCACACTCTGAGGTGTTTCAGGGGATGAGGAGCCAGAGGAGAGAGAGCATTAGGACAAATACCTAATGCATGTGGGACTTAAAACCTAGATGACAGGTTGATGGGTGCAGCAAACCACCATGGCGCAGGTCTACCTGTGTAACAAACCTGCACGTTCTGCACTTGTATCTCAGAACTTAAAATTAAAAAATAAAAAGAACTAAAATATTAGTTACAGCCATAATTACAAAGTAATAGTACCCAAAAATGACTTTTCAATATTCAGGTATTGTCTCTAGTTTTTTTTTCCCCTTGGTGGTCTTCCAGACTTCCATAACACAATAAAAAATTTTTGCAACTTAATATCCGTGCACCTTTCCTCATAATTATAGCTCCTACTTTATAGTATATTTTCTTGCCTGGAAAATGTAACATGAATCCATTAAAATGTACGTCTCTTGCTTTCTTAAATAATTAAAATTGTGATATATAAGTTTCCTTTCCTATGAAATGGTGCATGCAGTCAGACTTTTGGTTCTAAACCCTATTCTGCTTTCTTCCCTTGTCACAACTTGATGAAATAGTTACAGATTCACATTCAAAAGTACCAGAAAAATCACTTGATTCAATTTTGTCACTTTCTGAGGTTCAAACTGAAACCCAAAGATGATGTTTTACTGGTTTGAGGTTTTAGGGTGACATAAGATAAACTCTGGAATAGATTTTAATGCTCTTGTGCCCGTGTAGTAGTAGCCCACACCGCTCTTGTCACCGTGTAGCCCACACCCTTGTCCCCGTGTAGCCCACACCCTTGTCCCCGTGTAGCCCACACCGCTCTCGTCCCCGTGTGGCCCACACTCTGCTCTTCTCAGGGCCTCACGAATGACTTCAGGGGCTTTTACTTTACATGAGAACGCTGATCTCTCCATTTATAATCCAGAAAGCTGACCACATTTCTTCCCACCTCACTTGCCTTTCAAAATGGTACTTAATGTCTTCTCTGTATACTTTCCTCCCCATGAAAGATTTTTCCATAAACTTCTTTACTCGAGGGGAGAAAATACCACCTTGTGTTGAAACACTAGGCAAATATGCTATCTAAAGAAAGTAAACAATTTTTAAAAATGTATTTTCTAGCCAGTTGTTACGGCCTTACATCTGAGCCCTCCTGCTGTCAACAGACATCCTCATCTCTCAGGCAGGCTGAAGCCTGGAGGCAAGCAAGTCCCTGGGTGCTTTTTCTGCTTCAGAGCCTTTGCTTGATCCATGCCCCTCGGTCAGTCCTCTTCTCCAACATTCTGCCGGCGAAAGACTATATTCTCCTTTAGGATCTAATACAAACCACCCATCTTCATCTAGGTGTCCTCAGCCTTTCCTAATCGATCTACTTCATGTTGATCTGTTTTAATATTAACTTGTGATAATATATTTGTTTCTGTTGAACTGTGTAGTATGTTTCATAAAAGTATCTTCAACTAGACTTAAGTTATT
This sequence comes from Papio anubis, assembly GCF_008728515.1. Taxonomy (NCBI): domain Eukaryota; kingdom Metazoa; phylum Chordata; class Mammalia; order Primates; family Cercopithecidae; genus Papio; species Papio anubis. Next base: position 522,241 of record NC_044977.1, read on the forward strand.
CAAAGGCTCGAGACATTGATTAATTTAAACAACTATGATAGAAATAGGAGCTCTTTTCTGCTTCCTTCTCTTGTCGCCACTAGATGAAATAGTTATACATTCACAGTGGTAGACGGTGCCAGAAAAATCACTCAACTCAATTTCTTCAGCTTCCGAGTTGAAAACTGAAACTGTTTTGTATTGTAAACCTTCCACATTTTGAGCACCTGCAAAGTGTTATATTAGCTCGTGTAAGCATTACAGTAAGTTCATGAGGTGGATGCTGTTATGATTCCCATTGTACCGAAAGGAAAATGAAGATGCTGAACTCACAGTTACACAGGAAAGAAGGGTCAGAGCTAGAGGCTGAACAAAGCAGCGCCAAAAGAATTGCTATTTGCATAAAAGAATTTACTGTATCTTTAACAGAACCAGTTTTTTAAAACAGATTTGCCTGTTCAAGTTCTTTAACTTACATGATTTTCTGTTTCATTACTTTAAAAGTAACAAGGAAACAGCCTTAGAAGGGGTCGGTGAGTTTATTAAATGATCGAAGTTAGGGTAAATAAGCTCTTCAATAGGAAAGTCTTCAAGAATACAATTTCACCTCTTCAATGAGAAGACTAAATATAAGATGCTGGAAATGGAAGGTTTTCAACCAAAAGGATAAAATATGAAGGAAATACAGAAGGATGTTGAACTGTGTCAAATTGCCTTTTCTGCTTTTATTGAGACGTTTACATGTGTTGTCCTTCACTCCCTCAATGTGCTATATCACACTGATTGATTTGCCTATGCCGAACTATTCCTGCCTCCCAGGGATAAATCCCATTCCATCACGGAGCATGATCCTTTTAATGTAAATGCAAGTTTTAAAGGATTATTTTAGGGAAAATAGAGAAAGAGAATATAGAAAACTTTTTTCCCCCAAAATCAGGGGTTGACAAATTATTATCCATTGACCGAATTATGCCCCCTGCCTGTTACTCTAAATAAAGTTATTCCAGCACAAAGCCACTTCCACTAATTTACGTATTGTCTGTAACTACTCTCATATTACACAGGGTAAAGTATCTGCCCTTTAATAAAATTTTGCTGCCTCTGTTCTAAATAAGAGAAGTTTTGTACCTTACATGTTCTCTCTCTTTATAGAACAGTAAATACCTTTGGAAAAACTATGTAAGTAAACGTTCCCAAGAGTCTACATCCAAGAGTATGTTTGTATTTCCAGGGGTCACACGGAGTAACACTGGGGATTTCTTATGAACATTCTACAAGGAACGAAGCACAGAAAGGCTGAGTGATTTGTCCCGTCTCATTATGACGGCTGGGGCTTGGGCCCGTCAATGATAGGAATCGTCCGAGTTATTTTAAACAGTGAATGACTGTTGATTTCTATTTTTCTACCAAACTTTTGTGATATTTCAAAGAACAGTTTATTTAAAATTGTGTACGTTTACGTTTCTGAGTATCTGTAAAACCCCGTGGATTAAGTAACATTTTCTTCCCTTAGATCTCTCAAATAAGTAAATGACTCTAATCCTCAGGAGATGGCTGTGCATTCAATTAGATATTTCAAAAATCCACATGTTCTTTTGGTACTTAAACTGAAATATTTTTAATTGTTTCTGAAAATGGAACACTTGAACACAATTTTCCCTGTGTGTGTGTTCCTTAGGTTGATGGTTAACAATATTGATTTCTATTTCAGATGATGTAGAAAGTGTCCCTGCTGCTCATTCACAGCATAAAACCATTTTGAGTGATGTTTCCATTTTCACAGCGTCCTATGCATTTCTCAACACACGTCTTATAATGCTCTATTAGTCAAACCATCTCTTTGTCCATATATTCAAATGAACTGGAGAGGTTATTAACTTGCCCTTGGCAAACAGATTTATTTTTTAAGATAAATGATTTTATAAATTCAATGTGTGACACTTTTATTACAAATTATAAATAGAATGCCCTGCCAGATTTTTATGATAGCCATCACTAACTCATGTGGGCCCTTATTACATTTCAAGCCTTCACATTCGTGGATATTTCCTTTTTCATCACTAGCAAGTCTATTTTGGGATGCTGTAGGTTTTAAATTGTAGTGTTGTGTTCATCGAATTGGCCCGTTAAATCGTCACTAAGTCTTTTGCAATTTAATTATGCCATCAAACATTAAATTTCATACCTATATTTTAATCACCTTTGTCATATTTATCTTCTAATATGTTTAATGTTTCTTTCAATATGAAATTATAGCAAGTGATAAGCTTTATAAATTAACTTTTATCAATATTATTTTAAATTCTATTAGACTAGTATTTTTGTTTGCTTATATATGATAAACATGGGATTACAATATAATGTTAGAATATTTTAATGATTCTTAATGCTTAAGCAAATATGTGTTTAATATCAAAATTAAAGCTGTATTAATGATCTTTACAATCTTCACTCTAAAAACAATTACTCACTAACTAGCTGACCTTTGTACCTACATCCACATTACTACATCTTCCTGTACGTCACAGCTGTGCTGTGCTCCACAGAAGTGGCTATCCTGACACTGACCTGAGAATTCAATGAGATTATACTCACAAAAACCAGAGATGTGGCAAGGGCCTAACACATATGACCAGTCACCATTAAGAAAAAGCTGTAAGTGACCACCCTGAACAACGAGGTGAGACCTGATCGCTAAACGTGCACGCATATACATGAATTACCCAGGCACGGTGGTGTGTGCCTGCAGTCTCAGTTACTCAGGAGACTGAGGTGGGAGGATTGCTTGATTCCAGGAGTTCCAGGCTGCAGCGAGCCGTAATTGTGCCACCGTACCCAATGCTGGGCAGCAGAGCAAAGAAAGGGAAGGGGAAGGCAGGGGAGGAAAGATGCTATAAGCTAGCTACCTGTTGGAATTTCTTTTAAGAAAGCATATTAGTTAACCTGGGCTGTCATAACAAAATACCATAGGCTGCGTAGTTTAACTACACAATTGTATTTTCTCGCATTTCTGGAGAATGGAAATTCGGTGACACTATGCCAGTCGTGTAGTTTCTCGTGAGGCTTCTCCTTCTCACTTGCAGATGGCCACCCTCTTGTTGCACCCTCACATGGTCTTTCCTCCGTTCACGCACAGGAAAAGAAAGATCCTCAGTGTCTCTTCCTCTTCTTCTAAGAATTAATCTCACTGGATTAGGGCCCCACAGTTAAGACCTCCTTTAACCTTAACTACCTTCAAATAAAGTCACGTTTGAATTGGGGTTCAATATAGGAATTTTAAGGTACACAATTCAGTCCATAATAAAAGACAATATTATTGATGATCATTTCCTCCTCTCTTCAATTTAATAGTTTTTTAGAGCATAAATTGGAAGTTGACCGCCTCTTTAGTTTGTTTACTGGTAAGGCAACACGCAGCCCTGAGTCTCCACGGTAAATCAGACAACTGAAATCATGTACTGAGTATAGACACATATAAAACGGTCACACACCTATACCTAGACACTTACTCCACACACTGTTTTGTTAACCTAGTAGCCTTTTGTTGGCAGTAATTCAAATCAGAGATTTGTTTAATATTATTTGCTTCATAAAAACATTGAAATGACTGTTATCTCATTGGGGAGGAGGTGGGGAAGGTTAATGGGCACAAAAATGTAGTTAGAATTAATAAGATCTAGTATTTGATAGTACAACAGGATGATTACAGTCAACAATATTTTATTATACTTTTTAAAACAACTAAAAGAGTATAATTGAAATGTTTGTAACACGAAGTAATGGTAAATACTTATAGTGAGGGATACCCCATTAACTGTAATGTGGTTATTACACATTGTGTGCCTGTATCAAAACGTCTCATGTACCTCACAAATATGTACACCTACTAGGTACCCGTACAAATTAAAAATAAAAATAAATAAGTACACATGTGAAGTTTTACAATGTTGACCTTTCACTTCTTGAAGCTCTTTCTTCTCTTCCATTGCTTCTTGGTATCTCCTTCAAGGGTTACTTGTTCCTTCTGAATGGTCGAATCTAATACAAATATATATAAACCAAAATCTCCCACTAGATGGTGAACTTCTGAATGGATGATCACATCAAGGTTTATCTACTTATTGTCTCACTTACACATACTCTTTCTAGCACATACACACATTCAGTAAGTTATGGTTAAATATAAAAAAAAATTACTCAGTAAATGAATGAGTAAATTAATCCATTATTTCAACAAGCACGTTTATCTTTTATATAACTAAAAACCAATGCTTATAATCTTGCTTACATTTTTGGAAAGGCAAGTGCTTTCAGATATGAAATAGTAAGACCTATTTAGTATCTCTCATATCTATTTCATACTTTGTCTATACGCAAAACATAAAAATCAATACTTACCTGCAAGTCCTTCTTAGATTTGAAAATTAACATGGAACATTAATGTAAATATGATTGTCGGTTCTATAGAAAAGGATGGATCTTTGCTTTTCTATTTACACTGAGATTAAAAGGAAAGAAATTTGACTCTGGGTGAAGTTAAATGATTAAAGATAGTAATAAGGAAATTGCAAGGAATTATTTATACTACAATTGGAAACGGCTACTATTGAATTTTACACAATCTCTTTTTTTAGATGTGGTTAAAATTGGAATTGACTGTCGTATTGCTGGAGGAGTTTAAGGATAGTGCTTACTGAAGTAAGAATATGTCTTAGGTAATTTCTCAAAGATCGTTTCCACTTTACTGGCATAAACCTTGAAGTAGTGGTTCAAGGGAACCACAATGGCACATCAACATTTTACCTCTGTTGGCTGCCAAAGGGAATATTTAAGACACTTCAACACTTTAAATACACATTTCCCCTCTGCCTAGAACTGTGGGTTCTCTTCACTTCTTTTTTTTATTGCCATAGATATAATAGACATTGCTCAGAACCATGACACATTTCCATAGACAACCCTGGTTTATATATTGCAGCAAAGATAAATTATGTCTTCCAATTTTGTATAATTCCCCATATTCTAGTTGAGAGATTATGAACTCATAATAGACTATGATGTAGCAAGATTGAATTACACTGTAATTGAGACCATTATCGTAGATGATAACTCCTTCCTCCTCATCCCCCACTTTATCTTTAAGAATGACTACTCATTGTTCTGGATGCAGCTTAGACTTGTGTTTGACTCAACATTTTATTTTATTGGGCACCTTTTGTGCTACCTGGTACAAAAGAGATGTTGGATAAATGAGTAAACCAAATGATGAACCAATGATAATAAATATATCCTTTAAAAATACAAACAGAAAGAAGGAAGGGAGGGAGGACAATTGCATTAATTTTATTACTTGTCTCTATAAGTAATGTGAAATAGTTGAGAGAATACTAAACGTAGAGTATAGCAACTTGGATTCTAGTCCTAGATATGTTACCTGAAGGTTTGAAGACGCTGGACAAGCAGATTTCTTTATAGCTGGAAGCTTCAGTTTCACAAACAGTGAACTGGAAATAACAGCAAGTCCTCTTGCTGCTTTCACAGTTTTTTTCGATGCTGAATCAAGGATGTACTTTGAAACACTTGGTAAACTTTATACCTATACAAAGTGTTACAAATATTTCTTTTATTACTAGCATCTTGGATAGCCACTCCTACTGGCAGGTGGTTCATCAGTCTGAAAGAGGTTTTTATAGATTATCTAAAATAAGCCTACTTATCTTTATGTTAATATGAAAATGAACCAATCATTCAAATAAAAGCAAAAAAACAATAGCCAAAAAGAAGTAAAACCTGAGAATGACTGATTAAGTGACGGCAAAAAAAAAAATTTAAATTTTCTTCTTCTTTGACTCCAAAACTTGTTACTTAAAACAAGTACTAACATTATTAGTTTACAACATGTTTCATTTTAACCACTGTTCTTGTTTGAGCGCCACCTCTCCATGTTATAGTAAGACTTAGGTGCAAAACGAATGAAAAAAGATTGAGATACTTTCAGAACCAGGGAAAGCATGTGATCCCAGAAAGTCCCATTGCCCTTTCTGATAGTGACCTAGACTCCAATGCAGATTCGCCTATGTTTAATACTAAAGCATCAGTACGTTTAAGTTAATAAATAGTATCTGTCACTCTGCAAGCTCATCAATGAGGTCGACGAATAAACTAATTTATATTAACTAATATGGCAGAATCTCCCAATCTTCTCTTTGTAATATGTCCAATAAGAAGATGTATTCATGAATATATGCGTCTTAGAATTATCAGCTCTATAGGAATGCGTTAGAATTATCAACTCTATAGCACCCTTTCGCCCTCCTCTGCTTCCCTGCCTCTTTTTCTCTTCGTTTCTCTCTGTTTTCATCCTTCTCTCCTCTCCTCACAAATATAAACACACATAGTCTTTAATCCATGAGGATGAACTAATTCATCTTTGTATTTCATAATAAAATCAGATTCAATAAATACTAGTTCTAAAATATTTCTGAAGTGGCTAACTTGCTTGTCTCCAGAGACAACTCTGCATACAAAACCTATCAGAATATTTCTTTTTTAAATATTCTAGTTCCCATTCTAGTTGTCTCTTTTTCTGTGTATCATTTAAAATTTGAATGTGCCTCTTACATCCATACTCTTAATATGTTTAGTTTTTTACGTGTCTACATATGCCCTGTAAATATAAGTGTTTCCAACATAAACACATAAAAGTAAGTTATTACTGCAAAGCCTGAGGAGAAAGTTGACTCTCAAGGACAGTGACTTTCAAATTAAATGTTTTGTGTCCTTGTAGTTAGGTGAAGTAGTGCTTGTCAAGCATTATGATCCCAAGCATAAATCCTTTATAATTTTATGCCTTGGTAGGGTCATCTCTTTACTTAAATTCACAGCTTATACAATAAATATAAGTGAGGAAAGAAGAATTAAAATTATGAACCACCAGAGGTTATTAAAAGTAACTTAAAAATATATTTCTGGGTTGGGCGCGGTGGCTCATGCCTGTAATTCCAGCACTTTGGGAGGCCGAGGTGGGTGGATCACGAGGTCAAGAGTTCAAGACCAGCCTGGCCAACATGGTGAAACCCTGTCTCTACTAAAAATACAAAAATTAGCTGGGTGTGGTGGTTCTCGCCTGTAATCCCAGCTACTTGGGAGGCTGAGGCAGGAAAATCACTGGAATCTGGGAGGTGGAAGTTGCAGTGAGCTGAGATCATGCCACTGCACTCCAACCTGGGCGAAAGAGCACACACACACACACACACACACACACACATATTTGGAAACTCATCTTTTTTGTTTACATGGATAAGTGTTAGAGTTCTCCACTTATCTAAGTATGACTTTTACAGTGAGACTCACTGAATACAGTCTGACATTCCAGTGATGTAGAAATGATGAAATATAGTTTTTTGAGGCAATTATGCTTAGAATAAGAAGATTTTGTCTCTCAGCAGTAGGTCATTTTATTTCAGTTTGTACTGATTTCTTCATCTGTTCTGTACGACTATAACAGAATAACACGGACTGGGTGTATTAGTCTGCTCTCACTCTGCCATAAAGAACTGCCCGAGACCGGGTGATTTATAAAGAAAAGAGGTTGAATTGACTCACAGTTCTTCACGGCAGGGGAGGCCTCAGGAAGCTTACAGTCATGGTGGAAAGAGAAGCAAATATGTCATTCTTCACATGACGGCAGACAGAGAAGTGCTGAGCAAAAGGGGGAAAATCACTTGTAAAACCATCAGATTTCATGAGAACTCACTCACTATCATGAGAAGAGCAGCATGGGGGTGACCACCCCCATGATTCAATGACCTCCCGTCAGATTCCTCCCATGCCATGTGGGGATTATGGCAACCACAATTCAAGGTGATATTTGGGTGGGGATACCACCAAACCGTATCACTGAGTGATTTATAATGAGCCCATTTATTTCTCATAGCTCTGGAGGCTGGAACATCCAAGACGAAGGTGCCTGCATTTGTCAAGGGTCTTCTTGCTGAGTTATCACGTAACAGAAGGGCAAAGAGAGGGTGAAAGAGAGAGAAAGAGAGCAAGAGGGACAGAATTCACTCCCATATTAAGGTACCAATCCCACCCATGAAAGGATCTAATCATTTCTTCAAGGTACCAACTCTTAATATGTGAGGTGTTACATATGTTACAATGGCAATTAAATTCTATCATGAGTTTTGGATGGGATACACATTCAAACCATAGCTAACATTAACACAGATTAACTATTAATTTTACTCATGATACTACATACATATAACCAAATAAGTGGTTTTTTCTTGAACTTTTATAGAGCAACAACAAAAAATAATTTTCAGCATGATATCTTAAATTAAGAAATATTTTAGTATTTTTTAATTAATACTTTTTGAAGGAGTTTGGTTATACGCTGTAGTTTATCTATAAAATATTTTAAGAATATATGATTTGCTATGAAATACAGATTGTTACTTAGTCTGTTCTAGAACAAAAACCCTAGTTTAAAGAAATATAGCGGGGCTGGGCGCGGTGGCTCACACCTGTAATCCCAGCACTTTGGGAGGCCAAGGCCTCCCTGATCATGAGGTCAGGAGTTTGAGACCAGCCTGGCTAGAATGGTGAAACCCCATCTCTGCTAAAAATACAAAAAATTAGTCGGGCGTGGTGGCACGCACCTGTAGTCCCAGCTACTCAGGAGGCTGAGGCAGGAGAATGACTTGAACCCAGGAGGCGGAGGTTGCAGTGAGCCGAGATCACGCCACTGCACTCCAGCCTGGGCAACAGAGTGAGACTCCATCTCAAAAAAAAATAATAATAATAATGAAAAAAATATAGCAACATTATTTAAGCATATACCCAAAAAGGTACTATCCAGTCTAGTCAGTTTACAAGAATTCAGTGAATGTAATATTTTATGCAGAGATTTGTGCCACTGTAACTTGTAAAGAAATTCTAACATACACTCTTTTCTAAAATACACAATTTGAGTAAGTTACTTAATAACTGCCCTAACTCACCACATTTTAGATGGAAATAATAGTTGACAACAATAGACACAACAACAATAATTGCACGAACTGAGCAAGTGCTATGTGAGAGTGTCTATGCCAAGTACTTACATTAAATAATATCAGGTGAATTCAAATACATCTATCACCTTAAGGATGAGTAATCTGAGTTTAGCAAATCCCCAGTTACAATTTAAGTAGTGGAAGCAGAATTTAATATCAGATCAGTCTACATTTTTTTTTTATACTTTAAGTTCTAGGGTACGTGTGCACAACGTGCAGGTTTGTTACATATGTATACATGTGCCATGTCGGTGTGCTGCACCCATTAACTTATCATTTACATTAGGTATATCTCCTAATGCTGTCCCTCCCCCCTCCCTCCACCCCACGACAGGCCCTGGTGTGTGATGTTCCCCTTCCTGTGTCCAAGTGATCTCATTGTTCAGTTCCCACCTATGAGTGAGAACATGCGGTGTTTGGTTTTCTGTTCTTGCGATAGTTTGCCGAGAATGATGGTTTCCAGCATCATCCATGTCCCTACAAAAGACATGAACTCATCCTTTTTTGTGTCTGCATTATATTCCATGGTGTATATGTGCCACATTTTCTTACTCCAGTCTGTCATTCATGGAGATTTGGGTTGATTCCAAGTCTTTGCTATTGTGGATAGTGCCGCAATAAACATACGTGTGCATGTGTCTTTATAGCAGCATGATTTATAATCGTTTGGGTAGATACCCCGAAATGGGATGGCTGGGTCAAATGGTATTTCTAGTTCTAGATCCTTGAGGAATCACCACACTGTCTTCCACAGTGGTTGAACTAGTTTACAGTCCCACCAACAGTGTAAAAGTGTTCCTATTTCTCCACATTCTCTCCAACACCTGTTGTTTCCTGACTTTTTAATGATTGCCATTCTAACTGGTGTGAGATGGTATCTCATTGTGGTTTTGATTTGCATTTCTCTGATGACCAGTGATGATGAGCATTTTTTCATGTGTCTGTACAGAATACATAAGTTTCTAAAAAGCATCAGTGTGATAGGGAAGGAAAGGCATAGGCTTCATAATGAGAGCAATGTGGACTTGAATCTCACCCTCTCTTGGTTCCCATCCTACCACAGCGGCTTTTTGACCAGGAGGAAATTCCCTTAAATAGTGAAAGCACCTGTTTCTTCGCCTGCTCCAAAAGTAAGTAACATATGCATGGAAATATCAAGCAGGATGCCTAGTCCAGAGCGGGCACTTTGCAAAGGTTTGTTTTTCTCTTCTTTGTACTGTGACAAAAGAGATGTGGGACATTCTTGGATAAAGGAATATAGGTGTGTACATAAACTTTCAAAAAGAAGTGGTAAAATCTTAAAATAAAATAATTACTATACCACTTCTTAAAAATCAGGTGTTTTACATCTCAGTCTTTACTATGAAGTAACTATGACTTTCACAGTCATTTCACTCTGTGACTATTTCTAATATCAGAATGAGAAATTTGGACAGGAATCTCACCAGCTCTCAGGTTCCATGATTCTCATATTTCCCTGGATGAAAACCCTGGGCAGAAATGTTTTCTATTCAATCAGATATTAGTTCATAATTAAGTACATACAATTGAATATTAATTACATCTTTTTCTTTAAAAACCTACTTTCTGGGCATTCTACAGGAGACAAATCAGAAGAATGAAGTTTAACATTTTCAATACATACTTTGTTATGCATATTCCTAAATTAGAAATTGTTTTTACCTAATATTTCCCACCTGTAAATGACTTCCAGAGGTTTAGGTTATCCTGAATTAATCACTCACATAATATCAAAAACAATGTGCTTATAAAATGTAAAGACAAAAAATAACTCGAAGGGGGGGAGCACTTTTAAAAATTGTTTTTTAATGGATGTTTTCATTCTGATTAAAAATCAAACATGTATAATTTAAATACATAAAGGGATGCTGACATCAGATAATTAACATATAAGTACATCTTGCTAACAATTTAAATATGCATGTTTTTATTAAGAAATAAAGAAAAAACTCAAAAATCCAACAGTCAAGGTCTTTCTAAAGTACTTAAAGCAATTTGAAGTTTGTTAAAATGTATGTTTTAATCACTCATAATTTAGGTGAGTCAGAAATATTCCCAACATGCACTTTCCAAGGTGTGTGAGACTCAATATGTGAGACGCAATACTGCTGGCTATGGGGCAGAAATTATGTTTCTGTTTGGTACAATGTCCAACATGACAGATATTACCCGATGGCTATTTAAATTTAAATTAATTAAAATTGAGAATTCATTATATCAGTCACACTAGCCATATTTCAAAAGCTCAGCTAGCCACTTCGCTACTGTACTAAACAACAGCATTATAGAATAGTTTCATTAGTACAGAACTTCTATCAAACTGAGCTGGTTTACAGTCATCCCTTCTTTTGCACAAGTTATAAAATGAGACCATATTCTAAACGTTTCCACATTGGACTTGTGATTTTAATTCATTTGTTTAAAACTACTTTTTATAAATTGTTCATATCATTTCTATAATCTATTTTTTGTCATTAAAGACAATAGATTATTGAACAACCAGGTTGCTTAAATTAAGAAAGGCTTACCAATGAGATTTAAAATGTGGTTTTTTTGCCGGGCGCGGTGGCTCAAGCCTGTAATCCCAGCACTTTGGGAGGCCGAGGTGAGCGGGTCACGAGGTCAGGAGATCGAGACCATCCTGGCTAACACGGTGAAACCCCGTCTCTACTAAAAATACAAAAAATTACCCGGGCGCGGTGGCGGCGCCTGTGGTCCCAGCTCCTCGGGAGGCGGAGGCAGGAGAATGGCGGGAACCCGGGGGGCGGAGCTTGCAGGGAGCCAAGATGGCGCCGCCCACTCCAGCCTGGGCCACAGAGCCAGACTCCGTCTCAAAAAAAAAAAAAAAAAAAAAATGTGGTTTTTAATTTCACTGACAATAGGGCAATGCCTTAATTAACATTGAGCAACAAGAACTCTATAATCACAGGGCGATGATGTCCTTGTACCTGAAGTCTGTGTGATTTACATTAGTACTGTCCAACAGAAATATAACCAGATCCATGATTTCCAGAAATATTTCGGGTTTGGGATGTGTTTGGATTTTGGACTATCTGCATACACATAATGATATATCTTGGGGATGGGACCCAATTCTAAACGTGAAATTCATTCATATTTTATATCTACATTATACACCTGTCCTGAATTTAACTTCTGACAATATTTTAAATCATTTTATGCATGAAACAAAGTTTGTACACTTTGAACAATCAGAAAGCAAAGCAATCACTATCTCAACCACCCATGTGGACAATCTGTGGTTGTTTGACCTCATAAGCATTCCAGTGAATGTACAGCCTACAAGTAAGCAATTCTCTTTTTACTCTTATTCACACATAAGCATGTAATAGTAAAATATATGATATACCATTAATAGAGTGAAAAAGAAAAATGTTCATGGTAACTGAGGAACCCAGTAGCATCACCAGAATATGTGTGTCGCTGTTAAACAACAGCAATAACAAACAACAGGTTTTAGACTCTACCTACAGTGCTGTGCCTTGATTGACAGTTACAGTACACTGTGTTTTATTGTTTTAGATAAGAAGAAACATCAGAAATAGTTGACGGACTGAGAAGAGGTCCTCTCGGGATAGGAAGGCGTTCTGCTGAATGGCTTTTGAAGTAGTTTCTCCAGAGAAGGCATCTAATTCTTGGATTAGGGATGTCAGCTTTTGGTACAGAATGAAAGTAGCAAATAATTGTTCATACTAGAAAATATTAGAGGGACTACGAAAGCCTTGAGCAATTGCCTTTGGATGCTCAGTACCAAAAGTCAATGTATTTTCATTAATAATACAATCGTTAAAAATTAGCAAGGTTCTTGGTATATAGAAAGATGTTCCTTGCCTGGAAACAAACAATCTTCCTAATCAAATAATGAACGCCTGAGTAAAGCAATTTTATTCTTAAACATGGTTTTTATTCATATATATATACACACACATATACTAAAAATTAAATAAGTAAAAGTTTATACCAACTTTATTGGGTTGAATATTGGAAACCCTTCACTCACAGCAATAGGTAAATAAATAATAAGCCCAAGTCATTTTTGTTTTTAGATTGAAAGTTAGTTTGTTGTTTTTTTTTAAAGGAAACTCTTCTCAGTGATCGACACTCAGTAGCCTGGTTTTGTGTGGTCCTTTCTTGGCACTGTATAGGAAATAGTGAAGTAAATCATAGATCACTTTAATTGTCATGAAGAGGTAAACAGTAAAATGCAATATTATCAGGCTCTTCATTCTTATTAATGATAAAGTTAAACTTGTATGGTTTAACAAAATCTGCCCCAGAGCAAGACTAATTGGGTGATGAAAATAGAGACTGAAATCAAGTAGAATCAAGCTTCAGAAATGAGGAAAAACATTATGATTGCCTTGAGATGTATCTAAAGATCAAGTTCAGAAAGTTCGTCACTGATAACAAAGAGTAGATTCTAGTATTCCTGTGGCAATACTTATAACCTTAGCAATACCTTGAATAATTGCAGAGTTTTGTATTCTAATAAACTGGAAAATCCCAGATACATTTCTGTCTAGCTTGTTGAATAGGATATTGTTCATGGTAGCACTTATACTTGTATAAACCATTGTTTCTGAAACAAAATTTCAGTATATTTGCTCACAAATAAATATCCTTAGTTTCTCTTATACTGAGTTTCATCTCATCAAGTTAGTTGACAAGGGAACAGAGGCTTTTGAGGAGTCAATAAAAATAACAGAACACTAAGAGAAACATACAAGTTTGTCCCGGCATTTATTTTTAAAAGATGTTTCCCCAAGTAAAAGTTAGAAAGCATCTGGAACCTGTCATTTTGTGATGATGGATCTGAACAAGAAGACACATGTACGTGTCAGAAACAGAAATAGTTCTTAGTTCATGATCTGGCTGTCATCAAATATCTTTGGGGGGAATAGAGAAAGAGGTATGGGGTTTGAGAGTTGGGAGAGAAATCCACTGGCTTATTTTGGAGAGAATGTGAATGCCACTAATCCTCCTTTTTAGGTTTACTGATTGGGCTGCTACCCTTGTAACCTCTTCCTGACTGTAAGCTGCTATCCCACTCCTAGCCAATGCCTGAGAGATGAAGATGATTCTATGTGATACTTATAGACTACGGGCTTGCTAAAAATGAGATGCAGAAAAGTCCCTCCTTACTTTCCAATAATATACTTAAATATTAATATTATTGCAGCACACATTTATGTATAGAAAATATAAATACATATTTTAATTATGCATATATACACATACATCAGATAAATATATGTATATATATGTTATCTTATATATGCATGTGATGTGTATACGAGACAGAGAGAATAGAATGGCCATTGCAAGCTTACTTTTTTTGGGGAAATTTCCTGAAAGTCTCTATGTAATTATATAGGTAAACTTTAGGTAAGATTTTCTAAAAAAGAGCTTGTGTAGGTCTCTTATTCGGATATAGCTTTCATGTTTATTTTAGGTTTTAATTTAATTTATTGCGTCATGTTCTGAAAATATATCTCCAAGTGATTCTACATACCAACATTTTTTACTCAAACTTTCTTATTGAAATATGACTCCAGTTTGTCTTTGGCATTGAATATTCTACCACTATGGCAAGTGAAAAGTTGCATTTGGTCATGTTAGTTATTATAATAGGTCTTAGAAATAATATTATATAGTTATCAATTGAGTAAAGGCCAATTTATAGAGATTAGGAGATGCCTGAGAATTACTGTTCACACTATAATGTGCTCTTTATGACCCACCTATATTCAATTCTAGAAAAATATGAGAATATATTCATTTGTATTAAACCCTAATGTCCTTTAACATGCAGTATTTTGCTTTAATTAGTGAATATTAGATGAGGGGAAACAATTATCATTGCATCAGGGTCCACCTAACATAAAATAAAAACATAGTGTAACACATAACGTAAAAGAAATAAGATGACGACAGAAGTCTATACATTTGGCAATTTAATCTTGACTACGATCCCTACTACAGCATCCCTACTTCTCTCTTCTGACCACTGTTTTGGGATCCATTTGGTAAGATCTGGTTATTGCCTTACTGTGACAGCTCCCCAGGGCCCAATCCCAGACCATGACTTGTCGTTCTCTGTTCCTGCTTTCGGTACATCATCTAACCTTGGGATTTAACATAACTTCACTACCCCGGTTTTAAGAACACCTCCTATTATATCCCCATTGCTTTTGTTATGTACAAAAGCTTCTTGCTTGGTGCACAATAGAACATTACAAAATAAGCATGAGTTCCTGAAAAGTCGGCAATCCCTGTCAAAGCGAATAGTCTCGATGTGTTTGAACACGCTTATCTAAGCAGTCATGAGTTTTTTTCTTCATAATACTTGGTGGAGAGTGCCTTGCTTCTGTGGACTGAATTGCTCCCCCTGCCGTTCATATGTTAAACCATAACCCCCAGTGTGACTGTATCTGGAGATAGTGTCTTCAGGAAGAAATTAGGGTTAAATTAATTCATAAGGGCAAAGTATTAGGCTGTGGCCTTCTAAGAAGAGAAACCACAAGGAGATCTGTCTCTCTTTCCCCACCACATGAGGACACCGTGGCAAGGCAGCAGTCTGCAAGCCAGAAAGAGAGCCCTCACCAGAAACCAAATGAGCCTAAACCTTGCTCCTAGGCTTTTCAGCCTCTAGACTGCAAGAAATAAATTTCTGTTGTTTAGGCCACATACAGTCTATGCCTTAACAGACGAAGCCACTTCCTCTCCCAGCACATGTTCAACTCTGGGTTCAGAGCCTTCTCTAATCTCTCCTTAAAGTTCTGTTTTAAATGGCCACTTTTATTCCTTTTTAGAAATTTTCCTTTCATTGTCTTTCTTTCTTTCAGAAGATCTAAAAGATCTTCACATCTTTTACCTGAAACAGTGGGCTCTTGTATTTACTTTGAGTTCTTCTCCAAAGAGCCTTTCTTTCCCTCAGTGTCTGGTTCAAAATCCCATCAAGTAAGTGCACATTTAAACAGATGCCATTTCCCTCTATAAACCTGGCAAAGGTCCCTTCACAGCATAGGTCAGTGTGGTGCAGCGGTGCCTTCACAGCATAGGTCAGTGTGGTGCAGCGGTGCCTTCACAGCATAGGTCAGTGTGGTGCAGCGGTGCCTTCACAGCATAGGTCAGTGTGGAAAAGGGCGGTGCCTTCACAGCATAAGTTCAGTGGCAGCGTGCTCTTCTACAGCATAGTTCAGCAGGAAAGCGGGCGTGTTCTTTATACTCTGCTGGTGGGAACAGGTACTGTGGCCACCCTTCTGGAAGGAAGTCTCCCTGTTTGTGCTGAAAGATTGAAAGTCACTTACATCTTTTGATGCCATAGTTTCACTTCTAGAAATCTGTCCTAAATCAGTGATCAGAGATGCCAAGAGGATTGTCTAGACAAGAACGTTTATCACATCAAAAATAATAAACCCAACTGCATGTCCATCTGTAGAGAAAAGCCAACAGAGCTATGCCAATCCACATGTGGGAATACTACAGAAACACCAATGAGCATATTTTCAAACGGTTCTTAACAATCGGGGGAAATTATGATGATATAATAAAGCAATGATGCACATGATGATTCCATAATTATTATTCTGCAACTGTGTGGGTACGTGCATGTTTTTGAGTGAAATTTTAACAGCTGTGATTTTGATTTTTATTTTAAGCATTTATCTCTTTTCCATCAATTTACAATAACAAGTTTTACTTATAGAGTTGGAAAAAAATCAATATTATGTTTTTAAAATGTTTTGACAGGAGACATCATAGTACTTTTATATACTGTTGGGTTTGTTTTCCTACCACTATAGTCAGGGTAACGTACTTATTATGCTTAAGGTTGCGTTAAGTTTTAACTTATCCTGTGTATGACTTTTCTTACATCACTTCCCTTTGCTGGGGGAAAAAAAAAAAAGAAAAAAAAAGGCATTCTTAGATACCAGACGAAATTCCTCCTATTATCCAAATTTCAGATACAAACAATATTCTCTGCAAAATTTTCCGAAAGTATAATTACCCTTTACAACATATTTTAGAGAATCACTTTATCTTAGCACCAAACATTGTTCACATACAATAAAGAGGGTATGAAAAGATTTTTCCCGGTGCATATGAGATTGGCAGCACAAAGAATTGCTTCTTAGGCTGACCCAAAGATGCGAAGATAAAGTGTTCTCTGGTCTATACCCCTCTGGAGCTTACCCAATGCCAAGCACCGAGAGGGTGCTTGATAAATATTTAATTGAACGGACTGTTTGAAAGCTCTTCAAGATCAGACTTTAAAGTTACATTATGTAGTGAATATTCATAGGTACAGCTTGACATCTTTATATCTTCATTTTGGTGGTACTGAATTTATAGTAAGATGAGTATATAAAATCTTTGCAAGTATTTCAAAAGTTATTATGACACATTGATTGGAAACTCTTTATAAGAACCATAGTTGTATTTCCAACTGTTTAGTTGGAGGTTTGTTCTCAAGAGTGCAGCCCTACCTTTTCTGTATTTTGCGATAACAGGTAGCTATGGACCTGTACTTTTACTCTTTAGAAAATATACTTGCCACATAAAGTGTCAGTCATGGAGATACAAATGAGAAATAATAAGTTTTACATTGTTAGACTGTTAGCCTCAAAGTACATAGTTGATTGGCTGCTTCACTTAAGACTCATGCTAATGTTGTCACAATTCTGCAAATGAAATTTGAAATCCAATAATACTAAAATTGTTTTTTATTTTTTTCTAAAAAATAGCTGGTCATTATGAATGCATAATGTTTATAAATGTAATTGCTTCATAGTTACTTTGCATTTTATGATTATTACTACGCATATTTTCTTGCCCACTGGCATTTTAAAACTTTGTGCTGACAAAATCATTTTTAGCTTCTTTCATTTAAACAATATTTAAAGCAACCTGGGAAGTCTTCAACATTTTCATAACTACCAGATTGCGGGTCTGCCTCAATGAGTGATAATTCTTGCTGGGTATCAAATCCCAAGGTTAGTTTCCAAGCCTCCCAGCAATAGCAGTGAGCAATCATACTGTAGATTATTTCACATCTCTAACTTAAGTGCATGCCGTGCTTTGCAAAAATCTCAGTAAGAGAACATGCATACTCACGCTTACAAAACCACCTTTCGTCAGCCTTAGGGCAAGAAGATAATAAGGACATGTCTAGTTTTTATAGCTTTTGTTTCATTGAAGCAAAAGCTATATTTTATAGCTTTTGTTTCATTATATATTTAAAAAATATAAAATCTGAGCCAAGTTGTTTCATTACAAGTCTAAAATATTCAGACTTTTAATAAAAACATAAATATAGTTATATATATACAACTACATATATATGTGTATATATAACTACATATATAGTGACCCCTGCCATGCAGCATTGCGCCGTTGTTAAGAGATAGTAATAATTTGTAATAATTCAGTCAGACATATTTACACTGTCTTATTAGTAGGTTGGATTAGAAGTGTATTAAGGAACCAATGAAGTTTCTTACCCGCCTATTTAAAGATTATATCAGGAAATAATTATTTATCTTAACAATCTGATTTGCAATAGGAACCATATATTCCTGTTCTCCAAACTTTAGGTTAAGATAAGTATTCTTGCTTTCTCTAGTCTTTTCTTAGGCCCTGGCAGGCTTTTGATGTCCCAACATTGATAAAAATCAAGCACTTCTCCTAAACAAGCTCAATCTCAAAACGTGTATTTACTTATCCTGTAGGAGTCTTCACTTATCTAGCAACATAGAAGAGCCATCCTTGAGAAGCTTTTGAAACAGTGCATTTCTACATTTCTCGTCCCCAGTTCCCATTTAGCATTTAATAAGGAGAGGCAGCGTTCTGACAGAGTTCCTGAAGGCTATGCAGCTCACTTGTTCGTCAAGAAATGCTAGAATGAAGAATGCTGAAATGTACTCTTGGCTTCTGAATCCCTGAAACAGATTTTTACAATGCCATCAAGCCTGCGTTTGAGGTTATTTTTAAATAAGAAACAACCCTATGAAAGTTGATTATGTTTGTTTTGAGAATGTTGAGAAAATTTTTCGTTTTATTACACGGGGTCTTCTCTATGAAAATCTTATGAAGAGGTTCCTTTCTTGTCTTAGGATCAGTCTTCTGAGCAACTGCTTTACTTTAATCTTGTGGATTCTGAAATTTGTCATAACTATTTCTCACTTTTTGCATTGACAGTTAAAAAGCTTAGAACCGAATAAATGACCCTACCATTCTAATCGCAGTGGCTTCATTCAGTTCCAATTTCATATCTTTATCCTTATTTTTCCATTACTGTATGTTTTCTCCTTTAAAAATATAAATGTATAGGTCTCTTTGGGTATCTTATTTAGATACTTTCAGTTATATTCAGATAAAGTGGTGTACACGTATAGAAAAATCATTTAGGATCTTTTACCTTGGCAGTAAAACCAATCCTTAATGCTGTTCCTGTTTCTGGGCTCAGAGATTCTATTCTGTTGGGAAACTTGCCTCTTTCACCTTTAATTATCCTAAGGAGATTCTGGTCTTTCCCTGATGTTTATAGTACTTTTGATCATTCCTTTGGAGTACAGAGCACTCCAGGGAGCATGACTGCAATAAAAAAAAATCTGAGATAAACTTAATCATCTTAACCTGCTAAGGGCATCTCCCATTGTCTTCTTTCAGTGTATATTTAGTAGATACAATCCATTCGTTTTATGAAGTAACGAAAAGGATTATCCATTCATTTTCCATCTTCTTGAGTCATTGATTCACAGCCTCTCTCAGTGTGCAATAACATACAGGTCTAATTTCATACTATTTTTCAATTGCTTTCTCAAAAATATTATTTGATCATCAGCTTCTGTGAGTAAAACAATCCTGAAAACTCTTGATCATATTATATTTGGCTACCAAGTTTAATTTTATCCAAAGAGGCCTGCCCTTTGGACATTTGATTCTTCATTTGACTCTTCACCTGATTCCAGGTCATCACATGCACTGACATGTTTCCCATGTTCAAACTGGCACATTTTCCACCTGCCACCGTAGTGTTGTGACGATAGAACTAAATTTTTTTTGAGGGTCTTAAACTCTTCCAAGCCACATCAGGTCACAATACAGTCTCACTGGTGAAACTGACCTTTTTGTTTTTCCATTGCTCTTTTCAAAGGCTTTTAGCAAACCTTTCTTGTACTGCAACCCTATCCATTCCACCTTGCTTTCTGTCCAGTTATGGTTGGAGAAATATTTGGGTTCAGAGGCAAGTCTGAAAGAAACAACCAAGTTTAATGAGAAATTATTTTGCTGCTATGGGACGAGAAGAACTTTTCTTGTTCACAGTAATTTATTTTTTATTATTTCCTGCATGTGAATTCTATTAAAAAGTTCAAGTAGTCATATACTGGATAAATGCCAGACAGATGTCTTATGTCAGAAGGTTTTCTAAGCTGTAATTCTTCTCACCTTCATTGGATTATTCAGTTTCTGCATAAAAGTTATTTTATTGCAAACAACTGGTTATAAGCTTAAGTACATCAACTCAGTTACAATGATGGGACTCTGGTAACATTTTAGATTAACAATAGTGAAAATTTTATTTTTATGTATGTCTAAGAATAAGAGCATATGAAAACTGTTGATTGCCAGCAGAATAGAAGCTACAGAAGATAAAATCCCGAAGTCAAAATTTTAATATATTTTATTATTGAAATATTTTGATGTTAAAGACCTCAAGAGCTTGAAGAAAATAATATTCCAGAGAAACAGGCCATGTTCATATTTTTAAAATCGAATGTTCTTTTACATTATGGCAACTTAATTTTAAGAGAAAAGGCATGAAAATAAGAGACTACCTTGTTCTAAAAGACATATAAACTAATTGTAATATTATATAAGAAAATTAAAGTGAGAACGTAAACTTGACTGTCACAATTTAATATTTAATGTATTCAAACATTGAATTTAACTTTCTCCAAAATTTTCTTTCCTTTCATCTTTTCATGTTTGTATGTCTTAAGCAGCATCTTCTCTATTTTCTTATTTCTTGCCTCATTAATCCACTTCTTGTCATGTTTTTCATGTTCTTGTATACAGTCCTGTTTGATTTAAAATGTAATCTGCACCCACACTCTTTATTCTCTTCCTTTACTGTTTAATGAGGACTCAAAAATTATTCAAGATTTGCTGAGTAGCTATTATATTCTGGGATCTTAGGTAGGCACTGCAGGTACCAAAATGAATAATATGTAATGAATAGTATGAATAATATGTAAACACTTCCCCTAAGTAGTTCACAACTCATAGAAGCCATAAGCATGGAGAGCAATACTTATTATGTAAAAAGATACGTGAATAAATGAACAGATTGAATTGTCACTTCCCATTCAGAGTGTGCTGTAGTGCAGAGTTAGAAACCACCATTGGAAAAGGAGGAAAAAGCTTCCATAAAAGCAACGATATTTATCAAAGTAGTTTTTTTTTAATTTTTATTTTTGTGCTTGGCAGAGACAGGATGTAGAAAACTATATAGACGAAACAGCATCATTCAAGGATTGAAAACATGAACTATAATGGTGTGGTCAATGAACTGCTTAGAGTTAGTAGGGGTCTAGTGTGAAACTCTTGTGGGAAACTGATATGGTGATATAAGAATATTGTTGGCAGAGATGCTTTTCCTATGAATTGTGTAGAAGATGCATAATCGTTGAAGAATGATTAAAAAAAAATAAACAAGGAGGGACAATATTAATTTTCATTTTACAACATCACTTTGTTGTCAGGGTGAATGATGACCAAAAGTGGATGAGGCTGGACAGAGGATGAGAAATCTGCTAGAGGGGACAAGTCTGGGAGGAAGATTTTGAGATCAGCCCTGGGAGTGGAGGAGAGTGAATGGTTGAGAGAACTAGTTAGAATGAGGACTATGTATGTCTTGGTTGTTGTTTTGTTTTGGAAAGGTGCTGTAAAAATATAATTTAGGAATAAATTCCAGGTTTCTGCTTTGTGTGGGTGGTGATGCAAATAAGATGAGACTGTAGTTGCATATATGATTGCTCATTAATTTTTTTGTGCATAAGTTTGAAAGCTCTGACCTATTGGATACTTGGCCTTGTGACTTCCTTAGGGTAATAAAACATGACCAGGAATCTTGTGTTTCTCTACAAGCAGAAAGAAAGCTGTAAGAGAAGGCATTTAATTCACATGTTTTCTTTTCTCTCTACCATAAGACCTTCAATATTCCAAATGGACGTTACTCTACTACCTGGATCCCAGGATCAAGAGGACATGGAGCAAAGCCCTAGCTAAGCAACAATATACATTTATTCCTCTAGGACAGTTAAATACCAGGGTCATTTGTTAACTGTGCCATAAACTAATCTATCCTGACTGATACAGAATAAAGTACCATTAAAAGGCAAGCTTTGGAGAGATGATTAATTCAGCTTTGGACAGGTTGAGACTAGGCCTTGAGGAAGCACTTGTATTTAATGGCATTAGAAAACTCATAAGACACATTTTCACTTTAGTGCTTCCTTTTTTGTTTCTTTTTCTTTTTCTTTTCTTGTTCTCTCTCTCTCTCTCTCTCTCTCTCTCTCTCTCTCTTTTCTTTCTTTCTTTCTTTTTTGAGACAGAGTCTCACTCTGTCGCCCGGGCTGAAGTGCTGTGGCACAATCTCGGCTCACTGTAACCTCCGTCTCCTAGGTTCAAGCAGTTCTCCTGCCTCAGCCTCCCAAGTAGCTAGGATTACAGGTACCCACCACTATGCCCAGCTAATTTTTAAAAATATTTTTAGTAGATCCAGGGTTTCATCATGTTGGCCAGGCTGGTCTCGAACTCCTGACCTCAGGTAATCCACCCACCTCAGTCTCCCAAAGTACAGGCGTGAGCCACCACGCTCAGCCCTTTTCTTAAGTGATTATTCTATTTTTCGTGTTTTGCTTATTGGAAGGTAGTACTGCATAACGGTTAAAGGTACATTCTTTAAAACCACACTGTGTATGTTAGAATCGCAACTGTTTAATCTCAAAGTTTTGATGCTTTGGTTTCCTCAGCTGTAAAATAAAGATGATCAATCTGCTTCATAGGGTTGCTGTGAGAAATAAAGTAAGATACATATTTGCACTTAGAAGGCTGTCTGGCTCATATTAAGTGCTGTGTAAAGTTACTGCTACTATTTTGTATTCATAATTATATACTTTCTAAAGCAAGTGAAATATGCAGGTAGGTATGCTTGCATGGCATTCCATTTTACATTTAGGCTAGAAGAAAAAAAAATAATGAGTAAAAATAATTTCCAGGCTTACTTTTTGAAGAAATCTGTTCTACTGAAAATAATTTTTATTAGTTAAAGTGAGATTATTTTTTCTAAGTATAAAAAAGTGTCTTAAAATTTGATTTGCTAATCGACCCCTGTAATATACACACCTAATCTTTATAAGATATGAAGCAATCATTTGAAGACTAAGCTAGTCTTTGAAAATGAACTTTGATCAAAGAAACATACAAATGTCAAATGACTAATTAAAATAGGAAATAACCTCCTATAGCATGCTTTCAATAATAAGGAAAATTATTCTTAGTTATTATTGGATTCCTTCCTCCTATTTGAGAGCCCAGTAGTCTATTTCTTTTCAACAACAGAATTTTAAATTAAAATATGGGGTTCTGTTCAAAACTTGGATAATGAGAAAACAGACATTTCTCAAAAGAAGACATTTATGCAGCCAACAGACCATGAAAAAATGCTCGTCATCACTGGTCATCAGAGAAATGCAAATCAAAACCACAATGAGATACCATCTCACACCAGTCAGAAGGGCGATCATTAAAAAGTCAGGAAACAACAGATGCTGGAGAGGATGTGGAGAAATAGGAACACTTTTACACTGTTGGGGGGACTGTAAACTAGTTCAACCATTATGGAAAACAGTATGGCGATTCCTCAAGGATCTAGAACTAGATGTACCATATGACCCAGCCATCCCATTACTGGGGATATTCCCAAAGGATTATAAATTATGCTGCTCTAAAGACACATGCACACGTATGTTTATTGTAGCACTATTCACAATAGCAAAGACTTGGAACCAACCCAAATGTCCCTCAGTGACAGACTGGATTAAGAAAATGTGGCACATACACACCATGGAATACTCTGCAGCCATAAATAAGGATGAGTTTGTGTCCTTTGAAGGGACATGGATGAAGCTGGAAACCACCATTCTTAGCAAACTATCACAAGGACAAAAAAGAAACAAATACCTCACGTTCTCACTCATAGTTGGGAATTGAACAATGAGAACACTTGGACACAGGAAGGGGGGACCTGTTTTGGGGTGGGGGGATGGGGGAGGGATAGCATTAGGAGATATACCTAATGTAAATGACGAGTTAATGGGTGCAGCACACCAGCATGGCACATGTATACATATGTAACAAACCTGCACGTTGTGCACATGTACCCTGGAACTTAAAGTATACTAATAATAAAAAATACCCATTTTTTTTATCATTCCCATTAATGAAGGCCCTTCCCCCTTAACAAAGGTTTGTGTTCATCAGACTAGATCTTTTTTTTCTTTTTCCTTTCCAACTTTTAGGTTCAGGGGATACATGTGCAGGCGTGTTACATAGATAAATCGCATGTCTCAAGGGTTTGGTATACAGATTGTTTCATCAACCGGGTAATGAGCACAGTGTCTGATGGAGAGTTTTTCAATCTTTGCTCTCCTCCCATTCTCCACCCTCAAATAGACCGCAGTGTCTATTGTTCCCTTGTTTGTGTCCATGTGTACTCAATGTTTAGCTCTCACTCTTAAGTGAGAATATGTAAAATTTGGTTTTCTGTCCATACATTAATTCACATAGGATAGGGGCCTCCAGCTCTATCCATGTTGCTGCAAAGGACATGTTCTCATTCTTTTCTATGGCTGCCTAGTATTCTATTGTATATCTGTACCATGTCATATTTTTTAAATCCAGTCCACTCTTGACGGGCATTTAGGTTTATCCATGTCTTTGCTATTGTGAATACTGCTGCCATGAACATATGGATGCATGTGACCTTATAGTAGATACATTTGTATTTTGGGGGGTATATACCCTGTAATGGAATTGCTGGGTAAAATGGTAGTTGTGTTTTAAGATCTTTAAGAAATCTCCAAATTGCTTCCCACTGTGGCTGGATTAATTTACATTCCCACCAGTAGACTATAGGGTTCCCTTTTGTCCACCACCTCACGAGCATCTGTTACTTTTGGACCTTTTAATTCTAGCCATTCTGTCTGGCATGAGATGGTATCTCATTGTGGTTTTGATTTGCATTTCTCTGGTGATTACCAGTGTTGAGCATTTTTTCATATGCTTGTTGGCAACATGTATGTATCCCTTTGAGACATGTCTGTTTACCTCTTTTACCCACTTTTTTATGGGCTTGTTTTTTGTTTGCTAACTTGTTAAAGTTCCTTATAGAGGCTGGATATTAGCCCTTTGTTGGATGCAGTGTGCAAATATTTTCTCCCATTCTGTACGTTGTTTGTTTATTCTGCTGATAGTTTTGTTTGCTGTGCAGAAGCTTTTCCTACTTTTCAATTTTTGTTTTCTTTGCAATTGCTTTTGGAGTCTTCGTCATGAAATCTTTGCTGGGACTTGTGTACACAATCATATTTCCTAGCTTTTCTTTGAGGGTTTTTATAGTTTTAGGTTTTACATTTATGTCTTTAATCCATCTTGAGTTGATTTTTGTATATGGTAAAAGGAAGGGGTCCAGTTTCATTCTTCTGCATATGGCTAGCAAGTTATCCCAGCATAATTTATTGACTAAGGACTCCTTTTCCCATTGGTTGTTATTATTGATTTTGTTGGAGATCAGATGGTTATAGGTGTGTGGCTTTATGTCTGGGTTCTCTAACTTGTTCCACTGGTCAATGTGTCTATTTTTGTATCAGTACTATGCTGTTTTGGTTACTGTAGTCTTAGAATGTAGTTTGAAGTCAGGTAGTGTGATGCATCTGGCATTGTTTGTTTGCTTAGGATTTATTTGATTAGTCTGGCTCTTTTTGGTTCCATATGAGTTTTAGAATAGTTTTTACCCTAATTCTATAAAAACTGTCATTCATAGTTTGATAGGAATAGCACTGAACTTGGACATGGCTTTGGGCAGTGTGGCCATTTTAGTGATATTGATTCTTCTAATCCATGAGCATGGAATGTTTTCCATTTCATGAAATGATTTTTTTCAGCAATGTTTCATAATTCTCATTGTAGAGGTCTTTTACCTACCGGAATAGCTGTATTCCTAGGTATTTTATTCTTTTTGCGGCTAATATGAATGGAATTGTGTTATATATTTGGCTCTCAGATTAGATATTGGATGCTTTTTGTACATTGATTTTGTATCCTGAAATGCTGCTGAAGTTGTTTATCAGATCTGCGAGCTTTTGGGCAGAGACTATGGGATTTTCTAGGTATAGAATCATATCGTCTGCAATGTGAGATATCGTTTGACTTCGTCTCTTTTATCTGGATGCTTTTTGTTTATTTCTGTGGTCTGGTTACTCTGGCTATGACTTCTAGGACTAAGCTGAATAGGAGTGGGAAGAATGGACATCCTTCTCTTTTGCCAGTTCTCAAGGGGTATGCATCCAGGTTTCATCTGTTCCGCATCATGTCAGTTGTGGGCCGTCATAGATTGCTCTTGCTCTTTTGAGGTATATTCCTTTGATGCCTAGTTTGTTGAGGGTTTTTAAAATGAAGAGATGCTGAATTTTATTGAAATATTTTTCTGCATTTACTGAGATGATCATGTAGTTTTCGGTTTTGGTTTTGTTATGTGATGCATCACATTTGTTGATTTGTGTATGTTGAATCAACCTTGCATTTCAAGAAAGCCTACTTGATTGTGGCTTTAGCTTTCTCATGTGCAGCTGGATTCGGCTTGCTAGTATTTAGTTGAGGGTTTTTGCATCTCTGTTTGCATCAATACCTGTTTTTGCATCAATATTAGGGATATTGGCCCGAAGTTTTCTTTTCTTATTTCTTTTTTTATTGTGTCTCTGCAGGGTTTTGCTATCAGAATGATGCTTGCCTCACTGCAAGAGTTAGGAAAGAGACCCTCCTTCTCTGTTTTTGAAATAGTCTCAGGAGGATTGGTACCAGCTCTTCTTTATACAATGGGTAGAATTTGGCTGTGAATTCATGTAGTCCAGGGCTTTTTCTGCTTTGTAGGCTTTTCATTGCTGATTCAATTTTGGAACTTGTTATTGATCTGTTCAGGGCAGAGCTTCAATGTCTTTCATTGAATCTTGGGAGCTTGTGTGTTTCCAGAAAGGTATCCATTTCTTCTAGGTTTTCTAGTTTGTGTGCATAGAGGTGTTCATAATAGTCTCTGGGGGACTTTTTATTTCTGTGGAGTCACCAGCAATGTCCCCTTTTTATTTGGAACTTCTTTTTTCTTTATTAGTCTAGCTAGCAGTTTATCAATCATATGTATTCTTTCAAGGAACCAACTTTTTGCTTTGTTGATATTTTGTATGGTTTCTTGCCTCTTCATTTCATTACATTGAGCTCCGGTTTGGGTTATTTTCTTCTGTTAGTTTGGGAGTTGGTTTGCTCTTGTTTTTCTAGGTCTTCAAGGTGACGTTAGGTTGTTAGTTTCAGATCTTTCTAATTTTTGGTGTAAGTGTTTAGTGCTATAAATTTTTCAATTAACACTGCTTTAGCTGTGTCCCAGATATTTTGATAGTATCTTTATTTTCATTAGTTATAAAGAATTTCTTCATTTCTGCCTTAATTTCATTATTTACCTAAAAGTTATTCAGAAGCAGGTTTAATTTCCATGTAATTGCATGATCTTGATGAATCTTCTTGCTATTGATTTATATTTTTATTGTGCTATGGTCCAAGGGTGTAGTTGATATGACTTTTGTTTCAATTTGTTGAGAACTGCTTTATGGCTGAGCATTGGCCAATTTTAAGGTATGCACCATGTGCAGATGAGAAGGATGTATGTTCTCTTGTTGGTGGAGTGATTTTTAGATATCTGTTAGGGCTATTTGATCAAGTGTCTAATCGGGTCCCAGATATCTTATTAGTTTTCTGCCTGGATGATCTGTCTAGTATTGTCGGTGGAGTATTGAAGTCTCCTGCTATTATGTGTAGGTATCTAAGTTTCTACCATTTCTTGTTGGCTGTCCGTATCTCTCTGCAAAGCTGCTTACTCCTAGGAAGGCCTGTATTCTGGTCTAGGCAGGTTACCAAAGTCTGCTGTGCTAAATGTAAAAAGACAACATTAGTAGGCAGATGATGTTGTTAGCACCACACAAATTAACTCAGGAAGGTGCTATCTCCAACCACCTACCCAAATCCTGGTGTCAGGCATCAGGAACATATCTACATTTCATTATCCTTCACTACTAGGGAAACAGTTCAAGTAAGTGTTCATTGCAGTCTACAATGGATGAGTCTTCTGTCAAACTTGACAACGTATAAGATGTAACATCTACTCTTAAAGAATGTAGACTCTTTATTCCACCCATTCTATCCTTTTAGCTCCATGTGTGGTTTAAGAAGAACCTGTGATGTTTGTCAGTGGCCTTGGACAATGGGGCCAATGTGCTTCATCCAATTGAATAATATGAGTGTGGTGTTTAAACTCAAAGCATAAGAAATAACTCATCCATCACATTTTCTAAACTAGAAAGAAAAATACCTTCATGCAATTTGAAAAAAAATTAGCTGAATAAAGAAAGATAATATTTAATCATTTTAAGTTATAATAGGGCATATAATTCTCCCAATTTCTTGTTCTATTTTGTCTTTTTAAACAAAGCTTAACACCATGTTTTCATTTCAATTTATATCATTGTAGTTATCTGAGTGCAGTGTAATTTATCTCATTGTAGTGATCTTATTGTACTGACCTACCTTGTTACAAGTGGCCATGCTGATTGTAATTATTTTTAGAAGATATTTCTGAATGTCAAATGTCAGAAAGTGCTAGGGTTTTTTTTAAAGATAGTGCTTATTTTGGGTTTGTTATAACATAAAAATTTTAAATGGCATTGTTAGGATATAAAAAAGTTTTTGCTTTTATATTTTATAAATACAAGGAAAAAATTCTGAGGTATTATAGTTCGGTCACCAGAGAAAAGGAATTTGCACAGGGGTATCAAACTGCAGGCAATCAGGAATAGCAATAACATTCAAACTAGAATACACTGAGACCCGAAAGGTCTCAGTAGTCAAGCAGGCTTCTTGTCCGCTAGCATGTGTTATTTTGGGCATTAGAAAGAATGCCCTTCTAAAGGGCAAAATAAATGTTCGGAAAAATCAAACATTTTCATCAAGGAACTGAATCTAATCTCTTAAATGATGGAGAGGCACAGGCAGGGAGCCTTTCCCTTGCTAGGTTGCAATGACACTAGAGGCCAAAGGGGCCAGACTGAACCAGAATCTCTGCAGGCCCATATGCCAGGAGGTGAGTCAGAAAAGGTGTTACATACAAGAGGGAATATAGGCAACAGTTCAAGCTGATGTGCAGAAATACAGCCTTAAAAAAAAAAAAAAAAAAAAAAAAGTAATAAAAATAAGAATGAGCAGAAAAGCATGGTATAATCAGACAGGGAGTGGAAGAAAAGGGTAAGACTGATTGATCCTGATTGATTATGTGGAAGACCATTCACTAGCAGATACTGCTTTCATGCACTGCAGGGACAGGGACATTGGATGGGGTGGTCCTGCTGAAAGGGCCAGCAATAGAATAAACACTTCTAAAGCCTCCAGATCACCTTTCCAAGACTGGATAGGATTAGAACTTCCTTGGATTTGCAAAGTTAAAAACACACATCTTTCCTTTTGAGCCTATAATCTTTCTATTGCCCCAAGTTTTTGTTCTATTATGACTTGGCTTTAATTTAACATATTCAACTTAGACCATGTAGAAGGAAAAGCCTCAAAAATGTCAGTGGCTTAAAACAAGCGTGTTTCCTTCTCATGGAGCATGAGTAGCAGATGAGCAGGTGG
Organism: Papio anubis; assembly: GCF_008728515.1. Classification (NCBI taxonomy): domain Eukaryota; kingdom Metazoa; phylum Chordata; class Mammalia; order Primates; family Cercopithecidae; genus Papio; species Papio anubis. Next base: position 552,330 of record NC_044977.1, read on the forward strand.
TGCGGAAGCTTCAGCTTCATAGACTCATTCAGGGATCCAATGTGGGGGGAGCTCCCCTACTTCTCAAATACTAGGTCTCTAGGTTCCCTGTTGCAGGAGAAGAAAGTGAAAAATTCCATCCATAAATTTTACTGCTTAGTCTAGAATTGATTCTTGTCACTTAAGTGCACCACTTATTGGCCATATCTAGTCACAACTTTCAAAGGACTGGGAAATATGGGAAAAAAGCAAAACATTTGGAGAACATCATTGTCTTTGCCTTAGGCGGAGGGCCCAGTGTCGCTCAGTAGAGATTAAAATGAAGTCCTCTTGTCACAGGACCCTTGGGGTGTCACTTTGCCAGCTCGAAGCCTCTGTGACTGGTGGCGCCTTTGCCCAAGCCCAAGTTGTGTTTGGGCCCACTCAGCCTGGCAGCCTGCACCTGCCTGGCACTACTGGCCCAGATCCCATGCCTGCCACAGGTGAGCCAGGTGCAGAGCAGTGAGGGGTGAGTGAGTCAGCCAGCATGCGGTCTGCTCACCGCACACAGACAGGCACACCAGCTGTGGTGGGGCAGGTAGCTCCAGGTGCCGGCACGGGCACCGGCTTTATGCGAGGCTGCTGCTGGACCAGGCACACCACGAGCGGCTCCCAGTATGGGCACTGGGGAATGTGGTGACAGTCAGAAGCTTGGTGACAACAGGAACCACAAAGCCCCAAAGAGGATGTCACAGCTCTGGCTCGGGGAGCTCCTAGGTCTGGGCTCCCTGAAGGGCTGCAGTTCTTCTCTCCTCCCCTCCTCTCTTTCTCTCTTCTCTCCTTGCAATGTGGAGAGTGGCGAGGGTGGGGGTGGGGTGGGGGAATCTGTCAGCCCTGTTTAGGTTACAGCTCTTTCAGTACTGCCGTTAGGTGCGTCCTGAGTTCTTGTCCTGTGTCCAGGAAGAATGAGGTGCGTAGACAACTGGAGGGTGAGCAAGGCAAAGTCACGGTACAGCTCCCCGGAGAGCCAAAGGGGGTAGCCCCTTCCACAGGCAGGTTGTCCCGGTGTCTGTGCAGTCTTTAGTGGCAAGAAGACCCAGAGTGGTTAGCTCCCATCTGCAGGCAGGCCATCCCATTGTCTCTGCATCCCTCACAGAGAAGTGACCCACAGCAGGTAATCTCTGTGAATCTGGCCGACTCCAGGGTTTTTATGGGCTTCAGCAGGGAGGATGTGCATGCTGATTGGTTTATGGGTGGCCATGGGCGGGCCCGGAAAAAGTACCCTGAGTTTCTACTCCAGTCACTGGAAGGGGCAGCCCGGCCCCCAGGCTTCAGGCTGTCGCTGGCTTGGAGGTAGGATTTCACCAGGGACCCGTCGCTTTCTGCCAAGGAATCTGCCTCCTGCCACCATTCACAGCACCCAGGCTGTTTGTGCTGAGGGGTGCCTGCAGGCGCAGGCCGAGCCCCCACCCTCAGTCCCCACTCAGCCTGTCTCCGATGTTCATCAGCACCCAAAGTCCAGAGGGGGCCGAGGCAGCAGGGGACTGGTGTGTCAGCACTACCCCATGCATGTGCACACCCAGCTGGGTGGTGACAGCACACAGGCTTAGCCACAACTTTGCTCCAAAATCAGAGTGGGTGCCAGGAGCGGGGGAGACCAGGCAGTGGGAGCAGGCATTCCAAACCTGCAGGTGAAGGCGGCTTCCTGTGCCTCCCAGAGTGCAGAGATGCCCCTTCCAGCTCTGAAGTGAAAGGGCTCCCGCCTCTTCTCAGCTCCGGCTCAGTGCAGTGGACAGTCCTGGCCACGACTCCCCGACTGCCATCACTGCTGCCATCACTATGTGATGGGGTGAACCTGTTTAATAGAGTAACTTAAAGAGAGTTGTCACTGAGCTGATGGCTTTACTTACCTTAATTGGCCCCAAATATCCATTGTCCAGTTTTTAGCCAGATGCCATTTTCCACTGAGCTCATTCTCTCTGATGCCTTTTTATGATGTCTGTGCTTTTCTTTTGTACCCTAGAGCCAATGTATTCCAAGCGCTTACTCCGAAATGTGAGGGTAGAAATGCTTCTCCATATTGCACAGCAGTAGCAGAGACAGGAACTATCAAGCAGTTTTTCAAAAATGGTATATTATGACAGGTGGAATATTTGTCTATAAAATATATATAGATTCAAATATTTTTCATGAATTTTTCACCTGGCCATTAGCTTTGCAGGCAATAGCCAGTGGTCAGTGGATCTGGGCGAGAGCATTTGCTCCCTGATTATAAATTTGATAACTTCAGTGAGGGATAACAGAAAAGTGGAAAACTGTCGTGATGGACAGTGGCTTCTTTAATATTCTCCAAAGGAGTGATGGTGCCCTTGGTGTCTATAGTTTACAGCCAGGTAACACGTTCCAACCCTCTCTGGCTGAGGGTCAGAAGTGGTGAACAGGAGGCCACTAACCCAGGTGGGACATTCTCATTGCACACGTGGGGAGATGTTCTGTCGATCTTAAGTGTGACGGCTCCGGTAAAGAGGCTTTTAGGAAGGATACTTGGGCAGCTCATTGAATCAAAATAAGAATTCATTGCTTTGACTCCTGGACTCCACCGATAACATGACTCAGACATACTAACTTAGACTCTGATTTTAATAATTAAAATTATTTATTGAATTCATTGACTTTGACTCCTGGACTCCACCGATAACATGACTCAGACATACTAACTTAGACTCTAATTTTAATAATTTAAATTATTTATTGAAGAAAAAGTGTATTTCAACCCATGGGTGGATGCTTTTTGTCCTCCCCTGATTCAAGCAGTTGTTACCGGAGGAATGGGGTAAGAATCACTGTTCTAAAAGAGCCACCAGGGCTATTCCCATAGAGAGTCACTTAAAAAACAGTGTGAGTATGGGGGCACAATATGTCGTCACTGTTATGTAATCCCTGCCCTCAAGATGTTTGCAATTCTCTGAAGCAGGTGTGCAAACAAAGAATGGCAGTATGTTGTCATGGATCCTACGGTGTGTGCACTCCTGTTTTCCACACCTGAAAACCTTTTTTTGTTTAGTGGATTTTCAAAAAAACTGTTCTTTATGGCTCGACCTGTAAGGACGCATTGATGAGGTTTCTGTGCCTCTATTGTGTTAGAATTGTGTGCGTGCGTGTGTGTGTGTGCACGCGTGCATGGGTGCGTGTGTGCGTGTGTGTGTGTGAGAGAGATCTGAGTCTTCAATAACTTGATAGAAAAGGGGGGATGCAGTTTAAAAGCCTTTATCAAGAAAACATGAAAATGAATTACTTCTATTTGGATTCTAAATTTACCACTTAAGTGGTATCCTTAATCCATGATGTACTTTACGTGAATTATCTAAACTCCCTGAGTCTATTACCTCATTTTAAAAAAAAAAAAAATCAGGTATTGAGTTTATACAGTAGTCACATTTTTTAGGTTAAAAACGTATAGTTTTCATCACAGGATCGAGATAGGAGACGCTAGTATAATACTGCAAACCAACTCCACCCTCCCCATGCACTCATAGTCAATAAGTCATTTATAAGACACCTTTTCATCTGTGTCGGCTGAAAAATGGCTTCTCCACAAAAAAGTCCATTTCCAGTCCGCAGAACCTGTGAATACTACCTTATCTGGAAGAAGGATAGCTGCGTTGAAATCGTCCTGGATTATCTGGTTGGCATCCCTGTAAGAGACACACAGAGAATGCAAGGTGATGACAGAGGCGGAAAGTGGAGAAACGTGTCCACGAGCCGAGGAAGCCAACCAATGCCAACAACCCCTGGAAGCAGAAAGAGCCAAGAACGCGTTCCCCCTGAAAGCCTCGAGAGAAGGCACAGCCCTGCCGCTGCGGGCACCTTGATGTCCGACCTCTGGCCTCCAGAACGGGGAAAGAATACATTTCTGATGTTTTCGGATGTGAAACGTGTGGTCGTTTGTTGCAGCAGCCACAGGAAACTAATATACCATCTCTCTGACCTTCGCTCATGTAATTTCCTGTCCTTCCTCCATGAACACAGGTTAGAATCCCGTCTGTCGCCAGAGCTCCTGTTTCAGTGTCACTTCCTTGGTTAAAGACCTGCGACTCTCCTCAGACCCAGCGAAAAGGACTGATCTCACCTTCCCCTTTCTCCCTGTGGCATTTATTTATATGTCTGTTAACAAACACTTCTCATGTTCCATAATTTGCCTGTATACCTTGCCTCAGGGCCTAAACTAATCACTGAAATGGAGTCAGCATTGCGTCAGTATTTCTTGTGCAACTATGGGAGTGTGACTTATTGATGCTGAAACAGGGTCACTCTCTGGGGCGTTACATATGGTGCCAGTGCCTAACTAACTTGCCGAATATTCGGGTACTTATTTGGAAGTGACTTTATAGATTCAATGTCTTAAAACTAGGTGAGTCGGTAGCTTGAAGGAATCAGTGACAGGAAAAAGAGGAGGTGAAAAAGGAACTTTATAATCCGAAGTTACATTAATAGCTAATTAATTAACTACACATCTCTTAAAACACAATAGCCACATTATTTTTATTTACATTACCCGGTTTATGAAAAAGGAAGGGTGAGGAGATAGGAGGCCTTAAGGCACACATCCTCTGGAGCAGAATGTGAGCCATCAGCATGAATCTTTCAGTGGCATATTTCTTCCTACTCTTCAGTTAGTTCAGAGGCAATTGTCTGACATACTGGTTATGTGGGATTTTATATGGGCTGATCCCAGCTACAAGAATCCATGTTTTCTAATGTTATGGAGAAAATGCTGACAGCTCTCCTTTTACAGATAAGGAAATGAAGGCTGCAAACAACCACATACTTTCAAGTCACTTTGCTTCTCTGAGACTGGATTTCCTCATCTGATTAAAGAAGAGTTAATGCACCTACTTGGAGAAGCTTCCAATCTCACATTATCTTTTGAAAAATGCCTCCCATGCCCATGCCACACTTATACTAGAAGACTCCATCTCCCTGGTCATCTCCGAGTAAAACAGGAGTGAGGCATTATTTGGCCACTTAAATGTTAATTGTTATCATGTAGAAATTCCTCATTGTATAATTATGTTTTAGCAGAGTTTCTCATGCCTAAAATCATACCCATGTTTCACAGAATGTCACTCTTTACATACTTGAGCTTCAGTATCTCCTTTAAAAATCTCTTTCTAAAATGGTACCTAATTATCTATTTCCAAGGAAGAAAATAATGTTTATAGCTTCAGCTCAAGGAATTGTATTTCAAGAAAAAAAAAAAGATCAAAGTGCTTGGAGAAGAAGAAAGCTTCTTTCCTAAAAAAAAATAATAATAACAACCCACTTGAAAGAAACATTAAAAATATATTTAATTCCCAAAGGAAACTTCTGAGAAAAACATAAGCAAATGAAGAAGTATGTTTAGAAGAGAAACTGTGTTTCAATCTAGTATTCTAGTTTCTTTGTGAATGCTGTAACATGCATTTTCACAAGGATAACAGCCATAAAAGAAGAGCAGGTACAAGGGCCAGGGATGGCCACATGGATTGACTGACCTTATTCACACAGGGTCAGCAGTGTTAAGGTCCACCACAAAGGCCCGGGTGTGATGGCTCAGGCCTGTAGTCAGCACTGGGGGGCTGGTGAGTAGGATGCGAGGTCAGGAGATGGAGACCATCCTGGGCAGAATACGGTGAAACCGTCTCTACTAAAAATACAAAAAGCAGGCGGTGATTGGCGCCTGTGGTCCCAGCTCCTCGGAGGCTGGGGGCAGGAGAATGGCGGGAACCAGGCGGAGCTTGCAGGGGAGCAAGATGGCGCCCGCTCACTCCCGGCCTGGGCCACAGAGAGCCCGAACTCCGTCTCAAAACAAAAAACAAAAAAAAAAAAGATTCACCTGAAGTGCTGAGTCCAGGTGGAGGCCGTCAGGATCCGGACTTGGAGATAACTAGGAAAATACGCATTAGTCCCAGCCCTGAAACACGGGCATAAGAACTCTGAAATAATAAAATAGTATAGTCTTATTCGAAACATGCCATCATAGACGAACAAAAAACTGGGTCATTTCCTAAGTTATTTGTTTAGCAAAATGTAGTGAATATTCTTTGCAAATACCTGTTCCAGGCTCTGTAGAAGCTAGAAAGATTAGTTATAATGGATTGTAAAAGGGTGAAGGAGGAAGAAAGAGGAAAGGAAAATGGAGAGGGAGAGGGGTCTCTGGGGAACGACGTGAGGTGTGTTGTATGAGTTTGGATCCAGTATAGACCAAGAAATTCAAGGTTCCAAACTACGAGTGACATTGGACGTGGTGTCTCTAAATTATGTTTCTAAGAATCTCATTCTAAGTCCCATTTTGAATTCAGGATGAGGGAGGATATTTGAAAAAGTTCTTTAAATATATGACAGTCATGCCCTACTTCAGGGGGTATCACTATGATAGATTCTACATCTTGGCACTTGTTCAACAATTTGAAGTCAAAGAATGCACAGAGGTGAGGAAGGCTAATATTCTCTGGGTGCAGGCTCTCTTCTACACACTTTAAATCTGTTATCTTAATGCTGTCCCTCCCCCCTCCCCCCACCCCACAACAGGCCCCGGTGTGTGATGTTCCCCTTCCTGTGTCCAACATATGTAAAAAAACCTGCACGTTGCACACATGTACCCTAGAACTTAAAGTATAATAAAAAAGAAAAGAAAATCTGTTGTCTTGTTTAACCCTCAAAACAACCTCATGGGATATACTTTATCTCCATTTTTAAGATGGGGACACTGAGACAGAAAATAATTAAATGACTTAACCAAGATTCCACCATTGGTCAGTCATAGAGCCAGGATTCCGTATTCTCTGTATGTCTATCACGCAAATTCTCAAAGAAAGATTTAGTATCAAATTTTATTATTATTGTCATTGTTTTCTATCCAGATCTGTGGTTAGTGTGTCCCAGGTGAATCTCGTTTCACTATTACTGTGCTGTGTGCCTCTGTCCATGCCTCTGCCAGGGGCAACCTAGTAGTTCAAATCCGTAGATGTTACTCTCTCCTAAATAGTGTCTGTAATGTCTGCATTTCACCCATTTGTTTTACAAATATTCACTGAGCTCTTTCAGTGTGCTAGGCAAATATTCAGATGCCTTACACATGTACATCTGTGAACACAGTGAACACAAATTCCTCTTTGCAAGGAGCTTACATTTTATTTGGAGAGAGGTGGGAAATAAATAAAAAAAACACAATAAGAAAGCAAAGTATATAGCATGTTAAAAATTTATAAATTCCATGGAAAAAATAACAAAGAAATCAGAGCAGTTGGGAGGGATCTGGAATGCCAAGAGAGAGGAGAGGAAGCATGGGGCCTCTGTGGCTAGCGCAGGTTTCATGGAGAATGTAAAATCTGAGCAAAACCTGAAGCAAATGAGGGATTTGATGAAGCTCAAGTCAGAGTTAAAGTGGTTCTTAGAACAAACACTCTAAGGCAACGTTGTCTGGGTTTTTTAAATGGTAAGGAAGCCAGTATGGCTGGCATAGAGTAAATGAAGGGGAGAATAGGAAAAGATACACTGGATGTGGGAGGAACAGATCCTGAAGGACCTACCAGCTCATTGCCTGGAGATTTTTCTTGTGAGTTCAAATGGGGAGATGATGCAAGATTTTGAGAAATGATATGATATGACTTAGGTTTTTAAGAGGCTATTGTGTCCACAAAATGCATAGGAGGCTAGTGAGATACGGTTGAAGTGTGAAGACCTGTTAGTTGACTGTTGCAGTAAACGGTGAGAGACGTTAGTGGCTCAGACCAGGGTGGGCACAGTGAAGGAGTAAAAACTGGTTAAATTCTGGATGTTTTATAGACGTAGTGTCCATAGGATTTTGAGGTGGATTTTACACACGTAAAGATGGGAGAAAAAGTGAGAATGTAAGAATGACTCAGTTTTTTGGCTGCAACAACAAAAACAATGAAGTTGTTATTAACTGAAAGGGAAAGTTTGCATCAATGTACCTGGGAGGAGCCATTTTTTTGGACGAGTTGAGTTGGAGATATTTATTTGACGTGTTTATACATTGCCTGTTGTTGCATTACAAATTATCACAAACTTCACAGCTAAACATAACATCCAATCATTAGCTCAGTTTTCTAGGTCTGAGGTCCAGGCGGGTTTGAGTGGACTCTCAGCTTAGGATTGTACGATGCCTAGAATCAAGGCCTCATCTGAACTGGGTTCTTATTCATGGGCTCTGGGAAATAATTCATTTGCAGGTTGATTCAGGTTCTTGGCAGAATTGCATTCTGTGTGTTGATAAGAAATCGGCTTCAACTTCAATGGCAAGCTGTGGCTGCTCCCTGAATAGTTCTTTTATTTTTTTGAATCCTAAATGGTACCCACTATTTTCACTAACATTAAATAGGACTGTGTCAAAAAAAATTACATTTTTTTTTTATTCCAAGAAAATGTTTATCAGATATAGTGCTAAGACTCAGCCTCCGCAGAAGCAGAAACCGGGCTGTTCGGCGAGAGATATATCGAGCGTGTCTTCTGGAAGGAATAGTAAGTAGTTAGGAAGAAACACTAGGACTTATATCACTCATCGTCTGGTGAATTAATTAACCTGAGGCTTGACTAATGGGAGCTATTTTGCCGTTAAGGGTGATTAATTAACAAATTCTTCTACTTAGAAATGAGTGCTTATGTATGCACATATGCATATATATAAATATATCAATGTGTGTGTATAAATTGTACTATTAGGAAAAATTATTTAAAATAATGTTTTCAGATTGTTTTAAAATAGTTTAAATGATTTAAATTTAAAGCAAAAGATTCCCTCTTCCTGGAAGATTCAGAGGCTAATGAACAGTCGCCATGGTCATGTGAAATGGAAGATTCAGAGGCTAATGAACAGTCGCCATGGTCATGTGAAATGGAAGTTTCAGAGGCTAGTTCCCATGGTCATGTGAAATAGAAGATTCAGAGGCTAATGTAGACAGTGCATGGTCATGTGAGTATAAGGAAGTTTCAGGGGCTAATGAACGATGCATCGTGGTCATGTGAGAATGGATTCAGGGCTAATGAACAGTCGCCATGGTCATGTGAAATGGAAGTTTCGAAGACTGTGAACGAGTACGCCATGGTCACGTACGTAGTACTGGAAGATTCAGAGGCTAATGAACTGAAATTACATATGGTCATGTGAAATGGAAGGTCGAGGCTAATGAAGAGTCCCCATGGTCATGTGAAATGGAGATTCAGAGGCTAATGCGATGCATGCATGGTCATGTGAATGGAAGTTTCAGAGGCTAATGAACAGCCACCATGGTCATGTGAAATGGAAGTTTCAGAGGCTAATGCACAGTCGCCATGGTCATGTGAAATGGAAGTTTCAGAGGCTAATGAACAGTCGCCATGGTCATGTGAAATGGAAGATTCAGAGGCTAATGAACAGTCGCCATGGTCATGTGAAATGGAAGATTGAGGAAGACTGTGAACGGTCGCCCATGGTCATGTGAAATGTAAGATTCAGAGGCTAATGAAGAGTCCCCATGGTCATGTGAAATGGAAGATTCCAGAGAGCTGAAATGCACCGATGCATGCATGAGTGCATGTGAGGGAAATGGAGTTTCAGAGGCTAATGAACAGTCACCATGGTCATGTGAAATGGAAGATTCAGAGGCTAATGCACAGTCGCCATGGTCATGTGAAATGGAAGTTTCAGAGGCTAATGAACAGCCGCCATGGTCATGTGAAATGGAAGTTTCAGAGGCTAATGCACAGTCGCCATGGTCATGAGGTAGGAAGTTTCAGGAGCTAATGAACAGTCGCCATGGTGTGAAATGCAAGGTTTCAGGGGCTAATGAACAGTCGCACATGGTCATGTGAAATGGAAGTTTCAGAGGCTAATGAATAGTCCCCATGGTCATGTGAAATGGAAGTTTCAGAGGCTAATGAATAGTCGCCATGGTCATGTGAAATGGAAGTTTCAGAGGCTAATGAACGATACATATGGTCATGTGAAATGGAAGTTTCAGAGAGGCTAATGAATTGTCGCCATGAGATTAAAGTAATGAAATGGAAGTTTCAGAGGCTAATGAATAGTCGCCATGGTCATGTGAAATGGAAGTTTCAGAGGCTAATGAATAGTCGCCATGGTCATGTGAAATGGATATTCAGCAGAAAAGGAAATGAAGCCAGGTGACTCTTTTCTTGTCAAAATCGTTAGGTTTAATGCTACAGGACACAGGACAAATGAACTGTAGAAGTAATTGTGAGTCATGCTTTTGTCATAGGACATACTCTTTATCTAAGCAACGGGAATGAGACGGGTGGCGATAAGAGGGAGAGGGTACTGTGAACAGCTGCCAGATGATTTCTGTTATGTTTAGTTCAGTTTGAATTAGGAAGAAAGAAGAAATGAAGAAAGTCTTGTGTTTTAGGATGAATAAATATTGTTGCATCAGATGTTAAGATTGACCTTAACAGAAGTAATAGCATCCAGAAATCTAAAGGAAGGACATTACTCAGATGATAATGAAACTAAAACTTGTGTTGAAGAAATGCAGATTATTTAGCCTGAAGGTGATTTTAGGGATGACACTAAAGGGGGAAAGCAGCTATTTCCTAGTATTTAAAGAATCATTTTGATGAAGAAAGAAAATATTTGTTTAGCATCATTTTAAAAGACAGGATTAGAATAAATGGTTGAAAATTATTATTATCTAAAGCACTTGAGATCAAGAATAGACTTTAAAAAAAAAACCCGAGAATTATATAACTTGAAGCATTTAAACGAAACCTAGGATACACATTGGTGAAGAATGTTTGTTCTTTGTGCTTTTTATACTAAGTGATCTTTTAGCCTGATCTGGCTCTGAGATTTTATTAACCTATGAAATAAGATCATTTTAAGATCATGTACTTGATCTCATTACATCTGATACTTCAAGAAGTCCCTAACTTAGTAAGTGCTGCTGTGTTACGAGGTGAAAGTTACTAAAGTTGTTTTTAAAGACCTGTTATCCATCTGTCCGTCTTCACATTCTATGTCAGAGACTGCTAGCTTCCCCCCAAAATGTACTCTCGTTTTCTCTCAGATGAACACAAACCCAGAATTTTAGCTGGTCATTGCTTCTGTTGTAGCTAGCTTTGACCATGTAACAAAAATATAGCCAAATGATTGTAAGCAGGAGTAGTAAGTGACAATTTTCCTAAACCCTTCTGAGAGATAGCAGCTCACACCTCTGTCTCTTTCTCTTGTCCTCCATCCTGTTGACATGATGATGTCTATGGATGCAGAGAACCTCTTACATGCTTGCCTTGTAAACGGAGGCCATCCCTGATGAAGAAACAACATAGAAAGAGCCCATATCTCTTGAAACTTAATGGAGCAAAGCCCGACTGCTTGTATCCAGACTTTTTCATGAGAGAAAAGTAAATTATTACTTCTATTGTTGTGTCAGCTGTTTGTCTGTGATACTCACGCCTTAGCTATGTACTGATATATGGCTATATGATAAGCCTACAGCTATTTTTACAGTAATTCCTAATTGATAATAGGAATTAGTCATAGAAGATAGTTAAAGACATTGCAAAAATATGCAGTTTTATGTTTATTAAATACTACTTAAATTTGTTCGATATTTACACTATTTTCCGGCTTATAAATGATCTGAGAACTCTTATTTCTTTATTTCTAAAAAGTAAAGTTAACTGTGCAACAGTTGTATCTGCTGTCTTCAACATTCATTATATAGAGACACTTTTCCTTGGGATACCTATCATTTAACTAGAAACAGGACCAATATTATAGTACCCTAGAGTCTCAGGAGTACTCAGGGGAGAACCACTAGCAGATTCAACCACCCATTAATACGGTCATGCACTGCACAGTGATGTTTTGGTCAGTGATAGATCCCATATATGACAGTGGTCCACAAGATTTTAACAGCCTATTTTTGCTCTACCCTTTTTATATTTACATGCACAAATACTTTCCATCGTATTACAATTGCCTAGAGTATCTAGTCCACTAATCGGTGTACAGATTTGTAACCTAGGAGCGATAGGCTGTGTTATAACCTAGGTGTGTAGCAAACTATACCCTCTAGGCTTGTGTGAGTTTCTATTATATTCACACGATGATGGAATCACCCTGTGATGCATGTCTCAGAAAATACCTAAGCAATGCATGACTGTACATATTCTGCAAACATCCTCATGGGACTCTGGAACACTATAATTTAGTGACTGTGCTATTTAGACTATGTAGATTTTATGTATTTGTAGACAGGAATATCCCATGTTTGGATAAATTTATTATAAAAAAGAAATTTTAAAAATAAACATCCTGTTGGGTTCTCCTATAGATAAGAAACATTTTATGTAATTGATGTAGCATAGCCGATAAACCATGTCAACCTTTCTAGCACTGTCCTTTAAATGAACTTTACATAAGCCCAAGAAAATATCTAAGATGAAAAAAAGAATATTTTACAGGTTCAAGCATGTTTGATGAGATTTCAAGGCTTATTCTCTATAGAATCACTAGGACATCTCCTCAGGACCCATTTTCGGCCTTCTTTACAGAGAAGTCATGTAATCACTTGCGACTTAGGTTACCTATGTGTTAACAAATGCCAGAAACTAATTTTTCATATGAATTCTCAAAATATATTCTATTGGTTTTAAAAGGTTTAAACTTTAATTGTGTGTGGGTGTGTGTGTGTGAGAAAATAATGAACCAGGTGCTATATAGCAAACCCAGAATGCTTAAACTTTAATTGTGTGTGTGTATGTGTGGGTGGGTGTATGTGTATGTCTGTGTGTGTGTATTTGTAGATGTGTAGGGGTGTGTGTGTGTGTATGTGTGGGTGTGTAGGGGGGTGTGTGTGAGCACGTGTGTGTGTATATGTGTGTATGTGTGTGTGTGTAGAGGGTGTGTGTGTGTGCACGTATGTGTGTGTATGTGTGTGGAGTGTGTGTGTGTAAGTGTGTGTGTGTGTAGAATTGTGGCAGTGTGGGTGTGTGTGTGTGTGTGTGTGAAACAAATTACTTCTCTCGGCTTAAAGTCTCGCTTTAATTATTATTAATAATATATATGTGTGTATGTGTGGAGTGGGAATTGTATGTATATGTCTGTGTGTGTGTATTTAGCTAGATGTGTAGAGTGTGTGTGTATGTGTGTGTGTGTATGTGTGTGGGTGTGTGTGGGGTGTGTGTCTGTACGATGTGTGTGTGATGAAAAGCTGATAATGAAATACTAATAGAGTGTGTGTGTGTGGGTGTGTGTATGTGTAGGTGTGTATAATAGGGGTGTGTGTATGTGTGTGAGGCATGTGTGTGTGTGTATATGTAGAGGCGTGTAGAATTAATGTGTGTATGTGTGTATGTAGTAGAGTGTGTAGGTGTGTGTGTGTGGAGTGTGTATGTGTGTGTGGAGTGTGTGTATGGTGTGGGGTGCTTAAGAAGCGTGTGTGTGTGGAGTGTGTGTGGGTGTGTAGAGCGATGTCCTATGTGTGTGTATGTAATGTATAATATGGAATTGTGTGTGTGTGTAGAAGTGTGTGTGTGTAAAAAATAATGGGCTCAAATTACTATAAACAAAGTCCTCGCTTTAATGTGTGTGTGTGTGTGTGTATGTAATGTATGTGTGGGTAGATGTATGTGAATGTGTGTGTGTTAGCAGATGTGTAGAAGGGGTATGGAGTGTGTGGGGAGTGTATTATTATTACATACATTATTGTGTGTAGAGGTGTGTGTGTGTTTAATGTGTGTGTATGTGTGGGGAAGTGTGTGTGGGTGTGGGTGTGTGTGTGTAAAGAAGCAGAAATGAACCAGGTCTCTCACTCGCTCAGAGAATTAATGTGTGTAATGTGTGTGTGTGTATATTAAGGTAAAGGTGTATATGTATGTCTGTGTGTATTGTAAGAATGTAAGAGATGTATGTGTATGGGTGTGTAAGAAGTGTGTGTGTCTTGATAATATTATTAATAGAGTGTGTGTGTAATGTATGTGTGTGTATATGTGTGTGTGTATGTGTGGGTGTGTGTGTGTGTGTGAAAAAATGTTTTTAAAATTACTTCTCAAAAACTAGAATAAAATTGTGTGTGTGTGTATGTATTAATGTATAATAGGTGGAGTGTATGTCACAATATTGTGTGTATTTATGTAGATAATGAGGGGTGTGATATGTAAAATTAATATACAAATTAATAATAATAATATATAATAATAATAATAATAATATATAATAATAATAGAAATTAATAATATATATGAAATAATAATATATAATAATAATAATGTAGAAATTATGTATATATGTATATGTATAATATGGAAATTATGTATATATAGAAATTAATGTATATGTATGTGTGTATGTGTATGTATCTATTATGTATGGGAGTAATGTGTGCTTGTGTGGGAGTGTGTATGTGTGTGAAAAATGAACCAAATTGCCTATATAAGCAAAATGCTAACTTCAAAATAACAGATTAACACTGGAGTAGCAGTGCAGTATAAAATTGCTTACTAGGTAACAGTGCAGTGCATTTCAGAGGTACACGGAACAGATTTTTTGTTTTTTTCAAAATGCATGCACCCACGTCCTACACACAACTTGTTGAATCAAAACCACAGAGTGGTATACTAACAAATTTGCCCAGGTTATTGCAGTGAAACCACCAATATTTTGAACTACTCTTCAGAAAAAGCTTAGATGGAGCAAAATATTAAGCTGCCTATCTCAGCTAAAATGTTTAAAAGTGTATTATGAAGTAAAACACAATCAACTAGGACCCTCCAATAAGACATATAAGCCTCCGCTTAATTTTTTAATGAAAAGGAAACATTAGCAAAATGCAGTGTAGTATTAGGAGCTCATCTGAAGGTTCATCTAATTCAGCTTGCCCTGATCTCTTTGCAGATTCAGCCTTACCTTTTTGTCTCCTATAACTGCAGGCGAATAGAATGAGAACCGATGTGCAATCCGGGGATACTCAGGTACTGCAGGGTCTTAAATTAGCAAAGGGATTCAGAGATGTTCACTCTGTAGACATCACTGGCAAAGGAAAGAGGAATAAAAAATCTTTAAACGATTCCTCAATAACAGGGAAAATAAGTGATTTTTTTCTTGTATTTAAGTAGATATTTCAGTTAACCAGAGTTAATTCTTCAGCCACATTGCAATTGAAATATTTATACATTATGCATTTGACCTGGTACATATGTAACTGTACATATATTTGACCTTGGAAACAAAACTGATATATATTATATGTTACCATACATAGTGCCAAAAAACAAGCAATGTTTCTCTTGTTGTGGAATGATGTGCCTTTGCAGTAGGCTGAGCTAGAAAGGATGTATACAATACCTGGTTTTTTCTGTTGATGGAAAACATGGTTAAAAACAAATAATTAAAGTGTATGTTTGATATGGCATTAAAACATTCAGATCTGTGTTTTGGGCTTGCACAGTCAAAATAGAATGTTAAAGAATTAGGGAGAAATAACAACATAATTAATGAAACTACATATGTATGTATATAGATAATCGTGAATTGATTTGTGGTCTTTCAAGAGTTATGAAGTTAATGCTAATGCTAATTTACTACTGTCTCTTTGATTAAATCCCAGTTAAAATTTTATTCTGATGGCTTGTTGATGGAGTATATAATACAACATATTAACAACAGTGCAGCCTGTAGTTAGTAGAGAATAATCTTTGCCAAGTTAATGACAAGTAAAGTAGTCAGAGTCACACAGCCAAGTTTGCCCTGATGACTTTCTCATTTTATTTTGTTGTTGTTGTTTTCTTTTCTTTTTCTTTCTTTTTTTTTTTTTTCTTTTTTGTCTGTGTGTATAATGGAGAAACAGTGAGAATTTTCTGGACTAGAAAGGTTTTCATTGATGTACGCATGCACCACTGGGCCCTTCCCAGAACTCAAGCAGGGTAAATCCACCATTTCTTTGGCCTGATGTAAGGTGTTCAGAGAGATGAGTTACTCTCTGTGGATGAATTATTGTAGCAGAAATAGGAGACTTCCTTGGAAGCATAAGAATATAAATAGGATATTTTGCATGGCTGTTGTTGTAGAGTGTGTTGGTAATAAATGTTCTGTGGTCATCTTGTGAGCTTCAGTCAAGAAAAACATTTTAGATCATGCCTTTAATTGAAGCATTTTGGGAGGCTGAGAACAGAGGATCACTTGAATCCAGGAGTTTAATATCAGCTTAGGCAACACAGCCAGATTCCTGTCTCCACAAAAAGATAGAAAAATTAGCCAGGTGCAGTTGTGAGTCCCTGTGGTCCCAGCTACTCCAGAGGCTGAGGCAGGAAGATTCCTTGAGCCCAAGAGTTCGAGGCTGCAGTGAGTCATGATCTCACCACTGCACTTCAGCCTGGGTGACAGAGCAAGACCTGTCTCAAAAAAAAATAAAAATAAAGAACAGCATTTGTTCTGACTATACTTACATAAAATGATGGCTGCAGGAATCACTTGCCAGGTGTGGTGGCTCACGCCTGTAATCCCAGCACTTTGGGTGGCCGAGGTGGGCAGATCATGAGGTCAGGAGTTCGAGACCAGCCTGGCCACTATGGTGAAACCCCGTCTCTACTAAAAATACAAAAATTAGCTGGATGTGGTGGCAGGTGCCTGTCATCCCAGCTATTCAGGAGGCAGAGGCAGGAGAATTGCTTGAACTCGGGAGGTGGAGGTTGCAGTGAGCCGAGATCCCGCCACTGCAGTCCAGCCCGGGAGACAGAGCGAGACTCCTTCTCAAAAAAAAAGAAAAAAGAAAAAACAAATTGCCCACTTCTATTCGTTGGTCTGAAATGCTTAGGGTAGGTTGTGCTCTGGGTGACAGAGCAAGACTCCGTCTTGAAAAAAATAAAAAAGGAATCATCACCTTGTGATCAGACAAGCTGAGGATTACTCCGAGTTTCTCAGCTGCAGCCTGTGGAGATTTTCTTCCAATAATTCTTTGTCGGGAGGCCTGCCCTGTGCATCGCAGGGTGTGCAGCGGAATCCGTGGTCTCTACCCACAAGGTATGTCAGTCGCACTCTTTCAACCTTGTGTGACAACCACAAAATGCCTTCAGACATTGCCAAATGTCTTTTTTTTTTTTAAATTTATTATTATACTTTGAGTTCTAGGGTACATGTGCATAACGTGCAGGTTTGTTACATATGTATACTTGTGCCATGTTGGTGTGCTGCAGCCATCAACTCGTCAGCACCCATCAACTCGTCATTTACATCAGGTCTTTTTGAGGTTAAAATTGATCCTGACTGAGAGCCTACTAGGTACCTGGTGACCAAACTCACAGAATTTTCAGAAAATGGATTGGCTCAGTCTTCAACCTCATCTAATGAAGTGAGTATAACCAGTGAGATTACAAACAACAACATAATGATATAAAATTTGATGTATTCTTTTTCGAAAGCTTGGTGACAAATTTTGTTTGTAAACTCATTAGGGAAGGTTTTATCTCATATACATTCAATCATTAAAAGCCTAGTGACATAACTCACATTATGCCATTATTACCTAATATCAGAGATTAGTAAAAATTTTATCTTTATTAGGAAAAGAAATAAAAGGCAAGATGGTATTTATTGTGCATAAATAGTAAAATGTCAGGGGGTATAATTAGAATAGAGTAAATCATGGTATTAGGATAAAAATGAGTATATATTATTATGGAGATTCCTAAATCTTGCTTAATGGTGTCAAAGTTGAAGCAAGTGCTAGCATGACAGACAAAATCAAACTTCAAATGACATATTTAAAGAAGAGAGCTTAAACGCTGGAATAATATCCCATTATTCTTTGTATTTAATTTGTAACTCAATTCTTAAGGATATAAGCATTTTGATAACAGGGACTTTGTCTGATTATTCTTAAAATACCTAGCATTATTCCTGGCTTACCATATAGGTTTTAAATGGTTATTCAAGTGAAGGAATATAGACAATAAACTTTAAAGTTTATTTCAAATTAGTCTCCATTTATTCCCGCTGCTTTCAGTTCGGTTTCCAAAGTTTTCTTGCTTGGACTACTGCACATTTAAGCGGTTTTTCCTGCTTCTAATTTCACTCCCCATCATAATGCAGTCAAACATTTTTTTAAACTCATTTCAGATCATGTAATTTCCCTAATTTAAACCCTTGTTGACCCCCTACCATTGAGGATAAAGCCTAAGACTTTGGTGGTTAATGTACTTCAACATTTTAATCTAGCCCCTGCCTACCGCTGCTACCTAATCTCTGGCTACCCATCTATAGGTTCCACACCCAGCCACACTGCTTTCCTTGCAGTTACTGGAAGGGGACAGGGTTCCTTTCATTCCTGTCTGTAACCATGCTCATGCTATTTCCTCAGCCTGGATTATCCTCTGCCTCTTGCCTGACTTGACCTAGTCTTAAAATATATTCTCATTATTTGATACTTAGTGAAAAAGCCACCTTCTCTGCCCTGAATGTCCTAGCTGAAACAGCTCTTTCTCTTCTCTCTCACTGAACTTCACTTTAATATACACCTCCTTTATAGTAGTCCTTCTCTGCAGTCTTCCTAACCATTCTTTAGGGCCTGCATTAAAGCATTTATTATGTTGTATTGTAACTGTCTGTAAGTCAGGTCTTGCTAGGGCCTTCTTTTTCTTCATGTTTTCCTTTGAGCACAAGTAGGTGGCAAGGAATTTTATTCTGATTGCCTCTCTCGGTGGACCTTCTCTGATACCTTCCCATTTATAGACCTCCGTGCTGCTGCCAGTAAACTAAAGAAGATTCCAAGCCACAGCTACCCCAAAACCCCTCTATTGCTCTTACCTTTCAAGCTTTGCTTACACCCTTTCCAGTTTCCCAAGATCCATGCACCAGACTCAGTAAAAGAGAAGAATAACAAAAACTGGGGCCATGCAGGATTCAAGCTCTAGCTCTGCTGGGTAGTCACCATGTGACCTGGGCTAAGTAGCAGTATGTACAGTAGTAGCAGTACGTACAGTAGGAATGATAAATGACTCATCTCACCAGCTCGTGAAAATGAAGAAAATATCGAAACATTTAAAACCTCACATATATTCAGCATGTTATCACTATTTGCTCTGCTTTTATATTAAGATGTTACTTATGAGCAAGGTAGCTCAGAAGGATTGAGGGTGCAGAGACAACAGTTTAGGAGCGGGCCTAGCATGGGGATTCGCAAAGGCTTGGAACTAAGGGGTTTGAATTCAAAACAGCACTATGACCTTGGACACGGGACTTAAACGCTCTGTGCCTCAGTTTATACTGTGCTAAATGCAAGAAAGAATCATCCCAACTTTGGCCGGGCGTGGTGGCTCACGCCTGTAATCCCAGCACTTTGGGGGGCCAGGGTGAGCGGATCACAAGGTCAGAAGTTCGAGACCAGCATGGCCAATATGGTGAAACCTCGTCACTACTAAAAATACAAAAATTAGCTGGGCGTGGTGGCGGCGCCTGTAGTCCCAGCTCCTTCAGAGGCCGAAGCAGAAGAATCGCTTGACACCAGGAAGTGGAGCTTGCAATGAGCTGAGATCGTGCCACTGCACTCTAGCCTGGGCGACAGAGTGAGACTCTGTCTCAAAAAAAAAAGAATTATTCCTGCTTCATTGTGTTTTAGTAAGGATTAAATGAGCTGATGAATGCAAAATGCTTAGAACTTGTAATAAGTTAGCTGATTTGTTATTAAGATTAACATAGATGGGAAGGCATTTCTAAACTCATACTTCCACAGATGTATGTCTCATTGGACTGCCTCTCCACTTAGTTTTTCACTTTTCCTTCAGCGTCTACCCTTATTTATTCCATTGGCTACCCTCACCTATTTCCATCTGAGGAGGCGTTCTCTTCTCTCTTCTGGTGATGCAGAACCTCGAACTTCGGCCAGACGAATTCTGGAAGAGAGCGACTTCCCTCGTTGAGCGGCAGTGACTTGGTTCTTCCAATTCCATTTCAGTTTCCCCGTCAGAGAGCGCTACGGCCTGGTGTCTACCAGGGATTACTGGAAAGGAAAGAAACCTTGGAAATCTAAACGTGAAATATTTTTGGAGTGAATCGAACCAGCTTTACCCTATATTCAGGAAAGAATGATCTTCCTGGTAACCTTGTTCTGGCCAGACCTTTCAGAAAAATTCAACATTTCTGCCTACACCCTTTCATTATATTCAAACCTATTTGACATTTTTTCTGTTCTACCAAAGGCCCAAGACATTTTTAAAACTGCTAATCATGAAATGTGTGCTTTTTCTTTGAAGAGGAATGGAGCCAGTGGAAAGTAAATGGCTTTAGTTCTAGTCCTCCTCAGAGGGTGGTGGTGAGGGAGCTGGTCAATTTATTCTACCGGTTTCTGTTTACTTGCATTTAAAGAGAGAGGAAATGGTCAGGCAAACAGGATAGTGACTGGAAAAAGAAAATCAAATTCTGAGTTAAATATCAGCTTCCCATTTTTAAGTATGCAAAGACATGGAATTTTAAATCCACTATTTATAAAATGGGCATACGTTTTTCCTTCCTCACACAGAAGTTTTCAGATGAAAAGTTGAATACAGGGTGATTATTGTTTCTAAACTAAGGCACAATCTGAGAGTTTATTTTGTATGTTCCATTCATTTTTTTTGACAAACATTGTTTCCTTTTTATAAAAGCAAATTGTAATAACTATATTTTCAAATTTATCACATGGCTTAACAAGGTAACTTTCTCTTCTAAAGGTACCTCTTCCAAGAGTATGATTTGAAAGTGGTAATTTATTCCCTTTTGAAAATGATCACATCATAAAACTGGTGGTTATCATAATATAGAAATTGATTACTTTAAAATACATAAGTGCATAATTCATGTATTATGGCTCACTGATTAAGGAAATAAGTGACCATATGTATAATACTAACATGTAGACAGATTTAAAATAGTAGCCAGAATGTTTTGATCATGCCAATTCACTTCAGGTGGTAAAGATTCTATTATTTTCATTAATTATTATTATTGAGACAGTGTCTTGCTCTGTCGCCCAGGCTGGAGTGCAGTGGCATGACCATGACTCACTGCAGCCTCCAACTCCCAGACTTAAGTGATCCTCTTGCCGCAGCCTCCTGAGTAGCTGCGACTACAGGCATGTACCACCGTGCATGGATAATTTTTGGGTTTTTTTTGGTAGAGGTGGGGGTCTCACTATATTGCCCAGTCTGGTATTAAACTCCTGGGTTCAAGCTATCCTCCCACCTTGACCTCCCAAAGTGCTGGGATTACAGATGTGAGCCACTGTGCCAGACAAAACCAAACTAGTTGATTTTCTATGTACGCCTTCACCCACGTCATCTTCATCCGGGACACTGTCGTGTGTTAATTATAACCACACCTTGTGACCAGTAATGTCTGCATAAATATAGTCGCAAAAGACAGGAAGGCTTGGGGAGCCTTTTGTATTTCCATGGTGATGTACACAAACAAATAAAAATGTGCTTTCTTGAATGTGTGATTAACACATTCAAGAAAGCCTTGGCAGTCTATGTTGGTCTTTCCAGAAGTTTGCTTGTGGCATTCATGGTGGGTTCATTAGGGTGACACAGGAATGCCAAAGCAAACTGACTTCATTTAATACAGAAGAGAGCTGTAGCTACATATTGAGAACTTGCCCTTCCTGTTTTATTGCTGGGGAGAAAAATTATATACTTACTGTTGTTCATCTAATAAATATTTCAGACCCATTTATGAATCATTAGTGCAGATGCAATCCCCTTTGAATGTCACGAGGTGAAGTAAAGAAAAAATAAAATACATTTTAAGTTCTGAATCTTTCTGTGCTACATTGCCCGAATCCTCGTCTATCCACACAATAGATTAACTACCCTCTGTGCATACTATATTTTGCTCAGCCCTTAATATTCTGAAGCTGAACTGAAGCAGTCGTTATCTGTGGCGGTTCCTGGGTGGTTTTCAAGCCCAGCACTACCCACCCAAGTGGCGGTGACACCGGCTTTCACTGAAGCCTTATTACTCTTAAAAGAGCAATTTGGTTGGTTGCACGGCTATTAGGATCACACAGGCAGCCTGAAAGCTGTCAGTACAACTGCTTCTCATCTTCTGCACATAATCCTGACATCTTTTCCCTTTTCTGCTGGACACAGACACTACTGTTTTTATCATTTTCAATCAAGCTCACCCAGAACGCTGAGGAATATATTCCCACTGAAAGCAAAGTGGAGAACAGAATTATTTTATAGCTTCTGGAGTAGAAGCAGGGCTGACTGCGTACTGAGGAGAAGGAGCCGGATCCGTGAGAAATGTAGCTTGGCTCAGGGCTACATCAGGAAGCTGCTACTTCAGCTGTTAAAGATGGCAAAACAACACCTACCTCAGGTTTTTCAATGATTAATGCTATTTTCATAACCAGGAGGGAAGAGGATGTGAGGAATTTTGTGAAATTAGCTTGTGGAAATGTTATCATCAGAGAAAGTGGAGAAAATTACTAGGCTTGAACTTCTCTTCCTTTTGATCCTGTTCTTCTCTGGACCAACTCTGAGCAAGCTGACCCGGACCCCCTGGAAAGGAAAACCTTGGAAGGGGGGTGAGTGATGAAAGTTTTGTGTTAAAGATCTAAATGGAGTTATCAAGGCCAGTTAATGCTAACTTAAGGACAGCTGAGGGTGAAGGAGCTGCTTCTGTTTGAAATCAGGTTTATTTCAGGAAAGGGGATCTGTGTTGCAGGTAGCTAGAAAGAAGAATTTTCTCTGTACTCGATATCAATATGTTTTTGCAATGTTTGGTTTTCTGGGCTTTCAAAGCATTACAATGATCGTTTCCAGCAGGGAGACTATAAGAGCAGATGCATGCTGCTCTAGTGCAAGAATATATGCGTTCTCCTTCGGAAGCTGCAGTATTTTAAAAAGAAATGGGTTCTGAATATGTTAGATCCCTGAATTGTTGGCAGATTTTGTGAAATGATCAGAGGGATGTCTGAGAAAGGGCATGTTATGAAATGCAGTGCCACCAACACTAATTTTCTGGCTGACTCTATCAGTGTTGATGTGTTAATAAAGATAAATTGCATTAACTTTATTGGAAAAAAGTCTGCTGAATGAGAAAAAGCCTTTCCGTACTTTGAAGTGTTGTAATACATTTTCTTCTGCTGTTGAAAAATTATCATGAGATGGGAGAGAATTTTTGAGACTTTGAATCAACCTTTCTGTAAAGTTCAGTTGGTTCTGCTTCCCCGAATGCCATTTGTTTATATAAACACAAGTTATCAAGGTATGTGTTCTGTGAATGCTGTAGGCCAGAATGGTGCTGCAGACATATCCCATGAGAGACTTTCTGGACACTGTTTGTATATTTGGAGAAAAATCTTGATGGGAGATATATCTGAGGATTTTGCTTTGCAGAAGCATTATTTTTACCTAATGTTTTTATCTTAGCTGTAAAAATGTTTTGTGGGTCTCCCCTACCATTTCTTTCCTGTCAGTGTTTATCATCTGAGGTTCAAGAGAAGCATGAACATTATGAACAAGAAGTTTTAAAAATGTACCACAATATCTCAGCGGGATTTTCTAAATACCCAAGCCCCATCAGTTTGATCTTTCTGCTTCTCCTTTTGTGGCATTAAATATATTACAAATCTTCTGCCTACTGTACCTTTGAGGGAAAAGTTCCAACAGGCACTTAGCTTAGTTGATTGGTGCAGATCCACCCAGAGGAATGGTGCTGCAAATTATCTTCAGGCCTTGTAAATTATACCATCACATTACTATATTTCCTAATGTTATCAATGGATTCTTTTTCTTGCAAACCGCAAGCTGTTATTTATGTTAGCCTGCATGCCGGCCTTTAGTAGCTTAGGATCTAGAGATGTATGGTGTTATTGATGTCAGGAGTGTTAACTTGTATTTCTTACATATGGTCAGTACCTATAGCATGTCAAAGTTTAATTTCCTATGTTGAACTTAAGCAGTAATCTTTGGAGCTGTAGTTACCCGTGAGAAAGATAGCTGCAAGATTTTAGCAAAGTTGTTAACCTATTCAGAAAGGTTTATTTAAAATGCTTGTGTGTGTTCCTAAGCATGTATTCATTCCACACAGCTTTGAATACAGATGCATTTGATTTCATTTGTAAATCAAGTCTGAAATGTTTCATCTTTGAACATATGACCACTTTTTCCAATGTACTCTAACTAGCTCAGCTAGAAATTTGCTAGCTCTGCTGTGTGATGAGGATATGACTGAGTTAAGTTCAGAAACAAGCAATCATAGCAACATATTTCATATTGTTAAAAGAATTCTGTGTGTTTTGGAAAGGCCAGTTAAGTTACTGAAAAACTTTAAATGTGTTGACCGTGCTTGAAAATTATTTCCTTTTTAGTGCCTCTGTTTGCTACTGTATGTGCATAAATGATTTCCACAGATTCTGAGTTCCTGTAGTGTAGCCTCGCCTGGATATGCATATGTATATGTTGTAAATATTTATTTATTCATGAGCTTGGCTATTGATGGTGGTGTGCTATCTTTCAGTGGGTTGGAAAATTCTGTTCTTTTTTTCTTGGCATGTTATGCAGTCTTTTAAAACACATTTTTACAATTTGTTCAACATTATTTCCCTTTTCACAAAGTAAGGGTCTTCATTTGTTATTTTGAAAGATACCTTGCAGAGGTGTTCTACATACGAGGTGGGATGGGGGAGAATGAGTCATGTTAGATTAAACACTGTGGCCAGAGGCCAAGCATCAACATTGGAAAGACAACGTTTTAAAGGTTACTTTAACTACTCTTTTTTGGTTTGCTTCATATCAATACCAGCTCAAGTGTACCTGCTTACAAAACAATCTTTAAAACAGATACTCTATTTCTAAAAATCCTGGAAAAGATACCAATCGCAAACAACAAAGTTTTCTTCTGAATTGTTATTTTTTTTGCGCTCACATTGCCTATGTGCATTTGTCTTAATCTGACTGAACCTCCATACGGCAGCCTGCCCACACTGACGATTTCCATTTTTGTAGTATTAACAGGAACTACCATTGAGACAGAAACGGTTATCGGGGCAGACGTGGGGCGTGGCAGCGTCCTAGACCAGTGTATACGTGTGGCCTGTGAGGAGTGACACGAGCAGCACATAGCCAGAGCACCAAACAGATGACAGGAAACTGACTTGTCAGAACATTTGGAAAAAATGCAGATTATTGTTGGCTATCAAGGGATTTTTAAGCTCATCAATGAACATGACTCCCAAATATAGGTTAGTAGGCCAGCAAGTTTTCCCTCGGGCATATGCTTTTCTATTTAATCACAATATATGAATACCTTAAGGGAAAGCAGGTGTCCCATCTGATTAATTTAGAGCATGACATAAGTGATCATAAGAGTTTGCATTTATGATAAACTAACCAGAAATCTTAACTACATTGCTGACATTATCTTCATTAGAATTACAGAAGCTAATTATTTTATGTTCAATTACCCTCACCATGAAAAAGTCTAAAAGGTGTAAAACAGCTTCGTTCACATGAGCATAACCTTACAGAAAAGTTTGCAATGCAGATGGTCAACGTAAGTAACAAAAAGGAAATTATATATAAATATACAATATACATATTTACATATAATATACATACGTATTATAGAGTTCACCCTTGAATTACATAGGTTTGAACTGTGTAGATTCACCCATATGTGAACTTTCTTCTGCCTCTGCCACCCCTGAGAGAGCAAGACCGACGTCTCCTCTTCTTCCTTAACCTACTTAATGTGAAGACATGAGGATGAAGATTTTATAATGCTCAACTTTCACTTAAGGAATAGTAGATGTATTTTCTCTTCCTTATGACTTTCTTAATGACATTTTCTTTTCCCTAGCTTACTTTATTGTAAAATACAGTATATAACATATATAACATACAAGACCTGTGTCAATCAACAGTTTCTGTTATTGGTAATGCTTCCAGTCAACAGTAGTTTATTAGTGGTTAAGTTTTGGGGAAGTCAAAAGTTATATGCAGATTTTTGACTTGCACAGGGGTCAGTGTCTCTAATCCCTGTGTTATTCAATGGTCAATTGTATCTATTTCTGCTCTTGGAAATTATAATTTAAGCTAAATATTAATATTTGTAACTACTGTTAAAGGTGCAAATGGGAGGTCAATAGGTATAAATAGCAAAATAGGTCTAGAAGATGTAAGTGGGTAAGGCTGGACTGAGAGGTGATCGTCAAAATGTGGACCCCTTGGTTCAACACAAACATTGACTAGTCTGAGCAGCCACTGATCAAACTAAGAGGGGGAATTAGACCTGACTGTTGTCCATGTCCCACTCATTCCAGCACCTGAACTTGACTCCATTTAAGCCTCCTGGAAGAGTCTATTGAGTTCAATCATCTCAGTTATGACATGAGAGTTAAAAACTATTGACAATGAAGTATGAAATGATCAAAACTTTTAATAATTCAGAAAATTATTTCACACAACACCCATACTTGCTTTCTGAAATAAATTATAGCAGCCAGTTATCTAATATATATCTTTGCTAAGCCAAGAAAGCCTCTCTGGCAGTTACCTTCTCCCTCTTTAGGAAGGATTAAATTATCAGCACATTCTACAGTATTGCAACATTTTGATTCACGGTGCATTGAAGCACTGACCTAGGAATATTTAGAGTGGCAATTTTAGTTTTAATCTGTTATCTTCATGGTCCCATCTAATATATTGATAATTATTTGGGAATTTGTTGGAGCTTGTAGAAGTTTTTTTTTAACCTTAAAAGTTGAGAAAAAATTATTAAGCATTTGATGGTGTCTACTGCATATAATAAGCCCATTATTATACTTCTTCTGGTGTTTCCCCTAGTTACATGAACTAATAAAAAATTTACTGCCTCATACAACCCAGTGTCTCACATTCCTTGCTATTGGGTAAGAAATCAATATTTTTATTAATAAAATTTGAACACGATGATTTACTCTTTCATAAACAATGAAATAACTTAATATTGGGGGAACCAGCCCCCAATATTTCAATGTAGGTTCTTTCTAATTTCCCTAAGTGTCGCCCAGTCTGAGAAATAAAGAGAAAGAGTATAAAAAGGAAATTTTACAGCTGGGCCTCCGGGAGTGACATCACATATTGGTAGGTCTGTGATGCCCTTGAGCTGCAAAACCAGCGAGTTTTTATTTGGGATTTTAAATGGGGAGGGGGTGTATGAATAGGGAGAAGATCACATGCTTCTGAGGTAACAGGACCAGAACAAAATCAGAAATTCCTGATAAGGGTCTGTGTTCAGTGGTGCACATATTGTATCGACAAACATCTTAACAGAAAACAGGGTTCGAGAGCAGAGTACCGGTCTGACCTCAGATTTACCAGGGCTGGTATTTCCCAATCCTAGTAAGCCTGAGGGTATTGCAGGAGACCAAAGCGTATCTCAGTTCTTATCTCAACCACATAAGACAGACACTTCCACAGCAGCCATTTATAGACTCCCCCCCAGGAATGCAATTCTTTCCCAAGGGTCTTAATACTTAATATTCCTTGCTAGGAGAAGAATTTAGCAGTATCTCTCCTACTTGCACGTCCATTTATAGGCTCTCTGCAAGAAGAAAAATATGTCTCTATTCTGCTGGACCCCACGGGCAGTCAGACCTTATGGTTGTCTTCCTTTGTTCCCTGAAAATCGATGTTATTCTGTTCTTTTTCAAGGTGCACTGATTTCATATTGTTCAAACACACATGTTTTACAACCAATTTGTACAATAGTGGTCCTGAGGTGCTGACATTCTCAGCTCACGAAGATAACAGGATTAAGAGATTAAAGTAAAGACAGGCATAAGAAATTATAAGAGTATTATTTGGGAACTGATAAATGTCCATGAAATCTTCACAACTGATGTTCAGAGATTGAAGTAAAGACAGGCATAAGAAATTATAAAAGTATTAATTTTGGGAACTGATAAAGGTCCATATTAAAATGAAATCTTCACAATTTATGTTCCTCGGCTGCAGCACCAGCCAGTCCCTCTGTTTGGGGTCCCTGACTTCCTGCAATAACTTAAGACTTTCTGGTTTCAGGAAACATGCGTAGATCACTTTATGTTCTTCTTGAAATGACCTCAACTACTATACTAGTTCTAGCTTCCAGATAAAATGCTCCTAATCTGCTTGCTTAACATTATATTTCATCTTCTAAAGGATTATGACACTTTACATAGATAAGAAGACATTTGTCAGTTTTTATACTGCTTAATTGTTATGTGTGTCTGTGTCTTGTTAACCACTTTGTAAGTAATTTCAAGAGAAATTTTGTCTTTGATTAATCTTTATTAACACGCAGTCTTGTACTTAACAGATGCGCAATAAATATTTGAGGAATGGACAAAGTATGTGGAAAAATAGACTGGTTATACAATATTCTGACTTTAAGTGTTAGTTACACATTTCTTACTTTTAGCCAATGTGATGAATCTCACCTTTAATGCTGGGAAATCATTTTTATCACAAGGCTTTTACTATATCATTTAAATGTCAGTTTTAGTTGTAGAAAAATATGAAAGTATTTTATAGTAGTCAAGAAATTTGGAAAACTCTGTCAGACTCATGTAGGAAGTAGTGCAGTAGAAAAAAAGAAAGCAACACTGTTGTTCAAAAGTAATTTATAATGTGAGATTGGGAATCTGGAAACTGAACTGTATGAATATTCATGCAAAATGCAGAGTGTTCTTTGTACTGTGTATAATCATTACTTCTGAGTTTCATTTGTTTAAATAATTTAATCTCCATCTGTATGCAATAAATAGATTTAATACCTTATCTTTCTTACAACTGAAGAGTAAATTTCAAAACCGGTTCTGAAATGCATGTTTTTTCTATATGTTCAAAAGATTATTAGAATATTTTTTTAGATGTAGTAATTGAAGAATGTGCTTAGCAACTATACTAAGATCTGTTGTAAAACTTACTCATGTTGTTTCATGTTATTTGGAAAATAGCATTTAATAAATTCAGGAAAATTCCATATATATAAGATTTTGATAATGAAAAAAATGGTGCTTGAGAATAATAGATTTGTCTTAGTTACAGAAAGTATGTCCTGAATATTTTTTATCCATAGTCATTTTTGTTAAACTTCTATTCAAATTCACTTTTTAAACTTTTAACATCAAAATTTCATTTTAATTATTTGTCATTAATGTATGCTTTTTCCCTTGTGACTAAAATAACCTGAGATTTCATGTTATTTACCTAAAATATAATTTTTAATTTAATGACAAACAGGGAAAAAATTCTAAAGAGTTTTGATGTATTCTTCGTATTAGAAAAGTAGGTGTATTAAAGTAGGTATATTAAAAAAGCTCTTGGAATTTTACTTACAAATAGACTAAGCACTCTTATCAAAAGTGAGGAAAACTACTGTCTAGGTAGCAGACAGTTGCACCACCATGAAGAAAATGATGCTGGGAAGCGTAAATTCTTTGTAACGTCAGACTATGCCTGGGAAAAGTGTGGTTTGAAAAACATATTAATTCATTACACCCTTATCAAGTATGTGTACAAATTCTTGTGTGTATATATCAGCCCCCACCCTCTCCTCCCGTTTCCAAATTTCACACATGCATATACACATATTTGCAAACACATACACACATTTGTTTAAAAACTTTAAAGGGAAATAAAGATGTTTGGAGGGGTTATTTAATTTTAAAAACTGAGATAAATTGACAGTAATGAAATGCCTTGGATATATTAGTGTTGGGGTTCATGAATGCATAGTTAAGACTGTGTCAGCACTTCCATTGCAAGCTACATTTTCAAAGGGTTTACAACTTAGCTATAAAATTTTCGCTTCAGGGTGGATCACGGCTAACATTAGGTCTTAGTTCCAGAGCAATTTCATTTTTTTTAGTTTTCAGATTCAACCTTCAAAGTTAGTTGAATGTTAAAAAATGGGGAAAAAATAAAGTTTAGTTATTTTCACAGGCTTTGTTACTTGAATTAAAATTTCAAAAAAAGAAATTCAAAAAGTGATGAGAGTTGGTGGTAAGATCTGTTCGCCCAAGTCAACTGAAGATTATGTGAATCAGATAATGCCCTTGATCAATCAAGACTGGGGACATTTTAGCTGTTAAGGATTTTAGTTTCATTAAGAAACCAAGGTCACCCAAACAAGAGACAATTCTTCTAAAAGGGAAAGAAAATAAACGTATTACATCTAAAGGCCATTACGTTTTCAGAGACCAGGGAATTCCTCAGGGCTTATGGCCCCGTGAAAAGTCATCTTTCAGCCATTCAGTCTCATCAGTCCTGAGGAGCACCTTTGTCCAAAACTAGAATTTAACAAATGAAAACAAAGGATCACAATCCCAGACTTATAAAAATAAAATCAAAGTTCCAAAGTCTTTTATTGATGTCTTAAAAATGATATGCAGCTTCACTCACAAAAGGGATTTCTTGACTCACTCCACATTGGGTTTTTGAAATCCATTTATTAAGTAAGTGTTCAAAGCTTGTTCTGTTGAAGACGCTTGAAAAACTATTATATATACAGAGTTCTACCCTCTACAAACTTATAGTTTATATAGTTTAGAATTCTTAATCCTTTGCTTTTCTTTCTTGGGAAGGAATATTCCTTTCCCTTTAGCTGGTATTTTCAACTAAGGTAAGTGACTGTGATGTTGAAAACAAAATTATACTAAACTTAAATGGCACTTGGTCCTATTTTGGGGGGGAAAAAGTATCCAAATAATATTCTGAGGATATTCTATGGTTGATTTCAAACCAAAATCTCAATTTAGGGTACTATTGACTAAGCTCCAGTATTGAATCTGTTCTTCAAATTACTTGTTAACTTCCGGATGATTCATGCTGATTTTCGTTTGTTTATTTATTTTGTTTTTCCCCTTTGTGCTTTTTTTTTTTAAATGAGAGAATGGCTTTCAAAGTACAAAGTTATTCCTATTCTTGTTTTTGTGATATCTGTAAGTATATTTAGCTATTGAATATAGGTTATAATTTAGCTTAACGTAGAAATTCAAGTAATCTATGTGGAAATTTTGGTGTGTGGCGTGGTAATATAGTCAAGGAAATACTCTATATCCCAGGATTAGAGGGGGAAAACATCTGTATTTGATACACAGAGGGAAAGTTCTTGTGAACCCATTTCTTTTTAGGCAGGATATGGTTTATACCTAACAGATTCAGTTTGAAATCTAGTCCAATTTGCTGTTTAAAAAAAATCTACACATCAAATTAAGCCTGTCATATTTGCTTCAGATTTCATTTTGTAATGAAATTCTTTTTTAGAATTAAGTAGTATATTATCCAATTCGCTATTATGCAAAAACAACAATAAAAACTTTATATAACTTTAGCAATAATATTTATTTGAATGACAACTTTTTGAATTCCATTTCTGTACAAAATGGCAAATTAATGTGCCTATATTATATAGAGAAAATATTTTCCTGATATTATTTTTCAGAAAAATTAAAAATATCTGATGAGTTTGCTCAGTATTGTCAATTTACAGCTCTTCGTATTTTGCCGGGATTAGGTATAGAAATTCATTCCTTCTGTCAGTGTATGAAGAGTTCACCACATCAGCTATTAGGGCAGACCCTACATATGCTCCATAAAATCCCTTCATATCAATGTCAAAAACTCTGTCACGAAAAAAGTGGTTATCAAGCTGGGCAAAGTCCAACGTTATGTTCTGGAGACGGGCATTTTGTGAAATCTCTAATGTAATAGTTGGCAGCTAATAAAGAATTTATTTTAGGGCAATCAGAAATGTAACAGAAGTGCCTTCTACAATCCATAGAGGCCTAGGAATTGCTCCTGGCTAACAAGTACAGATTTCATTTATCTAACATAATGTCCCATTCCTATTTAGGGATTTCATGGACCAGTGTGGAGAAACATACAGGGATTTAGGGTTGAGGCTGTTGATTGCCAAATGTAATGAGCAGGACTTAATGCGCCGTTAGACGCGTTAGACGAAGATCTTTACTGATTGCGTATTTCCATTGGAGGCTCCTAAAGATGTTATGAAGGTAATTTGTACACTCAACATGGAACAACATAGATATACTGTACTATTAACAAAATGTTTTTAGTCTATCTACTATAGCCATGGACTTATGTAGTCTAGTAGAAAATCTAAAAGATTTACATGCATTCATTCAATAAATATTTATTGAATGCTCCTAAGAGAAACATAAGTGATCAGAGAAGACAAGAATAAAAATACATTTAGAAACATATATTGTACAACATGACCTGTAAATTATTCATCTCCAGTTCCTAGGCTCTAAATAGGTAAATATACAAGGAAAATATATTTCAAACAATGATAACTGCAAATGAGCACAGGGAGGTACAGAGCTATACGCTAGGCCAGGCGCAGTGGCTCACGCCTGTAATCCCAGACTTTGGGAGGCCGAGGCAGGCGGATCACGAGGTCAAGAGATCGAGACCATCCTGGCCATCATGGTGAAACCCTGTATCTCCTAAAAATACAAAAATTAGCTGGGCATGGTGGCGTGCTGCTACTCAGGAGGCTGAGGCAGGAGAATCGCTTGAACCCAGGGGGCGGAGGTTGCAGTAAGCCGAGATCATGCCACTGCACTCCAGTCTGGCAGCAGAGCAAGGCTCCATCTAAAAACAAAAAACAAAAAAGAAGCCATATGCTATATGTATCAACCCCACTGGTTTTATGAAAGTAACAACTTGACTAATGTTACATGGTAGTCCACATCCAACCAGTCAGGCACCCAACCCAGGTAAACTGTGCTACATTTAGGGGACAGTCAAGTAACCCACCCTCATTCCAATGGACGGTATGTTGAGAATTAGTGGAAAATAACAACAGAGTCAGTTAAGTATAGCTGTAAGAAGCAGGAAGATGCAACTAGAATTTATAGAACTGAAAATAAAAGGCCATTGTAAGACGTGGCAGGACAAGTCAGATGACGACTGCAATGTTTAGGGAACAATTCTGTGTGCCAGTTACCTGGCTGATGAACTTTCCTACCCATCACACTGGAGTACTTCTCCCTCATTACATTTGCAAGATTTACTTTTTGATGTCTTAAAAACAAAGGCAATCACACAGAATCATGTGCTAGAATAAGGGTCCAAGTTGTAGGGATTGTCCTATTGTCTTAGCGTGAAAAGTTTCATCTACGATGTCACTGTCACTGAAAACTTTTCCTGAAACTATTTACTTGCCTTATATACATTATCTTGTGCAAATCATCTTCTGAAGTGGTTTATTTGAAATGATTTATACTTCTTCAGCATATATATACACAGACATTATATACTGTAAATTTAACTAAATTAGTATATAAATCTATCCTGTATACAAGTAGTTCATCTTTTATAATTGCTGCATTTCACTGAGTGTGTAAAAATTATATTGTTTGCTTCATTTATCAGTTATATGTTATCAGTTATCATTTTTACAGAAGTTTCATAGAGATAGAAATATGAAACTTGGAGCCTCAAATATATGTTCTAAAAAGAGTTCTTCATATCATAATTAAATTATTGGATGATCTTTAAGATTTACTGTTATAATTTTAAATGCCTTATGTATACATAAAAGTATGATTTTATTCATCTGTTTGAAGAATCCTAGGCAAGTGGATGGGTACACTATTTAAGTAATTTGAAAGTGATAGCATGTTTTCCCAAAGCACACATTTTAACTTATAATAATTAATTTTAAAAAGAAGAGAAAAAGTTACTGGAAGTCAGTTTTACTTGTAACTTTAATTCACTTTCAATTAGATTTGAACAGACTCTTAGGAACTAAATGAGCACAAAGTACACCAAGAAGATGCATTCTTATATATTGTATTAATAGTTTACATTTTTACAATTTTGATTACAACAACCTTCTTATATATATCTTGCAGATACATTTAAAGGCAATTAAAATAACTTTATGGGGTAGCAGCTCACGTTTGCTAAACTTACTTGAAATATCGCCAAGAAATAACAGAGACACTGAATTTCTGCTGACATCTCTGCCATTTATTAGTTGTATACTCTGAGACGAGTTATCTGACTTCTGTGATTCTCACATTCTCACAGTGTTATTTCATGTGGCACAAATAAGGTCATATATGTAAATTAACTAGCAATGGTCTTTCAATAAATATTTTCTTCAGGAAAAACTATACTCAAATCTTTTACTTATTGTTAGTATTACACACACACACCCCCACACACATACACATACACACACACACACACACACCCCTAAAAGCTAATTGCTGGGATTCAGGGAGCATTTCTTGTGTGCCAGCATTGTGTTAAATACTTTCCAAGTATAATCTTATTTAATCCTATGTCTCTATATTAAGCACTACTTTTCTCTTTCTTAAAACTCAAATAGCCAAATCTGGAATTTTTTTCTCCTCATTCGAATTCATCAATCTGTATTTTAGGCTCATTAAAGATGTAAAAATGTTAGATGCATACTATTATTTTTTATTTTTAGCCAAATAAAATGCAATCACTATTCATTACCTCAATAAATTAAGTACTAATATCACATCTGGTTTAAAATAAAGACAAATGAGTCTACGATTAAGAGGTATTTGGGGAATATTGATGGTGTAGAAAAAACAAACACTCTATTTTAAGAAATCCAACAAGATAGGCTTAGGTAGTATGGAGAGTGTCGTTTCCAGATCACATACATAAAATTGGAGTATTCACAAGGGCAAACTTGGAATTGAATGAGCCAGGTCCAAAACCAGATGGCAAGAAAAAGTTTCAAGCTGTTCCATTTGGAAATTGATTTTTAGATTTCCACGTGGCGCATTACATTATAAGTTCAAATTAATTTTAAACTTTTAATTTTTCATATGTATCTTCATGACTCCAGCACATGCTTCCCTGTCTGTCTTGCTGCCAGTCGATCTAAAATGGATAGCAAAGCGCTTTTCACTCTACATTAAATACACACAGAATAGCACTTAACAGTGAGCATTTTGAACTCCTCTCAATAAAAGTTTTAAGAGATAAGAAGCTTTTTCTGTCTCAGGGTCACTAGTATTCTGAATAATACATAAACACTGAGAAATGGTAGAGGTTCTACTGAGGATCGTGACATATCTTCAATACAATGGTCTATCATTATCACAGCTGACAAGCCTCACACCACACTACACGAAATGTTCAATAGTACTGTCTTTTCTTTCCTCTCCTTATCATAACACTATTTAAAGGAAGAAATTGTAGGATGAAATGGGGTTACTCATGGGAGTACTTTGACGTGTCAAAAGTAAAACACTGAAAAAGAAAAAAGGTCACTTTTCTAGCTTCAAAAACCTCAAGGGCTGAATGAAATGCTTTGAGACGTAATTCATGGTGCTCTTCTTCAGCCGCGGCGGTGTGTTCTTTCCCAGCCACTGTGGTGGCTTGTGTACACCTTAAGTAGACAACAAAATTCACTGTTTTAAAAAAAAGTACAGCTACTGATTTAGGGTAGTTTCTAAAGGTCACTGTAAATAAGTATGTTTGGAAAAGCTGGTAAGACAGAAAACAGGATGGGGATTTTTTTTCTCTCATTTAACAAGTTAGCAATTTCTTCAATCCGTTAAATTACCTGATAGCATGTTTGCTATGGGTTATTTTAACCAGAGAGCTTTAAGTAATCTGTGCTGTGTGTAGATTCAAAACATGTTTAAGATCCACGTGAGTCTAATTTTGAAAAGTACATGAAAACAGAAATCTTTGATTGAATGGGTAAAATAAAATTTTCTTGAAATCACGAGTCCTTTCTTCCTCAATAATTCTGGAATTAATTATCAAAAAACTTCTTTGGAAAAAAAAAGAACTTACTAAATGCAATTTTTCTGTTACCTGATATAATTTGAGAATGTGATTTTCTGATAAATGAAGTTGACTGTTAATAGTAATATTAAAAACAGATCAGTCTCTTTTGGGAGGCTGAGGCAGGTGGATCACGAGGTCAGGAGATCAAGACTATCCTGGCCAACACGGTGAAACCCCGTCTCTACTAAAAATACAAAAAACTAGCCGGGCGTGGTGGCGGCGCCTGTGGTCCCAGCTCCTCGGGAGGCTGAGGCAGGAGAATGGCGGGAACCCGGGGGCGGAGCTTGCAGTGAGCCAAGATGGCGCCGCTCACTCCAGCCTGGACGACAGAGCCAGACTCCGTCCCCCTCCACCAAAAAAAAAAAAAAAAAGATCAGTCTCAAATAAAAGCCTAACTTCAAATATTTTTGAATGCAACATTTTATTTAACACTACAATGTAAATGCTCTGCTATATTTCCATATTTTATAATATCACAGTGGCCGGGAGTCTTCATTATGAATGTCAACTTTTATGGTATCAAAGCAAAAAGAGTCAGTTAGCAGAAGTTCACAATTCTTGTACAATAGATTAAACTAAGTTTACTGTAGGACGCATTTCTATATATGGAAATAAGCTAATAGAGCATAAACAAGTTGATAAAAGGAACTCTGATTATAGCATTATTCCTCAATACTTCCCTTAGTTTCATTTTATAAATAATTTAAAAATTACCTTCCCAATGTTTGGAAATGTCAGGTATCAGACCATACTTGTAAACATTCTTGTAAACATACTTGTAAAATGTCAGGTATCAGACCATACTTGTAAACGGTTGGTTGTAGCCTGGATTATGAATATATTTGTTTGCATTTTAATCAGTTTATAAGCCAAAGCAGGTGATGTTGCATAAATTTCTCCCTTGATTTTTTATTAATACTACTCGAGATACAGAGACAGTATTAAAAATAAGAATAAAAAGCCAAATTTAAAAAAACCCTGTTTTCATATTGTTAATAGTCGAGTATTCCCTGTGAACTAATTTGACAGTAAAAACACCGGGAAGGGCATTGGGACTAAAACATGCCTGTTCCTTGTACAAAAAGGAATGACATAAGCTTGAATTAACTATAATAACAAAAGTTAGGTGGATTGAAGTTATCATTGATCAGAGAATTATTCAAGATTCTGTTATTCTGAGCCTGACAGTATTGTAGAAAATACATTTCTCCCTTGAGAAATGAACCTTATATCTTTAAAAATGGTATCAGGAACACTAGTCAACTAAGAAAAAAACATGTTGAAAAGTACGAACACATTATTTTGATCATTAATTTTTGATGATGCTAAATATTTTATTCTGCATGTTTTGGAGACTTTTGGTCTTAGAAGATAGCTGTTTATCAGTTTGAGCAATTATCACAGCGTGTTGGCAGAGGTTAGACCCTAAGTAAGCTTAAGGCTTAATTTAGCTTTCACTTAAAAAATGGCACATGATCAATGTAGAAACACTGGAAATAAGAGAAAAATTTAAAGAGAATGAAAATTACTACAACCCCTCTTTGTAAGAATAGTCACTTTACTTCTACACTCTAAGAATGTTCACTTCAACCCTGTCCAGTAATTTTCTTGATGTTCGCGTGCATGTAGATAGGCAGATAAATGGATGAGTGTGTATGTGCATATATATACACACACACATACTAGTAAATAGATATATACGTACCATGTACATACTAGTAAATATACATATGTTGCATAATGCGTATATTACATACATATATGTATATTACATTGCATAATGCTTATACCTAACGAAAAATGTATTCATATGCAGAATTATCTTACATACATAATTTTGTATCTTATTTTCTTTTACTCACCTTTAGATTATATACAATGTTATGAATATCTTTGAGTAGAAATCTGATTATTCCTTTGGCAAAATTTCTAGAAGAATTGTTGTCTCAAAAGATATAATCATTTTAAGGCTTTTGATTCATAATGCCCAAGGAGCATTTCATAAAAGAGCATCAATTTATACGCCAACCTGAATTGAGTTTAAATGACTAATGTGCTTTCAATCGTTTAGAAAAGTATCTATTTTCTCAATTTGATATAAAATATAGTATAAGCTGATTTAAATTTAAATGTATTTTATTAATAATATACCTAAATTGGTAATATACATGTATATTTGTTCATTAGCTATGCATGGCTTATATGTTATGAATTTCCTTTCAATTTAGTATTTGATATACATTTTTAAATAAATTTTTGTTATAATTTCAAATATGTGAAGAAATGCTTTCAAATTTGATAATGACAGAGTATTAAAAGCTAGCTAGAATGTTGGCCAGCAGTGTCACAGTTCAGTATCATAAAAAGTAAAAATTCATTAAAAAATTCTTGATTCTATTAACTAGTATTTAATAAGAATCTTTCATATATTAGAAGCAGAAGATGATCATCAGACACTAATGTGATTAAATCTAGCCTGCATAAATATAAACACTTTAATTTTGAATGGCTTAAATATCATTGGCATCATTTCACATTTTAAAAATTCTTATTTACGCAGGCAACATGATGTGAACGTTAAGAAAAAGTAGGCAAATTCACATTTTGGCTCCATTCATATGATATGCAGATTTTGTGAAGAAGCAGTCTGGATGTCATGCTTTTTGAAATATTGGAGTAAAGAACATATAGACAATGGTGAATAGAATGTCAGACTTTAGAAGAATGTGGAAAAAAAAGTTAAGACTGGATAATGGGGAAGAAGATCACTTTCTTCAGAATCATGTGGAAATAGCAAAACGGGTAGCGTGAGGCATCAATGAGAAAGTGAAAGGTTGCCCCAGATGGTTAAATGTGTGTTCCAAAGGGGAAAAAAGAAGAAACCGGAAAGAAAAGAAAGAAACTTTCACTAAATTAATTGATGCTTTAAGAAATCCCAGATTTCAGATCAATATATAAAATAGTTCTTTAATGACTACAAATCATTCAAAAGTGATATATCTATCTTGGGACCATTAATATTTATTGTCACTAGAAGTTTGAGCAGAGCAGAATCTTCATTATGATGAGAGATTATATATTTGCGTCCAACTCTCAGATTCTATATATATTTAAAATGAAAATAGAGTACCGCTGAATATATCATTAACCAATCTGAAGATACTCCCAAAAGTATTAATTGTGGTAACTAGGTAATTTGATAACAATTCAACATTATGTACTAGCAAAGATTTTTCAAGCATTTCTTTTAAGAATTTATCTCAGAATTTGTCCATTAATTTCCTAGTATAACATATATCATTTTATGTTTATAAAGTACGTTTTTTTATTTTTATTTATTTATTTTTTTGAGACGGAGTCTCGCTCTGTCGCCCAGGCCGGAGTGCCGTGGCCGGATCTCAGCTCACTGCAAGCTCCGCCCCCCGGGTTCCCGCCATTCTCCTGCCTCAGCCTCCCGAGGAGCTGGGACCACAGGCGCCGCCACCACGCCCGGCTGATGCTGATTTTTTGTATTTTTAGTAGAGACGGGGTTTCACTGTGTTCGCCAGGATGGTCTCCATCTCCTGACCTCGTGATCCACCCGTCTCGGCCTCCCACTGTGCTGGGATTACAGGCTTGAGCCACGCCTTGACCTAAAATCGTTATTAGTTAGGAGGCGGTGGATCGCGAGGTCAGGAGATCGAGACCATCCTGGCGAACATGGTGAAACGTCTCTACTAAAATACAAAAAAACCAGCGAGCGGTGGCTGCGGCGCTACGCAATCAACTTTCGGAAGAACTGGGCTGAAAATAGCGAACAGGCAGCTGAAGTAGATAAGCAGCTCACTCCAGCCTGGGCGACAAGCGGCCAGGCGAGTGCAGTGGATCATGGATCACGCCTGTAATCCCAGCTTGCTTGGGGAGCCAGAGGCAGGTGGATCTGGGGTCAAGAAATCCTGTAGCATGGTGAAACCCCTGTCTCTACTAAAAAATACAAAATTACACCTCGGCGTGGTGGCGGAGACCTGTGGTCAGCCTCCTCTCGGGAGAAGCCAGGCAGGAAAGCAATGAGAACCAGGCTGAGGAGCTTGCAGGGAGCCAAAGATGGCGCCGCTCACTCAGCCTGGGCTACAGGCGAGACTCCATCTAAAAAGTGTGTGTGTGTGTGTGTGTGTGTGTGTCTGTGTGTGTGTCTGTGTGTGTGTATGTATATGTGTGTGTGTGTGTGTGTGTCATGTGTGTGTCTGTGTGTGTGTGTATGTATATGTGTGTGTCTGTGTGTGTGTGTCTGTGTGTGTGTGTGTCTGTGTGTGTGTGTATGTATACATATATATATATAAAGAATATATAGTCAGAACTCCAGGGTCCCCAAAGCAGACAACAGCTCAACGGATCAGAGCAAGTCAGTGGACCAGCTGCATCCTCACCGCACATGAAACAGCTCGTGGACGTGACGACCCCGTTTCACCTACCCTGAGTGCCCCACAGGGAGACACGACAAGGTCAGGCGGTGCTGCTCCTGCCACAGTGAGGGAGCCGGAACTCTGTTTTTTTTTTTTTTTTTTTTTGGAGATGGAGTTTCGCTCTGTTGTCCAGGCTGGAGTGCAGCGGCGTGATCTTAGTTCACTGCAACCTCCACCTCCCGGGTCAAGCAATTTTCATGCCTCAGCCTCCTGAGGAGCTGGGAGTACAGGTGTGGACCCCCACACCCGGCTAATTTTTGTAGTTTTAGTACAGACGGGGTTTCCCCGTGTTGGCTGGGCTGGTCTCCAACTCCTGACCTCAAGTCATCCGCCCGCCTGGGCCTCTCCAAGTGCTGGGATAACAGGCGTGAGCCAGGGCATCCGTCCTCAGAATCTTGTACGCAACCAGTATACTTACAATTCCCCTTCGCTGGGGAATAAGTGGTTGTAAGTTAGTTATCTTCACCTGTCCACTTGGCTGTCTGACCTGGTGCAGGAACAGTTCAGAGTCAGAGGATAATTCTGCTTTGCATTTTGGCACGCTCAGCAAGAATATGCAAGGACTCAGATCCATGTTGGACTGTTTTCTAAAAAATAATGGAAACTTTTAACACAAATTTTAAAGTAGTTTTCTTCAAGTTAAACATTTATTCCAAAGTCAGAGGAAAGACCCACATTGGAGCCATTCTTTCAGAATTCTCTTCAAAGGCCCTTTTATTTGCTTTTTCTGGGAGCAGTGATGCATTTCTTAAAGAAGCCTTGGTACTTAGTCTTCTTTGAACTTCAGAAGCATTTTCAAAGGTTAGGTAAGAGAAGCTGGTTTTCAGGAATTCAATTCATGATGCAAAATGTGTGATATATCTGAATACTGGAGTGCAAAACCATAGTACTTAAATTAAATATTTGTGTGAACATTTTACTATATCTGTGTGGGTTTTCAAAGGCCATAATTGAAAGGTGATTATAAAATAACACATAAGTATTATACATGAGGCACCATGAGGTAGAAACCAAATAAAGTAGGTTTTCTATATACTCAAGAACCTTGCAGTCTAAAAAAGAACATAAAGTAAAACAAAATTATGCAGATTAGCAGGAGAGACAGAGATACACCCAATTAATTGAAGGGATTAAACTAAACTCATAACTAATCAAAGTGGCAGAAGGAT
Organism: Papio anubis; assembly: GCF_008728515.1. Taxonomy (NCBI): domain Eukaryota; kingdom Metazoa; phylum Chordata; class Mammalia; order Primates; family Cercopithecidae; genus Papio; species Papio anubis. The sequence goes on from NC_044977.1 coordinate 593,716, forward strand.
TAAATGGTATTCTTTAATTTCAGAAGCCTAGTCTACATTGTGATATTTTTGGAAATAAGTCTTTTTTGTACCACTAAATAGCATTTTTGATAGTGTAATTATCATGCCTGCATGAGTATTAGAGCTTTCAAATACACTATTTTTATTTTTGCTCGTCTTGCAGTGTTATATGAGAATGTCATAATACTTAGTTTTATAACAGAAACGTGAGTGGTAAGGAATTTTCCCCCCATTTGGCTTCAGCAGAAACTTGTTTTATATGGACATTTTAAAGTTTTAGAATCTAAATACAATCCTCATTCTTTTTTTTTTTTTTTTTTTTTTTGAGGCGGAGTCACCATCTATGCCAAGGCTGGAGTGCAGTGGCCGGGATCTCAGCTCACTGCAAGCTCGCCTCCCGGGTTCACGCCATTCTCGGCCTCAGCCTCCGACAATCCTCATTCTTATAAAATTGGTTGAAAAATAAAAGATCATCATTAAGAGCAATTTGTACAAGAAACTAAGGTTTGAATTTCAATGGCCCATCCTCATATAAATTCTATTTTGGATTACTAGGTCTCATCGATTTGTTGTGATATTACATATAAATGAAAATACCAAATGTCTTTTGCTTTGTCAGTGAAAAAGTAGTTTGCGCTTAACAAATGGTCCAGTGATGTCTATTTGGAAGCTTCATGACATATTAAAGCAGTTGATGAGGTACAATTTGTTGTGGGGTCACATCTGATTGATGGTTTACTATCTACCACAGCCTCATCTGCTGTGGTATTCCCATAATAAATGTTCATCACTAGACAGTGCTAAATGTGCTCTATCTAAATCATTCGTTACTTATAACAAGTTTTAGTATATATATGAATCAAATGTTGTTTATAGTTGCCTTCCACAGGATTTATCATTTTGAAGCTTTTCTACCACTTCAAATGGAATAACTAAGATACAGATTTTTAGTAAGTGTTTTGAGCCCATGGCAGTAATGTACCAAGAATTCAGTAACAAAGTACATATTAAGCAAGTTTTCTAAGACTAAAGTTAGAATGGAGTTTTGTAACATTTTTCCTATTTCTAAATATAAACAGTTGTATATTTTTATAGTATGGGGTGTTAGCAAAATCATTAAAATAAAGAGCAATTTTAAGATATTTAGCATTCATAAATATCACATGAGGCACACCTTGCTTCCAGCAATTAGGAATAACTTACTTTTTATATATAACAATTGCAGTTTATACTCTGAAACTGCCTTTTAATTACAAGCTTCTTTTTTTACATGTAACCTGTGCTCACTCCCATTAAATCGAATCTTCATTCGTTTCATTTTCTTTCTCAGTGTCTTTCACTCTATTTGGCTCTTATTTCCTTTATACCTCTAGATTCCTCTGTTTGGTTTTAACTACATAATTTGACATTCTCAACCCATGGTCAATGTTCAGTGATATCCAGGCATCTTTGCAGCCTACATCACAGCTCCTTCTGAAATCCCAAATTTAGGGAAACATTAATGTCTGTTATTGTTGTTCTATTTTAAGTAATACTTGATTTTTTTTTTTTTTTTTGACATAATCTTGCTCTGTCACCCAGGCCTGGAGTACATGATATCGCTCACTGCAACTTCCACCACCCAGGTTCAAGAAATTCTCCTCTCTCAGCCTCCCGAGTAGCTGGGACTATAGGCGCTCACCACCACACCTGCCTAGCTTTTGTATTTTTAGTAGAGACGGGGTTTCACTATATCGGTCAGGCTGGTCTCGAATTCCTGACCTCAGGTGATCCACCCAGTTCGGCCTCCCAAAGTGCTGGGATTACAGGTGTGAGCAGGTGTGCCTGGCCTAATATTTGGATTATTTAAACTAATAGAAGATTTGTTGTCATGTATGTATTACCTGAACCAGGAAAACATTTGAGATTATATTAACAACTACAAAAATAAAAAATACGAAACATAGATTTTATATTTTGAATACATTCCCATTGTGAATGGCGAGGCTAGAAGTCATTTTTGTGTTTCCACGATTGGAGAAATTTTGAGACAAATGTTTCCTTTGTCCTGTATCAAAAGTTACGGGAAGAGGGGTTATGGTTTCAGTTAGAAAAAGAGCCTGTGAATAATATTATATAATACCAATTTGCTTTATGTTTTCTTCAAGTTGTGTATATGAAGCAAGGTGTTTTAGGGCCAAATTTAGTACCCTTTTACATATGTTCGTGTATTTTCAGCAAAGTAACATTTAAAGTGTCAATATAATTCAGTCAAAATTTCTTGTCATTTGACTAATGATGCAAAAGTTTGAGGGAACATTATGAAAACTTTTAAATGTGTTTTCCATCTTGCAGTTTCAAACTGATAGATTCAAGTTAATCATATTTTCCATTTAGTCCCCCTGGGATTTATCTCTGAATAAAACCTAAGAAATATATTCTTAATTATCTTTCTTCATAGACAGTATAATCTTGATAGGTGAAAGCTGTTTACATGTTTCTGAAACCATTTCACATTAATTTGAACTTCATATGGAAATCGAGAGGAAAATCTTTACCCTCTAGCAAAAGAGAGTAATTTAGTACTTTCCACCTCTGTGGCCACATAAAAATAGATTTTTTTCCTTGAAAATATATTTAGTGCGTTCCAGATGATTCATCCATAATTAACACAATAAAATTTTACACTGGATATCAAAGTAAGTTATGTAATAGAATAAAGTTATGAGCAGTGTAGGGAATTGTGTGTTGGTTTTTTGTTACATAACACAACAGTTTTTCACCTTCAGTGCACATTCAAATTACTTACAGGACTTGTTAAAACAAATTGAAGAATCCCATTCCTAGTGGTTTTGATTCAGTAGGTCTGGGGTGAGACCCAAGAATTTGCTTCTGCAACAAGTCTGCAGGTAATGCTGTTGCTGCTGGCTCTGGAGCCACACCTTGAGAACTCCTAGTATATTTAAATTGGTCTTCGGTGTCAGAAGAGTGTCGTTTAAAATCATGGCATTACCACATAACAGCCCTGTGACCTTGGATAGGTTATATAACCTCTCTAAAAGCAGTGCCTCGAAGTTTGTAAATTGGAAAAATCATGCTACCTGCCTGAGAAGGTTGTTGTGATAATTGAGATAATGTATATAAAATGCCTAAGACAGTGTCTAGTACATATTAGCTATGCAGTGATTCTTGACTCTCTTTCCCTTCTGCAAGTGTATGCAGTGTAAGTCATGATTCTCACTGAATAGATGAGCTGAGCAATATGTCTTGCATTTCCATTTGTCTAGCTCTCAGTATAATTAAGAAAAATACATAGTTATGTATGACATATTCAAGATAATCCTTGATGATCTAATGCTCATCAAATATTGCTCAACTTGTTGGAAATTTCTTAATAAAAAGATGTGGTTACTGATCTTAAGGAGCCTCAATAATTGCTATAAAGAATTGTTTATAAAAAGCATTCAACCAGAATGGCTTCTTTTGTTCTTCAGGTTTCAGTCTCTTCAGTTTCTCCCTCAGAAAGGAATTCTTCCCAATTAACCACTCAAGCTAAAGAAGCCTAGTGTCATCACCCACATCACTATTATTATTATTGCCTGAAAACTCGATTTTACATCAGTTATCTTGTTGAATCATTTTTTATTGTTTTCTCACTAGTATTTATCTGTGAGAGAGAAAGCAGCTGGTCTTGCTTATTTATCATTGAATACCAGCGCCCCCCGCCTCCAGAAATGCTTGGGATGTAGAAGTTGGTCATGTACATTTGTTGAACAAATTAATGAATATGAGCGTACTTAGAGAAATCCACTTGGATTTACAAGGGAGGAAGCATTTAAACCGGGCACCCAGTGGGAGAAAGACATCTCCAGTTGAAGAAAACACTAAGTGTTAGGGCATTGAGAGGACAGTAGAATGCCCTTTTTTCGTGATCTACAAGCAGCCTGGCTTTTTTTTTTTTTTTCCAGAGATTGAAAGGGAAATGGGGGCAAGAGTCATATAGGCATAACAAGAAGAATGCATCAATCTGCACCCAATAGAGGTTAATTAAAACCCAAAGAATTTTATCCTGTCAAGGAGAACAATCAGTGGGCATCTAAGTGTAGGTATTTCTCCTAACTATAGGATCATCGAACTAAACAGAATGTGTTAAATATAGCATTTAGACAGCTCACTGATTCTAAAGATAGAGAAGTAGACCTGGTAATATTTTAGGACTATTAGAAAAATTAACAATTTAGTAAAAGGAGCTACCTGAGGAAAAGGCACACTATAATTTTAAAAGATTAATATTTCTAATTATGAAAATAATTTCTGATTATTACTCATTGGGATTTATTTTGGATATTTAATCTTGAACATCAACAGAAAAAATACTGTTGATACTTTGAATGCTTTCCTTCATCTATTTTTCTCTGTGACTTTGCTTTTTTAAAAAAAATTTGCAGAGACAGGGTCTTGAAATGTTGCCCAAGCTAGTCTCAAACTCCTGGATTCAAGTGCTCTCAGCTCTGCCTCCAAAAGGGCTGGGATTACAGGCATAAGCCACCACATCCAACCTTTTTTTTTTTCAGAGATGGAGTCTCTCTGGTGCCCAGGCTGAAGTGCAGTGGCGCAATCTCCGCTCACTGCAACCTCTGTTTCCTGGGTTCAAGCGATCCTCCTGCCTCAGCATCCCAAGTAGCTGGGATTACAGGTGCGTGCCACCACGCCCAGCTAATTTTTGTGTTTTTAGTAGAGACGGGGTTTCACCATGTTGGCCAGGCTGGTTTTGAACCTGACCTCAAGTGATTTGCCCGCCTCGGCCTCCCAAAGTGCTGGGATTACAGGCATGAGCCACCACACCCGGCCTTCTGCGTCTTTTTGTATTTGAAATGATACAAAATTAATTTACATGCTGGTTTTCATTTTAACTGTAAAAAAGATATTCCCATCACCATCAAAGCCATAACTTCTAATGACTGCATACTGTTTCATTTTATGGGGACACTACAATTTACTTAAATACTTTTCTCTTGAATAATCAGATAGCTTACCATGCAAATATAGGTTATATTCAGATCGTTAGCTAGAAAATCACTTAATTGTGTGTAACCAAGACACTAAAAGCAGTGGCTTAAGTAAATGGATACCTATTTCTGTCATGAAAAAGATTGAACTAGCATTTGACTATATTCTTGAAGCTATCATAGGCTCCTTCTGTGTTATTGATATACAGTGACCTAAAATCTTGTTTTCATTGACCTGGTTCCAAAATGGTCCATGATAACTCGAGATCATTGTATGTAAGTAGCAAGAAGAAAAAAAAGGGAAAGAAAATCACTTTGCTAATGGCTTACTGTAGAAATTATGCATAACGGTTTCATTCATTTTCTGTAAGACTTAGTCATGCTGCTCTAGTAAGGGAAGTAGGGAAATGTGGCTTCCTTTTGAGGTGCTACTGTGCCCAGCTAAATGTTACCACTATAAAGGAATAAGAAAATGGGTAGTGGTGGATAAATGGCAGTCTCTGCTTTGCCTAGTCAAGTTTCTCATTCCAACAATGTCCCTTTTATGGAGATATCTTGGGAAACACTAAATTTAAGGCATGATTAAATTTCCTTTTGAAGAATACTGCAGTGGCCTAATTCACAATTTTTTTACTACTTTCTTTAAATTATATGCTTTCAAATATTCTTTCAATATTTCATTAATTACTTGATTTGTGAAAAGCTTAAAGAATGACATAATATTTAAGTCATTCTCTGGTCTGCGGCATTGTTTAAATTATTTTAGGCTATTTTGAAAGTTAACGGCTAATTTACTTTCAAATCATCATCATATAAAAACATAAATACATTAACCATCTATAAATATATCATATAAATACATTCAAAACATTTTTTCATAAGAACATTTAACAGGAAACTGGATATCTAATAAGATTTTGTTTTCTTTTATGAACTACTTTAAGTATATATTTAATTGTCAATTAGGTAAAATATGATTCTAATTCTCAAAATTAATGTTTGCAGTTACGAATTTTTTAAATAGATTCTGAAAAAAGTTACTGGGTATTTAAAAAAAAACACAATCTCTGTTTTCTGGGGCTTTGTAGAGAAAAAAAGATAAAATTGTGTCCAGCAAGTTTAATTACAGTTATCCATTTAAAAACCAAGCAACAGAATCACATTTTTCCTTCTAGTGGGATCCTGTCTGATTTTCAAGCTGTAAAAGTTGATCTTTCATTATTAAACATTTGTCATTTTCATGGCCAATATAGTTCATCTTCCCTAATCAAAGCTCCCTTGGCCCACTGCAAATTATCAGTGAGATGGGCAGCAGAAACTCAAGTGACATAGAAAATAACAGCTCTGTATGCACCAGAAAATACTAAAATCTCTCCCCTGCTGTAATAATAAATAAACACTACTGGGATTTTCTTTACCTCAATTGTTAGATCCGCAGAGATAAAATACATGGGTTGACGATTAAAATGAAAAGAGTTAATATATAGGAATTAACATTTCCTTTCAGTGCTTACAGAAAATTTACCTTTGCTAACAAAACCATTTTATTTTCTCTTATTTGGTTATGGCATGCCTGGCCATTACAGGATTACATCTTTTTTTAAAATTTCTCCAGAACTAAGAAAAACCTCAACACATGTTACTCACACAGTAAGTCATAGCCATCTTAATTATGACATGGAAGAAGAGAATGGAGTCTGAAAAAAAAAATGAAAAAGAGAACTAGCAATAAAGGATGTGAAGACTGGAGGTGTGAAAGAAAATCTAATCCTTATTTCTTCATAAGCAATGGTATTTTGAGTAGTTTCAATTCAATTGTTTATTATGTATTTAGCAAGAATGAAATTGGGATTTGAACTTGCCATGTTCACCTCAATAGTTGTCTATTGTCATTACGTATAATTCTATTGTTAATAAAACCCAAAGTTCAAAAGTCATAAAATTGATGAGGTTTCGGGTTCCACCAAAGGAGATTTACTTTTGATTTGTTATCGAAAGCCCAGTGGTGAAACTAGAAATAGAAGTTCAATATTAGCAGAAGCCTGAACTTGTTCTGTGGTGACATGCTCTGGCTTTCCCTCCCACAATGTGATGATGGTTACAATTCATTCCGTGGTACAGCAAGAGAAAGATTTGACATAGGGGGAAAAGGTGCCTAATAGCTTCTAGTACATGTATCTGAGACGTTACGTACATAGCTATAGGGAATTTAGTTTCCTTCTCGGCCTTTTAGTAAACTTTACATACCCACTGGATCAAATGGAGTGTGAGTTCCTGTCTCTCTCCCTTTCTCAAACGTGCTCCTACCAAGCCGGCCTGAATATCTTTCTATACCCCTGCAATAAGGTACACTGAAGTTTTTGCTTTATCTCCAAGTTCCTTCTTTTACTTGCTCACTTAAGTGATCACACTTATTTTGGTTAGTCATCAAGCAATTTGAAGACTAAAAATAGATTTCCAGGCTTATTCCTGATATCCCAGCAGTTTGGGAGGTCACAGTGAGAGGGTTGCTTGAGGCCACGAATTCAAGACCAGCCTGGGCATCATAGGAAAAGCCTGTCTCTTAAAAAAAAGACATAGCCAGACATAGTGGTACATGCCTGTAGCACTAGCTACTTGGGAGGCTGGTCGGTGGGGAGGATCACTTGAGCCCAGGAGTTTGAGTTTACATTGAGCTATGATTGCTCCACTGTGCTCCAGCTAGGGAGGGTGACAGAGCAAGACCATGCTTCTTTTTAAAAAATTATATATATAATGCTTATTAATTATAAATTAATATTATATATAAATTATGTATAATTATTAATCAAATATATTTTGTGATATATATTTGATTAATAAACATAATGAGGTTGACAACAAAGTTGAACCACTGTATCTTTCTAAAATCTGGATGAATGAAATGAAATTTAAGAAAATATTTTAGAAACATTCCAAGACAAACTGATCAAAATAGATCTTTTGATGTTATTACTTAGATGTCTTAAATAAGGATGCCTTCATGACTTAAATCTGAAAAGCTGTTGAAGTGTCCAGCAAGTTTGATTACAGTTATCAATCAAAATTCAAAATTTCCTTTTGAAGAATACTGCAGTCGCCTAATTCACAATTTTGAAGAATCTAATTGTGCAAATAAACAACTAAAAGCTAATTTTGCATTTTAATGTGTTATTGCTACTTGATATTTCTTAGTCCATCAATGATATTTTTAAATGTATCTATTTAAATGTTTAAATGTTTCTATTTATGACATTTTATGTGTCCTTTAAGCTTATCTAAATATTTCACTTCAATTTGCCTTTTTAGACCTTTTCTGGATTTTTATGACCTGAATGCCATATTTTCAAAACATTGTATTTGATTAAAAAGTGAGGAGTAAACACTGATGCATCTGCTTGTGTGTACTTTTACAATATAGCTTCCTAGGCAATAGATTAGAGTCAGGTGTTGTGTCTCAAATGTTTGCTGCAAGGTTTCATTTTACCCACACAGTGCATTCAGATTTTGAAACACATGCTTTAGTGGAATCTAAATAATATAAAGCGATAAGGTATATATAGCAATAAGATATGTTGGAAACCATATACTATTTCTAGATATGTCACCTGCTTTGGACAGTGGCATATGAGATTATGTTAAGAGGACAAAAGATAGAGCTGGGAGTTTATCTTTCTCTTTCAAGAGCTCTGAACGTGGGCAAGACACCTGCCCTCTGTGTGTTAATTTCCTCATCCATATGGTATGCATGTAAAGTTTACTCTTCATGATTATTCTCCTTAGCAAATTGGAATCTGCATCATTTTTATTTGAACTGCAATTCCAGACCACTCTCAAACACCAAGAGTAGAGTGAAGGCATGCTGTGTGCAGCGCCACTTTGAACGTGAGTTTGATTTGGGGCCTATCACATTTCCTTATTGGGGTATATAGGGTTATTAATCGTTACAATAATTCATATGTTTGTACCTCCAAGTTTATTAATTTATAGAAAATTAAAATCTTCTAATGTTTGTGTCTGTAATACAAATATTAATGTATGTGTAATTCTTCCATAGGTGCCATCTTACTGCATATAATCTGGGGACATTTTTCAAAGTTTAGCATAAGGATATTATTCACCTTTACTATAATCATTGGCTATTTAATACCACCAGAGTATGGTACCACCCTGGTACCACCAAAGTCTATTGCATAAACTACTAACTACAAATCCTAACAAAAATGAACCAATTGAAAAAAAAATAAGAAGAAGAAAATTTTAAAAAAAACTTAGAAAATTGAGATTATATATCAAATATAATTATGTAGTAAGAAGCCAGTTAATTGCACCACACTGACTGTGATTTTACTAGTAGAGCAGGAACACTTGAAAAATACAAAGATGAGTTAAAAGCAATTGCATATTATACTAACAACAAGATTCATGCTGGCAAGCTGTCCTTTTGCTCTCCCTTAGCCTTCAGTCAAGATAATTTCATTTATCTTCCAAGTTACCTTAACCTTGTGGGATAGAACAATACCCAAAATTTCACCTCCTTGACCACGTTCAAGAAAGCGTGTTTGTCTTGGGCATAATATTTTAGCCAATCCTGGATGTCAGTCTATCACTCTAACTGATTTATTTCTAACCAGAATAATATGAGTATAAAAATATAAGTAATGTGAAGTCTAAAGCACTGAAGCCCTGAATGGATTTATACTGCTTTACAGCATATGTGATTTAAAGCTAATGGTGTATCTCCACATTTTATAAGCATTTAACTTTTGCAGAAATCACATTCTAGGTCACAAAGTATATTATAATTTTAAAATATTATATAGCTTCCCATTTTTGAAAGGGCGTTTTTTAATGGTTGGGAAAGCCTGGCAAGTTGTCATTCATTGAAAATGATTCTTACCTTTAGCTGGTGGATAAATGAGACGTCAATGCTGCAAGTAAAATGAACTTTTTTTAGTTCTAGAAAAAATTTAGACATTGCTCATGTTCCAAACACTAAAGAAGTAACCATCAGAGTTCTTATATTCTGCCACATGTATTATAATATGTTAGTAATTAGCATGTGGAAATAATAAAAATACTTCAGGATAAGTCTGCTATTTGGGAACTCACAGTAAAATAAAGGCAATGTAATGAATTTATCTCACTGTGTTGTGAATCTTTTAGGAGGGTTGTGTCTCCTTAAAGATCATTACCTGTTCTTCAGCTGGTTCGGCTGTATTTTATATATATATACTTTAAGTTCTAGGGTACATGTGCACAACGTGCAGGTTTGTTACATATGTATACATGTGCCATGTTGGTGTGCTGCACCCATTAACTCGTCATTTACATTAGGTATATCTCCTAATGCTATCCCTCCCCCCTGCCCCCACCCCACAATAGGCCCCAGTGTGTGATGTTCCTCTTCCTGTGTCCAAGTGTTCTCACTGTTCAATTCCCACCTATGAGTGAGAACATGCGGTGTTTGGTTTTCTGTTCTTGCGATAGTGTGTTTCAATGATGGTTTCCAGCTGCATCCATGTCCCTACAAAGGACGTGAACTCATCCTTTTTTATGGCTGCATAGTATTCCATGATGTATATGTGCCACATTTTCTTAATCCAGTCTGTCATTGATGGACATTAGGGTTGATTCCAAGTCTTTGCTATTGTGAATAGTGTCACAATAAACATACATGTGCATGTGTCTTTATAGTAGCATGATTTATAATCCTTTGGATATATACCCAGTAATGGGATGGCTGGATCAAATGGTATTTCTAGTTCTAGGTCCTTGAGAAATCACCACACCATCTTCCACAATGGTTGAACTAGTTTACAGTCCCACCAACGGTGTAAAAGTGTTCCTATTTCTCCACATCCTCTCCAGCACCTGTTGTTTCCTGACATTTTAATGATCACCATTCTAACTGGTGTGAGATGGTATCTCATCATGGTTTTGATTTGCATTTCTCTGATGACCAGTGATGATGAGCATTTTTTCATGTGTCCGTTGGCTGTATGCATGTCTTCTTTTGAGACATGTCTGTTCATATCCTTTGCCCACTTTTTGATGGGGTTGTTTATTTTTTCTTGTAAATTTGTATGAGTTCTTTGTGGGTTCTGGATATTAGCCCTTTGTCAGATAAGTAGATTGCAAAAATTTTCTCCCATTCTGTAGGTTGCCTGTTCACTCTGATGGTAGTTTCTTTTGCTGCACAGAAACTCTTTAGTTTAATTAGATCCCATTTGTCAATTTTGGTTTTGTTGCAGTTGCTTTTGTGTTTTAGTCAGCTGAAGTCCTTGCCCATGCTATGTCCTGAATTGTATTGCCTAGGTTTTTCTTCTAGGGTTTTATGGGTTTAAGGTCCTAACATTTAAGTCTCTAATTCATCTTGAATTAATTTTCATTATAAGGGTAAGGAAAGGATCAGTTTCAGCTTTCTACATATGGCTAGCCAGTTTTCCCAACTTTCCATTTCATTAAATAGGGAATTCTTTCCCCATTTCTTATTTTTGTGTTGTCTGTCAAAGATCAGATGGTTGTAGATGTGTGGTATTATTTCTGAGGACTCTGTTCTGTTCCACTGGTCTATATCTCTGTTTTAGTACCAGTACCATGCTGTTTTGGTTACTGGAGCCTTGTAGTATAGTTTGAAGTCAGGTAGCATGATGCCTCCAGCTTTGTTCTTTTGACTTAGGATTGTCTTGGAGATGCGGGCTCTTTTTTGGTTCCATATGAAGTTTAAAGCAGTTTTTTCCAATTCTGTGAAGAAAGTCATTGGTAGCTTAATGGAGATGGCATTGAATCTATAAATTACCTTGTGCAGTATGGCCATTTTCACGATATTGATTCTTCCTATCCATGAGCATGGTATGTTCTTCCATTTGTTTGTGTCCTCTTTTATTTCATTAAGCAGTGGTTTGTAGTTCTCCTTGAAGAGGTCCTTCACATTCCTTGTAAGTTGGATTCCTAGGTATTTTATTATCTTTGTAGCAATTGCGAATGGGAGTTCATTCATGATTTGGCTCTCTGTTTGTCTATTTTTGGTGTATAAAAATGTTTGTGATTTTTGCACATTGATTTTGTATCCTGAGACTTTGCTGAAGTTGCTTATCTCAGCTGTATTTTCTAAAGGTTTGAATCAGTGTAAAATTAATTCATTTTCCCCTTCAATTAAACACATTATTTGTGATATATTGGGAAATTTGTTATCAGATTTAACTTGTCAGAAATACTATCATAACAATATTAGACTAACTACTATAAGGAAAAAAAGAATAAACACAAAACGTCAAATCTCAGAGACTTACCTGCTCACATCACCTTCTAAAGTTCTCTTTCCTGCAGTGATATAGGTTCCTTTTCTCTAATGCCTCTGCTCTCTCCTACTATGGGTCCAATCCAGCCCCCAGCTTGTTTCACATGGTCCCAGAGCTAAGGATGCTGTTCGCTTTTTTAAAGCATAAAAAAAAAGTAAACAAGGAAAAATATGTGTTTGAAGAATTACGTGTCTTGCAAATGTATAATATTTACTATCTCTTAAAAAAAAAAAGATTTGTTTATATTTTCCCTTGTGCTGTGAACTATTCAATTGGACCATTTACATTAGGCCAAGTGATTTGAGAAGAGAGAAAATGCTTGGGAAATTCTCTGGAAATTTCCATAGGCCTGTAGATTGTGTATATAGCTTTTTCCAATATTCTTTTGGTCAGAATCAGTCACTCTGCCATACCTAACCAAAAAGGAAGCTGCAAAACATAGTTGGGTTTTACGCTTAAGAGCAAAAGGAAAATGGTTTTAAAAATAACTATTCTCTGTCTTGTTTAAAATGGGACGTCAAAAAAGTGAACACCTGCGACAGATGATGTAGCACTATATTTTAAAAGAGTATTTTCTGAATGAATCTTTCACTATGGTGGAGACTTCTAGCATATGCTGCTTCCTCTTTTTCCAATTCTCCAGGTGAATAACAATTCCCTATCCACTTACAGTTAGTAAGGGGCGTATAACATAAAACAATACTTTGGTATAAAATTTGGACAGCTGTCTTTGAAAATATTCCACAATATTATGAAACAATGTTTACAGACAATAAAGTAGAGGATTGTTTATTTCCTGGTAGACAATATAATTAGGTGAATATGTTGACTGTTGATCCCCATGAACTTCCCTCAAATCTTATTATTCTGCCTGTGAGATCCTCATAATTCCTTTAACAGGCTCTGTCTCTGTTAACAAACCCACTCATCTCCAAAACTTTCATGAAGTATGAAGGGTCTTAGATTTTACCCATCTTGCAAACTAACAAGTAAGCCTGTCATGATTTCATGGATCCTCAGAGAAGACATGTGACTCTAAGGTGAGAGACATAGATCTTTGTTACTCCCAGCACAGCAAACATCATCAACATACACATGCCTGAGTGTTTCAGTTGCCTTTGAATCCAAGTCTTGTAGAAGTGACACAGATGAGCCCAGATGAATGACTGCACATAGTGGGTGTCACTTCAGGAAAATTATGAGTGTAGGAAACCCAACTTTTTTATGAATAGTAGTAAACATGCCTGCTCTTAGCTCTGGAAGGAAATCGGCTATAACCAAATCTACCTTTTGCTCTGGATGGATACACTATCTCTATCTTTCGAGGCTGTTCGACCTGTATATATCCTAACGAATATAGTCTATAACAAAGGGCAGTTAGTGCCATGCTAGCAAGACAGAGAAAAAAATCACTAGAGTATGATAGGGAATTTTTTAAAGAATTATTGTCATTGGACTGCTGTATTTTCAAGATCTATCTGGTATATGTACAGGTTTATATTGGAGGCACACTTAATAGTAGGTATGGGTAGATTAATTAAAATCTATACCTACTGTTTATAGGGGAAAAAAACTGAATGAAATCATGATTTCTGTTAGTGACACAGTTGTTTGTATGGTCAATTTTATATAAGTACAGAATGATGCAATTTCATTAAAATTGATTATTGTATAGTTATAACATTTAAGTAGCTTGTTTGCATTATAAATGGTGATAGTTGTGATTCAAATTTTATTGAATGGTAACCAAATGTTCCAAAGACAAAAACACATGGGTCTTTCTCAGTAAATATAATTTCTATTCAATTACCAGAAACTCTTCTTTAGTTCAGAAATCTAACTTGTGAATTGTTCAAGCTGGAATTCAGCTAACATTACAAACTTCTACTTATGGTGTGGTATATTGATTGAATACAACTCTCACAGACCAAAGAATCTCTATTAGTACTCTCTATCCAAGAATAACCAAAGTGAAAACAACATATAGAATGTGTTGTAAGCATAATTCTTCCATTTTTGTTTGCCCTAAGTGATAAACATTCCTGATGTCTTCATCTGTAGCATGATTTTCCTAGGTGAGTTTAGTGTGGAATTCAATATATGTGTAATAAATGAATGACTGCTAACACACAGGTGTCCATCTGCATAAGGTGATTTATCTGAGGAATGAAGTCCTTCTGGAATGAAGTTTTGCACATGAGAACTTACCGAATATAACCTATAAATCAGAGAGGGAAAGAGAAATGCTATCAGGTTGTTGCAAACGTAATTGCGGTTTTTGCCATTGAAAGTAATGGCATTTAGGTAAGGTATTTGTCTTAAAGTAAGGTATTTAAGTGACAAAGCAAGACATAAATCAGGAAATAGTATCATGCAATATTGGTGTGGTGAGGTTTTGGCCTTAGAAGTTGAATGCAACCATGAGGAACCTGCTGTGCCCAGCAGTGTAGCAGAAAATCTGCAGAAATAAATTTATTTTGTGAGCATAAATGAGACAGCCTTGGAAACCTCCAAAGATATTTGGTGAAGATTTAATTTGGTGCCACTTATTCTAGTAAAATCAGAATACAAAATCTGATTCATTACTTCTATTTTGATCTTGATGTGTCCGTAGATTTTATAAACCTGAGTAAAGTTGGTTTGTACTAAAAGCATTTTGATATACCTTGAATCTATCTTTGAAGTGGGGCTGTTTTCCCCATTCCTTTCCAAGTATTCTTTTTTCCTTGTATAAAAGTATGTCAATGAATTCTATTAAGTTTAGCTATTACGACAGTAAATTCTTAACCTTAACAAAATAATTTCTACTTAATCTTTTATAATAATCATATTGGAAGATAATTTATTTTTTTGAGTTAAAACAATTGAATGTAAGAAAAGAGTCTGTTAAAAATTGATACACTGATAGCCTGGATTACTTTTTGCTATTCAAGGGTATTTACATGTCAGGTTTTTACAATGCAACCTAATTTAGCAAATATTTATCAATACAAATATACAAAAGTGTGATATGCATATCTTCAGATAACTGAAGGCATGATTCTGTCTGCTAGAGTATGAGAAAAAATTTCATGAAAACTTTAAAGATAGTGGCAAAATCCCATTTTGCTCAAAACCACTAGTTGTTTTGGTCATCAGAACTCTTTGATCATGGGAATGTTCTTTGAGCTGTACTTTCAAAGATTAAAAGTCAAGGAACTCCAAAGCTCAGAAGTCGAGATAGGAGTTATTTGTAGTAGTCTGTGTGAAATGTGGACCTATTTCAGAAAAGGCTCTATTACTTGGTTACTAATGAAACAGCAGAAATGATAGATAAAAAGAAGAGGAACACATGTCTTAAAGGTTTAAGCCTAAAGACAGAAATTAATGTAGTGGATTTGGTTTAGGAAATTATATGTTCTATTTTGAATAGGCCAATCTTAGTTAAAATGCCCACTATACAGTTAAATATGTGTTGAGAGAAAAACCAGAGTAAAGTCAAGAATTCAGGAAATATCTAGATATGATAATAACAGTGACTGTGGACAAAACTGTATTTTAGTTTCTATCCAGGGTGTTTAACACATCTTTTTATACTTAATCCTCATTAATTCTAATGCAGTAAGTATTTATCTATATAAGAAATTGCTCATTTATGAAGTTAAATAGCTTGAGAAGTACTATTCAGTTATTTCTAGACCTGGATTTCAGTTCAGATCTGTATAACTGTGAAGTGAGCTCCACTGCCTTCTGTGATGACGGTTTAAATTTTGAATATGACAAATCAGAGAGATAACAAGCAAGGTTTTGGAGACAAAAAAGAAAAGAACTTAGGATACAAGTAGGTGTGTCGGGGAGGAGGTGTCCATATGAATACGGCCAAGGCAGAAACTGCAGCAGGAACAAAACTCTTGTGTGAATCTTGGGAGATCCAAGTCATGGGAAAGGCCTCTGTGAGGCCTGGGAAAAGCAGGTCTTTTATTTGCACACTTTTTTTTCTGTCACTCTTTGTAACTAGACTTTTCAACATATGTGAGTATGAATGTGAGATGTGTAAGAATGTGTATATACATGTGCAGGTGTGTTTCAAGAGTAGGCAGGATATCATTTTTTTTTTCTTTTTTTTGCACCGAGAAATATTTTCAACAAGAAAACTATTATTCCTGGTTGAATTATAACAAAACTATTTTTAGCACTGAAATTTTCCTTGGGTTCCCTAGCTGTGATCTGATGAAATGTTTTCCCTGATTTTTCTTCAACCATAAAATATATCTACAGAGTAAAATAAATTTGAGCCTTCTTAGTTGTATAGGAAAAATGAATCTTCAGGTACTCAAAAATTGTCCTGATATTAAAACCCCCAAATAATTTCTTGATCCTAAGAGACCATCACAGAAGGTAAAGATAAGGTTTTCAGTCCTCCTGTTTAATAGAAATTATTTAATTGCTGAAAGTTTTATTTATGAAATTTGCTTTCCTATATTTAATTTTCTGTAACTCTTTGTGATTCAATTTTATTTGCTTTAACATTTCTACCTAAAGTGTACCAAACTCCAAGTTTGTATTGTCAGGTATTTTATTATTTTAAATGTAAAAGTGCTCCTTTAGACGGTAATTTTTGATTCCCAACTGATCTCAGTTTCTCTTTAATCTACTCACCCCTCTCCAGAAGGCAGGCTCTATGGGGGTTCTAAAATGGATCAGGCTTCGTCCTTACAGGCCAGTTAGCTCAGGCTTTGATCACACAGAAGGGAAAGCACTAAAGATCAGCCTTGTCCTTCTGGGAGCTTCCTTCTTGGGACCACTAAAAAAGGCTGCCTTTGTTTCTTTATTTTTCTTTAAGAATTTAATAATCTCTGAGGAAAGGAATGTTAGCTCTCCAAGCTACTAAATACTAAAAGTCTTTTATAGTCCATTAAGGGAAGTTAAGCAAAAACAACAAATGTAGGCTACACCTCTTCTTTAGAAAGCATTGGCAATAAGTCTAAGGTATTCCCTCTATTTGCTTTTGAAAACTGAAGTCAGGACTATTTTCATGGTGGGAGTTATTGACTTTTAAATTACTTTCTGGTTTTGGTTCCATGAAATATTACTCCTTTGGCCTTCAAAATCATGTCTGATGACGTGTAGTCTACACTGGCATAATACAGCAGTTAAAAATGTGGGCAATGTCTATCAAAAAGACATATTTTATTGTCCAGAGCCACTAGATGACTTAGCAACCATTTCATGTTTCACAGACACGCATTCATTCATTCGTAATGTTTTCTCCATTGAGATTTGTTGATAACTTTTTCCAGTCAATCATATTATGAGAATTTAGCCTATGTTTTACATCCTTCTAAGGGTTCCAAAAAATTTGACAAAAAACTAGCCGGGCGCGGTGGCGCCGCCTGTGGTCCCAGCTCCTCGGGAGGCTGAGGCAGGAGAATGGCGGGAACCCGGGGGGCGGAGCTTGCAGGGAGCCAAGATGGCGCCGCTCACTCCAGCCTGGGCCACAGAGCCAGACTCCGGCCAAAAAAAAAAAAAAAAAAATTGATCTTTTCCCCATCTCTTCAGCAAAACTTTGCCTGATACACTCACAGAGTGACAACATGAAAGCAAAATAAATTACTCGGTATGCTCCCTGTGTGGCCTCCTGTTATAACAGGGCCACTTTGCATCAATTGAGAATAAAAGCAAAATGATATACTCCCTAGTGTGAAGATGATGCAGTCTGGTAGGTATCAGCACAGCCTGAGGAAGGTCATGCCGACATCAGAGCCAAAGGCTCATAGCTTTTGTGGCTGAGCACCTAAGGAGAAACACCATTCAGACAAAATTAAAAAAAAATGGATTATGTCTCTTTACGTTTCTCATTCTCTTTGCTGGGAATGAGATTTGTTTTGAGTAAAATTACTGGAAGACACACTAGCAGAGTATCAACTGACATTCTGATAAACGCTTTTTACTGCATCCACCTTCATATCACCTACTCTGTTTCTAAACCCTGAGGCATAGATTCTGCTTCTTTGACCTCAGGATTTATTAGTTAGTGGTTTAGGTACAAAAGAACAAACAGCCAAAAAACTGTAATAAGAACATTTTTACTTTAAGGAACAGAATTATTGATTTTATTTATATTGAATTTAAACAGTTTAGAAAATTTCTGTCAAAATTGTGCGTGATGATGTTAGTGTGTATGTGTTTGTAGGTGTGGATTCTCACTTTCTAATAACAGAAGGTATATATTTAAATGTTGCAAATTCAAAATTGTTTTATAAATATGATGTAATATTTCAGCAGAGAGGAATTATTTGCTTGAAATTTACCTGTTCTGGTCAAAGCTGCTGCTCTAATCTGAGGCACTAGGTGTGATTTTGTTCTGTTTAATTTATTTATAATCTTATACTTTTTACAGTTGTGCATTTGAAACAAAAGTTGTTAAGCAACCCAGAAAAACAAAAGGGGTGGTAATATTTCACTCTCCCCCTGATTCTGTGCAATTACAGCCAATCACAAAAAGACAACAGAAAAATGGGTCTTTGATTTTGAGAAATACCTGGAAAATAACATTAGTAAATTATTTTGCAGTGTCTGTTGTGAATTTGAATTTTTTCACAAGTGGCCCCAAACATCATACTATATATTAAGCAATCTAATGTTTAAAATAGTATTTATTATATTGTTAACGTGATACAATTGAATGAGGATGTTGGATTGGACTCTTTCAACTCTTCAAGAATGACGGATGAAATCCAAAGCTAAAAATTAGTCAATTACCCATATGCTGAAAACTGCTACCTGTGAGGCTTCAAACACCTGCATCATCTGCCCAAGTACTATTTGTCATCATTCCACAGCCTCACACACAGTCAATGTCAGTCTTCGTAAGAAGTCTGGGGAAGAACAAAGATTGGGTTGCACCTTCTGGGGAGGCAAGTAATTGTTGGGAGAGGCAATGTTCCTGCCTGGAGATGCTCTGGTAAAGTGGAGGTGGGGTGAATACTGTTGTTGGAAAATTGCTTTTAGTTTGCCTTGAATAGGGAAACACTGACATATGAATTACAATTCCAAAGATATAGGTTAAAGTGCAGAAATTGGCATGACTTTAGCATCACCACACAGAAAGAAGTGAAGACCTCTACTAATGGAAACATTTAAGAAGAATTAGACTATTTTTCTTGGAGGCAGCCCTTGGCATCAGCAGAAGCAAGGGTAAAGGTTAAAATTACCCCCAAGAACGTCATGTCACAACCTGTGGGTAGCCCATTAGTTCCATGAGAAACTAGACTAAATTAGAGACTAAGGTCACATCCCACATCGAGGTGCAACCAATTATGTGCTATATCTGCTTCTCCATCTCCCCTTCCTGCTTTCAGCACTGGAGGAATTTATCCACAAAGTAGGTCTGGCAAAGCTCGACTGTTCTTCTTTTCATCCAAGGCCATCTAACCACAAATCTAAATCAAATCTAAATTGCGCTGAAGGATGGACACTGAAGACTGAATTAGCTATATCATTGGACAATGTTATTATTGAACGCATCCAAAAAGTTATAGAGGCTTGTAAAATGCCACCAAAGAGTGGAAAGGGGAATTTATTATACCATAAGTAAAGCAGCTTAAGTCACGGTTGTGTATTTGTACCCCAAGGAATTCATTTTCTTCAATAAACCAGGTATACACGGCAACTTTAATCACATTTCTAGTTCCTAGGGGCATTCTGATAATCTTACTTTTTAAGATCTCTGTTCCATTTGTAAGGGGCAGAGCAAAGATTTAAACTCTGCATAAGTCTCTATTCCTTTTGATCAACTGAACCTAAAGAAAACCTATATAACATATTTTTAAAAGATTTTTTTAAAACAGTAGTTCCTGATTTGTTTATAATTATTAAAGTAAATATCAAAACAAAAAAAAGCACTAAAATGGTAGCATATATAATTGATGGCAAAATTTATAGTTTGTTTGGGAGAGACTCCTATCTCTCCCAATTTTATAATAAATAATACTAATAGCAGGCATTAATTAAACATCTATGAAATCTGAGACACTATTTGAAGTACTTTACAGGTACTCATTTAGCTTATCACAGCAATCCACTCGTTTAGCTTATCACAGACACAAGAAGAACATCATTACGTGCATCTCACCGACTATGAAACTGAGTCCTGGAGAGACATTTTCAAGGCCACACAGTTAGTTGTTGACAACATCTGAATTTAAACTTAGGAAATCTTATTTCATAAGTGTGAACTTCAAATTTATTTTTGTGTGTGCTTAAGATATCAAGTTGCATTTACCTGGAAAATGTGCCAAGAACTGGAAAAGGTCTGAGATTTCATCTTACTTGCCAGCTAACAAGTTAGCCTGCCACAGTGTAACGGATGCTGGCAGAAGACATGAGACTCTGAAGTCAGAAACAAAGTAGTTATTACTCACAGCAATAGTAGTAGCAGGGCCATCATCGTTTTTCTTGTGTCCGTGTTTTTAGGCCCCAGTTTCCACAGGAACACATGGGAAGATTCAGAGGACACCTGCATTTCACTACAGAAGAGGAATTCCATGCTCACACTGGACGATAAGCATGCCTGCCCGTTGCTCCAGAGGGAGACAGTATCTTTAGCTTCAAAGGCTGTGAGCAAACCTGCCCTTTGCTCCAGAGGGAGAGACTATTTCTACTTTCCCAGGCTGTTCACTATACAAACTTCTTCAAAAGATAGTTTGAAACAAATATCATCAGTACCTTTGCTCACAAACAAGCAGAAATAAGAGGTATGAAGGACTGTCTCCCAGTAAAGCTTTGTACACCCCATTATCAATGGCAAAGTCATGAAAATGTTAGAATTAGTGACACACTTGGGAATGAATCTAGGATTTAAACTTTTCTTCTTGGGATTTTTCGTTTTTTATTTTCCCCAATCACAACACACTTACGCAATAGGAGATAATTGCTTTGCTTTGTGTCATAAACGTGTTAGAACGTTTACATCTGTTTTGCATAATTGATATGTCTCCACTTGCTTTTCTTTATCTTTTCAACCCAGAGAGAATATCACATTCTCCTTAGTGGAGATCCAGGCTTAGCACTTTGAAATATATCTTCAGTTGTAATTGCCATTTTCTCTGGTTGAGAAAGTTTACTTTATTTCCACTATAACCTACATGATATTTTATAACAAGACTTATACCAAATGTGCTGAGTTTTAACTAGCTTTATGAATTTGAAGTGACTTTCTCTTGCTATTCTATAATGTTCAATATAAATACCAATGTTAAAAATATGATATTTAATATAATCATTAATGACTTGGAGATTGAGAGATACCACGGAAGTCTGAAAACATTAATTACTTTAATGGGGGCTCACTTTTAATCGTATATTTAAAATTTTCTTAAATATAAAGTATTGAAAATTTTTTAACAGACTTACTGTCTATAGCCAAAGAGAAATCAGTAAAGACTTACATGAAACAAGTAGGAACACTAAATAGAATTTGCCATCTCCTTTTTCTGTTTAGTTTTTATAGAAATTTTTTCATTAAGACAAACACTGATTATCTGTTATCAGAAGAAGTTAACATTCATAGTCTGCTCATAATAGGATCCTGGAAAAAGATGATCAGGACCCATAAGCATCTGTCTTGGAAAAATGAGTGAAATTGGTATATATTTTAATTTCAGTATTTTATTATGAATTGGTAGTCATAACTACTTATAATTGCATTAGCCTTTATGTTTTGCTAAACATATTTTTAAGTGAATTTTTACTAAACATCATTTTCAAGTGAATTTTCCTCAACCCTCTCAATAAAATAATGTTATATGTAGTATGATCTCTCTTTTATAGGTAAAAAAATTCAACCACAGAAAGTTTATAATTATACCAACATCACATGTGGCTGAATAGTAATCATGTAATGCATCCCTAAGTCATATGAAAAGAAAAAGGAGAATAATATTAAAAAGCACAATATTAATAGCAACAGCCCTGAATTTTTACTTTTTTTATAGTGCTGGTAAATAATAATTGCTTATATTAAAAGTAATGTAAGAGCTATGGAAACTAGTAGAACTTTGAGACTTTTGGAGCAAGCAGTTGTCAAACCTAATAAAACATCAGCATCACTAGAGAAACTCTAAAAATAAAAGTATTGGGTTTGTCCATTGGATATTTTGATTTACTGCACTTACAATGGGGGTCCTGAATCCTAGTATGAACATATATTTTTTTCAACTCCACAGGGATTCTGATAGAATTTTCCCCATTACCTGCCTCTACAGTATAATCTTTTGGCTAATTAGTGTTTCAACTGAGAACATCAATATTTCATGAGGCTTATGTTTCCATATTATGTCTTTATTGTTTGCCTTGTTCTTATAAATGTATGTATATATAACCTCACATACATGTAAATATATGAGTTTTTTTTTTTAAATTTGCATGTTAGGAAGAGATGACCTGGATTTAATTTCCACATCTACCTACTATTAACTATGTGACTTTGAGTAAACTACTTAATCTATAATCATCTCAGTTTCTTCATTTATAAAAGAGGGATATGCTAGCAATCCTATAGTATTGTTGTGAAGGTAAAATCAGAAAATGTAATCAAAGTGTTTGGGACATAGCTGATGTTCAATTAATGTTAATAATTTTATAATGTCATAACTCATATTTCATCAAAATATATTAATAATCAGATATAAGTTATTTCTAACACATTCTTATGAGAGTCTTTTTAAATTACACAATATCTCAATGGCAATGGTTGTACAGAACTTATGTTGATGAAGTGTATTTATCAACCTAGTAAGCAGAAGTACTTCATTCCCTGTAGACTAATTCCCTCCTTAAGTTGAGAAGGGGTAGTCTTACAAATGTGTACTAATCTCCTAATCTCTATTTATAGCCTGGCCAGTGTCAGAATTAAAGAAATGGCTGAGCTTCCACATTGGGAAAAAACTACATCCTCCAGTTGACACGTGACTATGACTAGCTGAAGGGAGGCAAGTCAGGCGCATCCCCTTGTTCCTACTGGTTTGCCTCCACAACCCTGCTTCCTCTCCTTGCTGGCTCTCCATTTGTTTCGTTCTTTTGTTTCATTGTGGAGTAGAATCCCAGCTTCAGATTAGATCCAAATTTTGTTAAATGATTTGAAAACATTTTTATAGCTGGAATAATTATGTGGAACTGCTTATAAAATACTCCAGCCTGATGTTTAATTCCCTAGGCAGATTTGAATGAAAATGAGTCGAACTGGTTTCTTTAGTATACTATTTGTGACTATTACCTTGCTAAAATGACTGAGGACAAAAGAAATGGTCCCGAAAACTTGAGTGTTCCTCTTGTGTTCATGAATGATTGATGAAGCGGCCTTTATGTGCAGTCTACTGTGGACTGCAGAACCAGCAACTTTGGTCCTTTATGAGACACAGTTTTACTAGAGTTCCCCATAAATATCAAGTTATAAATAAACTGTGTCTGGAAAGTGCTTCAACTGAATTCCAGGCTGCTCACTAATTGGCCTACCACAGATGGCTATAACCAAATAACTAACAATTAACAATTAGATTAGCCCATTGTTACAAATTTACCCTGAAAATAGCAAGGCACACGTGGCTTTTGACAAGAGGTTGCAGGAAGAAGGTGTAGAACAACTTGTTAAATGTTAATCAAGATTTTAATTCCAGAACAGGCTGGCGTTTCCTCTCTCAAAATACAGTTCTAACTTAGCAGTCACCGTCAGCATCGCGATGATTCCTCGGACTTTGCATTGTGCACATGGATTAATGCAAATGCATGTAAATACAAGCAAGGTTAAAATGGAAAATGCAATGGAAGGATGAAATACTGCTTTGGATCCCTGTTACATACAGATGATAGAGGCAGGTCTGTCCTGATATGATCTTTTTAGCCATTTCAGTAACTAAATTCTCATGGAGAGAGTGAGTGAGAAAGTTTTGTGTCATGCTTTATGGTACAATATGATTTTGTGTAGGCACAGGAACAGTAGTTTAAGTGCTAATCATAAGTTAGTAAATACAATTTTAATAAGGAAGGAGAAACTTGAGAGAATTAAAGAAATCATACTTAAATAATATCTCATTTCTCTAGTCTGTGGGGTAGAGATAGTTGTGCTAAATCTATATAAAAGTCTCCTTGAGTTCATGTGCAGAATTGAATGAACTACATTGCACATTCAGCCACATCTGCTTTGTTACCTAACATTTCTCATACTCATTGGGCCTGTTCTGTTCACCTAAATTAAAATTTAGAAAGACGTCAATTGGTGTTAGCAGAAAATGAAGAAGTCTATACCTTCCTTTTTGTTCAGAAAATGCTTTTCTCAAACATGGAAATACAAGGCAAAGACAATAGTCTTTGAGACACTACAGCCTTCTCAAACTGTTCTTTGAGAATATCACATTGTGTTTATTTGATGGGTTCAGGACGAGTTCTTTTAAGAAACTATATTTTCTTAGAACTTAGAGAACTCTCTAAATGCACTCCTAATTAACACCTACATTCTTTCTTTTAGGCGAGACAGAGACTTTCTTTGCATAACAACGTCTGGGCCATTTGCAAATCTCAGCTTGCTTCACGTTTTTAGGGGTTGCAATTCTTGTGACCAGAAATGCATGTGAAAGCAAATTTATTACAGTCGGAGATGAGAACAGTTAACTAAAAATGATCTCTGATTGAGAATAGCAACGTTAGATGTCTGGCATCTGTTTCCCTAGTTGTTTTAAAACTCAACATAGGCGAAGGATTTTAAATCATAATGCAAAGCATACCCCCAATTCAAGGCATTCAAAAATTCAGTAGCTTCATTTTACAAGATAACTAATTTTCAAATAGACAACAATTAAAATACTTGACAAAAACTGAGTAGTTCATGTATGTTAGAACATGCTTTCAAATGTTTTGAATTCCAGCTGTTCCTTTTTCTGTTCTTAGTAAGAAGAAAGTGCCAAAATTCTGGATTTCAATACATACATTCATATAACCTTTTCCTAAATTAAGGAGCACATTTGGGGGACACTTTCACAAGGATTGAAAGAATAACTTCTACTTTAGCTAGAGTAAGTCCTTACCAAAATAAATCTCTTTTGATGGTGTACGTTTGATTGATTAGGACTTCATTATGTTTTTATAAATTATTATTAAAATGCTAATAGTGAAGATAGTCATTTCTATTTATGATTACTTACAGCCCTCAGTTGCTTATTATGCCTGTACAATAATTTATTACTGCTTTGTTTGTGGGAAGTTATATATAAAACCAGTAATATATTAAACCCTAATTTCTATTCTAATATCAAGTGGAAAAAATCATCTGAGGGTGATGAATTTTCAGTGTCACAAATCACTGTCACACATTCTAGGCAAGTGATATTTTTAGAGAGGTTTTGGGAAATGTAATGAAAAAATTATGAAGGAAAAATCACTTCTTTCATATAGGAAAAACTGCTGGGTATAATTAGAGGAGAAGAGAAGCCTCAGCACGGATGTCTGTTTATACGTATGATACCTGCCATGGACTTTTTATGACATTTTTTGTAAATTACTAAGCTAAGACATTTCTCCATTTATTTGTTTTAAAAATAAGTTTTATAAGTCCAGTTTTCCTATTTCACAGAACTGTTAGAACCCAATAAAATATTTTGTTAAGTATTTGAAAATTCTATACATATATCTGTATATGTGTGTATGTGTATGTGTGTGTGTATGTGTATGTAAGCGTGTGGGTGTTTGTGTTTGCTGGTGATGCTGTTGTATTTAACTACTCCTTAGTTAAGAAGTGACTTAGTTTCTGTGTTATTTTAAGCAAACCGCCACACTTGGAGGTATTAAAATGAGAACTGATGACAATTTTTGGGTTTCGACCATATGGCAAATAATGTACTAGCTATCTTCTGTTTGTTATCAATAGATAATAATGATAATTAAATTAGTTAACACTAGCCAATTGTATGTAGGTTAACAGTGCCTGACAATAGCTAAGAGTTTAACAATAATTCTATTATTATTATTTCATCTATATATCATTTATTTAGAAAACTAACGCTGTGGAAAAGGTAATAATGTTTTTCATTTGGGCTGAGAAAACTGAGACTTGGAAGGTGTGAAGGAAGTATTCTGAGATCAAATTATGAATATCAGGGTGAGAACTGGTTGGCAACTGGTTGAGTTATGATCCCATGGCTCTTAACTGTTACATTCTGCAGATATTCTAACCCATATATTCACTTATTCCTTAAAGTTCACAGACAATAAGTATACCTCACACTGAGACTGGAATCATGTTACTTCACTGACAACACCTGCATAGCAATCTGAGATGACTGGATAAATAAAAAATTCTTAAAATAGATGACAGAGACATCCACATAAAGAAAGTATCTAGCACAGGCACTTTCCCCAATCATTATGTAACATTTAAGTGAATTTGGGAGCTACAATTTTTTTGGTGACTTTAAGGATTTTATGTGCAGAAAAATCATTCAGAGGTTTACTTTGACTTTTGGAATTAAGATTTGGTAGTGAATTGAATCTATTAAAGCTACAACAAAGCACACTTGGAGTACAAGTGTAGATTAGATTGAGTCACCCCTTACAGCAGCAGCTTGGTGGAAGTGATGGGGAGATGCAATGTGTTGTGTGGTTTCTAGCATGTAGAGGAGTAGAATAGAAGGCCTCAAGAACACAGAGAAATGAAACAGAATACTTGAAAGTAAACTATTGTTTACAATGTATAATAATGATATTTAAAGAAATATTTACTTTTCAATTTATAAATATACATAATTCATCTGAATATTTAATTTGGTTATCTATTGCTCTTGAGAACAGTACATAAAAATGACACAAGAGATTATAGCCAAGATGGAAATGGAAGAGATAAAATGGAAGACGACAAAGCACTTGAGTCATGCAAAAGATGACAGGAAAAGAGAAGCAAATGAGCAAAATACAGATGGAATCAATAGAATAAAGTAAAGTATACACCTAAATACAATTGTATCAATAATTATGCTAAACAGGGATAGAATAAACATGCCAATTAAGAAAAAATGCCAGGTTGAATATAAAGCAAGATCCAGGTATGTAGTACATATACGTAATGAATTCAACTGTAAATACACAAAGAGGCGTCAAGTAAGGGTAGAGAAAGCTATATCATACGAACGTATAAGAAAGTTGTTGCAGGTACATGAATACTTCCAGCAGAATATCTGTTACCAGATTGAGACTTCACAATTATATCAGGGTCAGGTTACCAAGAAAATATAACAATCCTAAGTATGTTTTTACCTGGTAACAGAACTTCAAATTCACAAAGCAAAAAATTGACAGAAAAAAAGGAAGAAATGGACATATCTACCATCATAATTGGAGAATTTCACATACCTTTTTTGTATTTTAGAGAACAAATAGACAAAAAAAGCAAATTTGTCTAGACTTTATTGACTTGTATATAGTACCCCACTGTGCAACTACAGAAAGTATATTTTTTCAAGATCGTAGAAAACATTGACCAAGAGAGACAATATTCCTACTCATAAAATGTGTTGATAAATTTCAAGAAATTGAAACATACAGAATCTATTTAAATGTGAGTATTAAATTAAAAATCACATGGCTTCCTTGTTATATTTTTATTTTTAGTTTACAATAGTATTTACAACCTCAAATTCCTAAGAATAAATTTAAACATGATATCTAAGACTTGTACACTGAGAACTATTTTTAAAAAGGCAGAGAAATGAAAGAATTCTGAAATAAAGAGACCTAAATAAATAGTCATGTGTTCGAAGAGACAATATTGTTAAAATACCATGGAATACTACACAGCTGTTTTTTAAAAAAAATGAAATCATGTCTTTTGCAGCAACATGGATGCAGCTGGAGGCCTTTATCCTAAGTGAATTAATGCAGGCACAGAAAACCAAATACTGCATGTTCTCACTTATAAGCAGGAGTAAAACATCGAGTACACATGAACACAAAGACGGGATAAATGAACCAATTGTCCTGTTCTCATACAATCAACTGCTACTCAGCAAAACAAAAGAAGTGAGTTACTAGAACATGCAACAATATAGATGAGCCTCAAAAATGTAAAGAAAAGGCAACAGATTCAAACAAGTAAATACTGTATCATTTCACATATATGAATTATAAAAACAGGTCAAACAAATCTAGTGATAGAAATCTCAACAATAAATTCCTTTGTGGGTTGGGGTTGGCTAGAAGGTTGCAAAATAAAACTATGGTGATGAAAATGTTTTCTATTTTATCTTGCGTGATGGATACATAAATCCAATCAAGATTAATTGAATTGAATGTTTAATAACAAAAGCAAAACTGCCTTTATTCAGAGATAACAGGATTATGAATGAAGATATCTCATTGGGATCTACCCCAAAAGCCAGCTAGATTAGTAAGTTGCAGGATAAACAACCAAAATTAATTTTATTTGTAAAATTTGGCAATATATAACTAAGAATTAACATGATTTAAATATAATTTTGAATAGATTAGAAACATAAAACCAAATCAAATTGTATGAAAATTATATCTAAACTTTAAAATATATATATATATGAGTTTTAAATGTGCTTACCCATAAAGAAAACAATCACGTCACTCCAAATGTTTTAGAGATTATTTTACAGAATAATACTTTAGAGTTCATTTGCTTAATTTTCCTAGCAATCAGTTATTTGGGGAAACATAAAAAGTTATTTGTCTGTAATTAAGATACAATACCCTAAGAGTTATGTGAAAGCCCCTCTAGTTGGATATAGTCTAATAGCCCATCTTCCCTAGAAATAAGCTACATTTATAAGCAAGCTTTCTCTGACTATGTAAGAGTCTCCTTACTTGGGGCTTTGAATAGCCTGGAGATAGTTTTCATTTTCCCCTAGTCCAAAACGGACACGAGCTGTCCTTGAGACTTGTTTCTTACTTGGTCTTCCATCCTCCCACATATTAAAGTGTGCAGTACTGGAAATCTATTTTCTCTCTTTTCCTGTCTCATCTAGTGAGTTGAGACTTTTTTGTTGCTTTCATTCTAATAATGTTGGTTTTACCCTTTTATTAGAGTACTAACTTGTTATTCAGACTCACTTGCTAGGTGGCAGGGGCAATTTTTTAGTCATCTTTGTCCGTAGAAAGTAGTCAATAAATACATATTTCTAAGCCTAGTTATATGACAGATAAAGCATGTTAGGATATTCACTAATTCCAATTTAAAGAGTAAGTTACATAGCTTTTCTTTAGATTCAAATGGAAAGAGAAAGGAGAGGAATTGACAATAAGTAATTACATGCACATTTGCTCAATATATGTTTTTCTAAACATGAAACTGTCTAGGTTCAGACAATAGACATTAGAATTTGAAGTTTAAGATGAAAGTTGATGCTGTTTAAATGTTGAATGAGCCCTTTTAGCTAGAAAGGATGTTTTAAAATTGAAAGAGACTTTCATCTGAAATGTAATAAAGCATGAGCTTTATTTGTGCAAGTATGATTCTTGATATGAATTACAGGGAACTGTTATGTTGTTTTGTCTTAGGTATTTCATGTTATTCTAGACCTATAATAGCAAATGCAAGTGAATGCTAAGAGCATATTAAGGCTTTTTAGTTTATAGCTTAAAATGGAACATAAAAAACCTAAGGGCACTAGTGAAGCTTCTCAGTGGACATGTGATCCTTTACCTCCTGTTATGCACCATGGTAAGATGATCCATACAGGTTTTACACATATTTCTCAGGCTTGGATTATTTTTTTCTCAACATCATTTCTATCTAAGATTTTTTTTCTGTAATTTACTACTCTTTGGTATTCTTACTGGATTTTTGGTCTTAGTATTCATATAGTATATGTCCTTTGATAACTTTCTTTGGTAGCTATCTTTTTTCTTTACTTCCTAAGACTACTTTTAGCTTTCCTTGAGTGTTTGTACTCTTTAAAGAAATGGACAGGAAGCTAGTATATTATAGAGCGAAATCTCCCAATCTAAAGTTATAACATTATATGCAGTCTAAATATGACCCAGAAACATGACACATACAGTAAATCCAGCTGCCAATTTCAAGCAAGAACAAAGCATGCAGCTTATTAATTTATGGCTATCATCTTGACCTTGAATTCATTGAGAAGTTTACCATAATTAATCTCCACCCATGACCAGCATAGTTCTGTATGAAGTTGCATGCGTATAATTGAGACAGAGACGTGGCTGTTCTGCCCCTCACAGAGGAACTACTTTGCTCCCTGATGAGAAGCCAATTTATGATAGTTTAGAAGTTGACCGATCTATGAGACTATCTAAATCCACATGACTAAACTAAAGTTTTGATCTCTTTTCTGATTTCCAGCTTTAATATTCTGGCCCAAGTAAAGAAAACATGAAGTTTCCCTTCATTCATTCCCCTTTCAGAAAATTATTTCTACCCTTGTCATGAAATAAAGAGTACTGTTGAGCAATTTTATTTTAGATATGGGGTGGCCATGCCTGCAGAAAGTGAGGAAGAAAAGAATATTTTTTTTAAAAAATTGTGTGAAGTATTTTACTTTGGATATGAAAAAGAAAGGCTTACTAAGCATTACATGTGTAGGAATAGTGAAGATTCCTATAACAAAGAAGTTAATGAACTTTTAAACAAAATAAACGTTCCCTTAGTAAGGAAGGAGAGGCAAGTTATAGTCATCTAACAATATCATTTGCTCCCTTTTCCTTAACTAAGACTTTTTTTTTTCCAGTTTAGCATTGTACTCAATTAAAATGCTCACCTTGTTAACGTTTTTAAAGTCAGGCGTAGTCATACGATCTAGTTCTGGTCAATGGGATATAGTTAGATGTCATTCAGTGGGTGTTCTTACAAAACTTTTAAAAGGAGAAAGAATTGGCTGGAACCTGCTTTTTGCTTTTTGCCCTTGGCCTTTCCCTTTTCTCCTGTGTGGATGCAGTGGTTGGAGACAGAACAGCCGTATTGTGAACATGAGGATTAAAGCCAAACTCCACGGAGGGTGGAATTGAAAGTAAAAAGAAGGCCTGGTGGGGATATTGTGAAGCTCCCATATCACGTCTTACCTGTTTCCTCTGTCTCTTTTATTATGAGAAAAGAAAATCCTGTTTAGTCATTATTACTGTGCAGCTGACAAAATCTCAATGGATACAACCAGCTTCTGTTAATAATTTTTTTCACGTAATGCCATGTTGAAAACATTGTATTGTTTTCATAAGTGCTATAAGTTAGAATTACTCTTGATAAAGGAAACTCAAAGTAAAAATAGAACAGTCTAATCTGGACCCTGACAATCCTCTTGAGTGTTTTATCAAACCAGCAAGCAAAGGCCGCTTGGTCGACTTAAGCCTCCTGCTTGAGCACCATGTGTTGTGGAAGATTTGTGGACGACTCTTAGGTGTTACATGTGCTTTTCCAGCTCAAATGATTTCATGATATTTAGCACGATTTCCGTGGGATATTGCTGAGAAACTAACAGAAAGTACTATTTATCCAAATTTAACTATTTCTGTGCCTAGGCATTCTATATGCACTGTGATTTAAATTACCCTATAGGTGTCGAAATTTTCATTATGTTTATACTTCAAAGATGGAAATAAAATACGAGTAAAACAAAAGAAAGCAGAATGCATTTTTTGAGAGCAAAAACTTTTTAAATTGCCCATGACCATAATTTTAGGGAAAACAACAACAATTAATAATTACTCAAGAACCATATAATTAAGTAAACATTGTAGTTCAATCTCTGATTTTATACCAGAAAATATAGTAAGAGAAATGCATAATATTTACGTACCTAGCCTGTTTATTAGGAGCCCAACTCCTAAACTAAAATCTTCCTAAGAAATTCACCATTATATTCTGAAATTGAAAACAAACACACAGTGAAGTGTATTTGCTAATATTCTACAGGAAATATCAAGTAAACTGTCTTTATATGAAAAGGCTGTCATTCTTTCTGATATTTAAGAAAGAGTAAGGTGTACAAAGTGAAAGCCTACTACTTTTGAAAACCTAAAGTGTTAGATTTATTACTCCTTGTGCATAGATATTTAAAATCACTCTTTGTTCCTTGCTAAAAATAGACATTATCTTTTAAAGTCTTGGAGTGATTTATATGAGTAAATGTATAAAAAAATAAGTTTTATGCCATGATAAACACACTACATATAAACTTAAGAGAGTGAATATTGGCCAGGTGCAGTGACTCATGCTTGCAATCTTTACAGTTTGGGAGGCCAAAGTGGGAGGATCACTGGAATCCAGGAGTTTTAAGACCAGCCTGGTCAACATGGTGAAACCCGTCTCTACAAATCATACAAAAATTAGCCAGATAGGTTGAGGCTCATGTGTAGTCCCAGGTCCTCGGGAAGCTGAGGTGGGAGGATCACTTGGGTCTGGGATGTTGAGGCTGCAGTGAGCTGTGATTGCATCACTGCACTCCAGCCTGGGTTACCGAGAAAGACATTGTCTTCAAAAAAGTGAATATTATAGATGCCTTATTTTATTGATCATAGTGATCATAATGGTAATTAGTTGCTTAGTTTAGTGTAAACAGTGTTTTATTAACTTAAAGTCCTAAGGCCTAGTAATCACTAATCAGCTGTGATACCTTAGGTAAGGTGAAAAACTTCTCTAGATTTGAATTGTCTCATTTATAAAGGGAAAAATATGAAGTATTCTTCGATCTCTATTAATTCATGAATACATGTGTGTAATGTGTTGCACTGAGCGTATTCTACATCAAAAAATTGCAGATGTCACCCAAGAGGCATAGGGCAAAGAAATTTTTAGAAACACAGTTTTTAGGATCTGATCCATAGTCCTTCAAATATTATGTCCTAATTGTTATTGTTTCTCCTCTTTGAGTGGCTGCTCTTACTGAGATTTAGTATGCAGCCGGAGGAGGAAGCTTTCTTCCAACGACCACCAAACTTCCTCATCTTGTGCAAGAGGGCTGCTTCTGAGGTCATTCGACAAACCTGTTATGCCAGTCACTCACTTCTGTATGCTGACTCTTGCTTGTCCTTCTGGGAGCCAGTCTTGGGGCAGGTCAGGAGACATACACTGGCTACCTTGATTTCCTTTATTTGGATGTTTCTTTTTTATAGCCTGCCATCTGAATAGAAATTACACTAAATGATATCCTTGACCTTGTCTGGTAAATGTGTTTGGAATTTGTGAATTGCTTCATTCTGATCAAATGATCTAAGTAGGTGAGGAAAGGATACAGCAGGTAGCACTCGATACAATTTATAATAGCTTCTTCCCCTTTTGTCTCACCTGCCAGCTAACATAGTATACACACACACACACACACACACACACACGCACATGCACACGCACACACACAGAGGGAATCAGTATCACATTAAATTTATGGTCTTATTCCCTGGCCTCATCTTGAACCCCTAGCACAATGGCTTTTTGCAATTCATCAGAAGAGAAACTATAAGAAATTAATGAATGAATTGGCCTCAACATATCACCACCAAAAGAAAACAATTCAAAATTTAAGATGTTTAACACCCTTTAAACCACCACGTTTATTCTCTTATTGAAAGGATCTCATAACAGAATCTTCATTGTCAACATCATTGTCATCAAGTTTTTAAGTATTATTAAGATGAAGACAAGAACAGGTAATTCTAATTTAGCATCGTGTTTTGAATAGATTCTGCTTCTAGTTTCCAGGGCTCTGAAGGCATCTAGGTAACTGAGATAATGTTCTGCACATGATCCTTCTCTTATGCTTGGTGCATATGCTTGTAAAAAGCCTGTTTGTCAAAAAAAAATGTATCAATTAATCTTAATGATACAAATATTTGCTTAATAAGACTCATTAGGGAGCCAATATTAATCAAAGGCTCAGAATGATCTGTAATTAGCACTTTAATGTTACATATATTAGTGGATGGTTTGAAAGTGTTCAAGGGTTTTTTAAATGTTTTATTTCTTATTTTATTTAAAATATTTTATCTAACACTCTCTTTAAATTTCTTAATCCAGGACATCCTTGACTTTCACCTAAACTATAGTCCTAACCAAGCCTCCACTTAAACCTTGGTCGCAGAAAGCTCAGACAGTAACTTTTACATAACATCAATCAAAGCAGGCCTGTCCTCAGATAAAGCTCTCCAAAGCTTTTCCACAGACTAAAATAAAATCCAAGTTTCCATCCTGCTTACATTTACTGACTCCCTCACATTGTATGTTCCAGCGATGCCAGCCCTCTTTATGCCTGAAGACTTGTCTCTCCGAGGGGCTTAGCATTTTCCGTGTCCTCTGCCAGAAACACCTCTCAGTGACTCCCTCTTGTCTTTTCTATTTCAATTTAACTGACACTCCAGGAATACCTTCCCTGACTCCTGAATCCAAACTATGCCCCAATTCAACAAGTAACTCTCACAGCTTTTCTCTATTTCTACTCTTTTTTCAGCACTTGTTGCAATTGGAAATATTCTTTATTCTTTTTTGTTGATTTATTGAATTCTTTATGATTTGTCTCTCAGTAGATGTGAGCTTCATGAAAGCAAGCACTTCTTGTTCAAAGCTGTATTCCTAAAACCTAGAATAATGCCTGTCACATAATAGGCACTCAATATATACTAGTTAAACTGAAAAGTACCTGTTAGGTAGAATCCTTTCTTCATCTCACATTTTCTGACTTAACGTGGCTACAATTCATGAGATTTAAAAAATACACCTGGACTAGTATTATTTATTATTTTTGTTATAGTGAGAAGTTTTATTTATAGGAAATACCTGATTTTTCACATAAAATCTTTTGTTCATTTCAGTGAAAACTTTGGAAGAAATGAAGGAACCATAGTGACTGTTGCGAGGCCTGCACAGTATCTCTTTTCCTTAAGAATTTCAAAACTTCATGTAGGCTGCTGATCTTAATAATACTTTTCTTCTTTTACAATATCTTTTTTTAAAGAAATAGCATGTTTGAAATTCTACTTGGGAGGGCAACCTACTGTGTAAATTGCCATGAGTTTGCATCTCATCTGATTCTAAAGACTCTCTACCTGTTTTACTATAAATTTGTTTGACTTTATCTTTGCTCCCAACTTATCCGGTGTTCTGTTGTCTACCTGAATGCCGCTCTGTTTTCTTTGTGAACTCAAGTCTAAGAGAGATTAAAGTAAGGCCAGCTGAGTGATTTTCCAGTAAGAGGCCACAGTTTATTCTAATTTTTTTTAGAGCTGAAGCAAATCACAGAGTCTGAAGTGAGAAGAGAGAGCCTGTGGTGTGGCTTCTTGTGGACGGTAGTATCACCTGTATCTGTACTCCAAAATGAATGTATCTTGTGCCCCATGGTATTTCCTGACAGCCCACAGCAGAGGACACCTTATTTCTTTATAGGCTCCATTTC
This sequence comes from Papio anubis, assembly GCF_008728515.1. Classification (NCBI taxonomy): domain Eukaryota; kingdom Metazoa; phylum Chordata; class Mammalia; order Primates; family Cercopithecidae; genus Papio; species Papio anubis. The sequence continues at coordinate 629,389 of NC_044977.1, forward strand.
CATTTTGATACGATAAAAAATACGATTCCTATACAGGTAGATGATCCCTGTTCATAGTAAACCATAAAGAAAATACTTGTCCTCTTTCCTCTGAGCCTTTAATGTGGTAACAATCATGTTTTGAAATTCTGTAAGAGATATGATGTAAGCTAATTGAGATTCAATTAGCACATCACATGCTTTTTGCTATGCAGACGCTAACTGGGGATCCGTCTATTAGAAATTACTCATTGCTGGATGAGAGCTAGATGAATAGCAATTTAGACCTTGAAAGACATGCAAGACTATAAATGGAAGTAAAAGTGATGCTAATGGAAGATCACCCAAGAACTTTTCAGAATTCCCCATTGAGAAACGCTAATTTTCATATTTGACATTAGGGCTTATGATAATGACAAGACCTCAAGATTGAGTACAATTATATCCATAAAATGTATTGCAAATATCTTGAAAACTACCTATTAAATTGAATCTTGGAGCTGGATTTGTCTCATTTTCTTATAATGACTCACAACATGAGAAATTGGGATTTACTTTTCTTTGTTATTAATGACCAACATAAATCCACATTATGTATCTAATTATTCAGAAGAACCAAAGTGATCTTTTCAAAACCAAAGACAAAATGTCACTCTTCTGCTCAAAACATGGTGATGGCTTATCTTCCCAAGAATCAATCTCAAAGTTCTCACCATGGCCTTGTAGGTCTCTGCCCTCATCACCTTCCTCTCCCTTGGTTCATCCGTTGAAGTGGCTGGGTCTCATATCCTATTTTCTTAGTAAGGACACAGAATGTCATTGTTCCTTACTATTTCCTTAGTAGAGAATATCTATCTACATGGCTCATTCCCTCATGTCACTCTGCTTTGCCCAACAGTCACCTTTTCAGAGAGATTTTCCCTGATTAAACCATTTAAGGTGGAATACTCCTCTTCCCAGAACCATCATACCAATACCCTTTACCCTGCTCTGATATCCTTCTTAGTACTTGCAACCAGACACACTGCATTTCATTTATTTATCTCTAATCTATATTTTCACCGTTAAAGACTAAGTTTCCCAAGGTTAAATACTTCAGATGTTTCTCTATGACTCTATCTCTGATACATATTAAGCACTTAACAAGTATCTGTCCACTGGATAAAGGATTTATGATCCTTTGCTTTTAGGCTTCATCTAACTAAATCAGTGAATTGTGAATTCACTAATGAAAAAGAACAGAGTAAGAATTCTTACATACATTAGTAGAGACTAGCCTTCCTCTTCTAGTACTGCTATTGTTAAAATTGCTTACATAAGATTAAAATTTTAAAATCTTTATAGTATATAATCCTTTGAAATTCAAGATATTTCTTTACTGTGTGGAAAGCAGGTATTATGAAAAGTTTCTGTTTTCTCAGATATTTATAGTAAATTGTATGCTGAAAAAATTATTCTATGTCTGATCACTTACACAAAAGTATCTCTTCAAATTTACTTATCATTAATTAGTTTTTATTAAGCAGAGAAATAATAATTAATAAAAGGGCAGTTCAGTCCAAAATTGCTTTTTACAGCATTATTTTCCAGCATTTTTTCATTGCATTCCAAGCAATAAAAATTACAATCAAAAGCATATTTTGTTTTAAACTATAATAGAATAAATAATAGCATTGCCCATAATACTGTTAGCCAAATTAGTGTGCACCCAGTATAGAATGTATGCAGAAATAATGTCATAAGCAATTTTATATGAATTTCATTTTTAACAAATTTTAATTTCCTAAACTTGTTCCTTTTAATGTCAAAATAACTGCTTTTTATCTTAGAAGATGGTTGCACAGAAATTATGTGCCTTAAATTTATTATATCATGTGAAATAATCAATTTACCTGCCACTAGTTAAAATTCCTAATCTCAGCTCATCTAACATTCTGAACAGTTGTAGAGAGAGATTTTCTCATTTACCCATCTTGACCCCGTCTCTTGAGAGACCGCAATATTTACACCTGCCCATTTCAGCATGAACCTGTCAGAGCATTTAGACAACTCACATGGCAGCAAAAAGCTCCCAGACTGACTGTTTCAAGAGATGGGAAATGGAAGCCGCCTGTTTCTTGAGAGCTGGGCCCTGAAAATAGCATGATTTCTCTTTTGCCATTTTCTCCTGGTCTAAGAGTAGAATATACATTCCTTGTATCAGGACTTGGGATCTATGTTCCCCTCCCTTGAGTCAGACCCTACTCAGGATCTGAATGTATAGCAGGAATTCCAATTGACACTAAAGACACCTTGAGATGTAGGGGAGTCTATTTTGCTATGAGAAAACATCCTCTCTCGTCGACGTTAAGACCTTGTTTCACCAGTTTTATTCCCTTCCCCAATGTATTGTAGAAAATCTTAGTCTGTGTTTGAACAAAAATGAAAACAAAACAAACCATCACAATAAAAGAACCTTCCCTTGACTCCGTAGGACTCTTTTATTACGTATATTTTTCTATTCCATTCATCTTCAGACTTCTCACTAGAGTACTATGTAAGCAGTGTCTCCATGCCTGCTACTCTATCCATGGTAATGTGGCTTCTTTCCCAGGTGTTTTTGCAGAAATGGTTCTCTTTCCTTCAATGGCTTTGTAATTCTGAACACAATGAACCTTCATTGCTCAGGTATTAACAGCCTTCTCTGATGCCTTTGACACTGTTTATCCCTCCTTAAATCTGGAAATCGTTCATTGGTCTTCTGAATTGTCACAATCTCCTGGTTCTCCAGTTTCCACACTGTCTTCTCTTGAGACTCCTCTTGCTTGGTCTGTAGATATTAGCTTTCTTCAGAGTTCGGCAACTAGGCTCTGCTCTTTTCATTCTGCAGTATCTCGTTGTGTGATGTCATTTTTGTTCACACTTATAAATGACCCGTCTATGCTGATGACTTACATAGTTAGATCTCTTTCTCAGAATTCCTAGCAGAACCTCAGATCTAACATCCAAATGCCAAATGCCAGCTCTGTGTCTCTGAGTAGATAGATGCTTCAAATTTGACCTGTCTAACCTGAATCGTTCTCTCACATTTATTGTATCTTTTCGGCAACATCAGCGTTCATTAGGTCAGTCATGTAATAAAACTGGGCTCTATCTTTGGTTTGTCTCTCTCTTTGTCCTTTTGCAACTCTCCAGCTACTTATACCCCTTAAATAACAAAGTCCTGTTGATGTACATACTAAATATTTCCTGGGTTTTAAAACTCTCCTCTCAATTCCTACTAACGCTGCTCTAATTTGTCTAATATTACCTTTTGAAAGAAGTATTACAACTGCCTCTTGTTTCTCTACCTAGACGTGTGTCCACCCACATACCAGAAAGAACTCTGAAGACGTGACAGTAACACCACTATGCTTCACAACTTTCAATGTCTCTCCATTGCCAAGAACAATATTTTTAAAACTGTCGATAGACACTCATTAATAAATTATAAAATTCGTTTAGTAGATCTCAATGAGTGTATTTAATGAAATAGAACAGGCTATGTAGAGTATTACAGAGAGCTTTGCATTTAGTAAAAGTCAGATATGATCCAACTGGTTCAGGTGTGTGTGTACACCTACTGGGTAGCAATAAATTTTTAGGAAGTATGAAGGTCCCTAGTAATTACATGTAACTGCTTCAATGCACCTTCAAGAATCAACTAGACAGGCCGGGCGCGGTGGCTCAGGCCTGTAATCCCAGCACTTTGGGAGGCCGAGGCGGGCGGATCACGAGGTCAGGAGATGGAGACCATCCTGGCTAACACGGTGAAACCCCGTCTCTACTAAAAATACAAAAAACTAGCCGGGCGCGGTGGCGGCGCCTGTGGTCCCAGCTCCTCGGGAGCCCGAGGCAGGTGGATCACAGGGTCAAGAAATCTAGAGTATTCTGGCCAACATGGTGAAACCCTGTCTCTGCTAAAAATACAAAAATTACCTCGGCGTGGTGGCGGCGCCTGTGGTCCCAGCTCCTCGGGAGGCGGAAGCGGGAGAACGGCGGGAACCCGGGGGCGGAGCTTGCAGGGAGCCAAGATGGCGCCGCCCACTCCAGCCTGGGCCACAGAGCGAGACTCTGTCTCAAAAAAAAAAAAAAAAATCAGCTAGACAAAAATTTCCCTACTGTTTATCCTAGCCAGGCACTAGGCCAGGTGCTGACTCATATGTCATTTCCTTCCCAACTCTTCTTTCCTCAGGTTGAGTTTCATTCCTTCCCCGGCCTCCCCATGATAACCTACGCACACTTCTCTCATTGCACTCGCCCGAGAAAGGGTGTCTCCCCCAGGAGTAGTTACATCATTAGATTCATGCCCCCTGCATCGTGGACATTTTCTGGCAGAGGGCTGACACACAAGTGAATCCAAGCATGTGTGTGTGTGTGTTTGTGTATGTGTATGAATTTATGAAAGTTGTCTAAGCAGTGCTTTGCTTTACTCTTTAATTTGAGCACAAGGGTTAGAAGTACATGAAGAAGTTTGCTTCATTAAAATAAAGATGATTTATTCCTATCTGTAACCTTCTTTGGGTATCGTGTGTTTATTCTTGAATATTCTGTGCACATAAAAATATGTTAATCAGAGAAAAGTGAAGGGATATTTACAATCTGTTATATACATAATTGTATATGAGTCTTTGCACATGCTGTATTGACTACACATTTGCTGATGTGAGAAGAAGCAAAACAAGAAACTTCAAGATTAGCTGCATATCAAATGTTTACTATAGTATTTGCACATTGAATGAGACATAGTTTTTAAGTTGATATTTTTAAACTGTGACTGCTGTAGGTTTTTGTATAACATCAACATCACTTAAAAAATGTAAAGCTTTACATCAATATTTCTGGCTCCTGGCAATTATTTGACCATATCAACTTGTTTCACTTCCAGAAACCAGAATAGTCACTATATCATTAAAGTTACTAAGTAATTCACATCACATGTATCACACCACTAAGATGTCCTTAGGTTTTCCATAATATCAGTACATAAGCCAGCATTAAAGAATAAAGCAATAAAAAATATAAACTATATCTAATGGGATGTGTATTAGAAGAGATTACTTAGAAGAAATTGTGGTTAAAAGAGTGTTCCCCTACTTGATCTACAAGAAGAGCCACTTGATTGTCAACTGATAACGTAGTTAAGTAGCTGGCATGAATTTCTTTCTGTTACTATTAGGTTATGTGTGTTTAATTATAACATGAAAAAATACATGACGGGGTCTTTTTGTACAAATACAACAATTTTATATTTTCCTTTTGTTACTTTATACATTAAGAATAATGTTTCCACAACCAGAACTATACATAAGTGCTTATATTTCCTATTTGCATTAAAGAATCTTTATGTACAGAGTCTAAGAATATTAATGTCTCATTCTATACAGAGCTAAGAATTTTAAAAGTTCCTGACATTCAGACTTGCCTCTCCCAACAGACTATTGCTATCAAGGTTGAACAACATGTACCTAGTAGAATCTAGCTGATTTCTACCTTAGGTAGAAATTGATGTGAAATTCTATAAACAATGTTCAACCTAATTAAAATAATTCAGAGGGCTTAACCTTTTGTTTGAAAATAGTTTTTATATGGCAAAATACTTGACATCTCCAGCTCCCAAGCTGTCCCTTAACCATGAGAACGCTGTCTTTTCCTAAGTTGCATCTACATCTATAAAAGATATCTCCTATTTCAGGTTAGCTGATGGGAATAACTTCAAACACTGAGCATAGAAATTGAATCTTTGTGTAAGGAAGTGAGTCAGAATCCTGCATTTACAGATTGTTAATCTCTGAGTTTGTCATCATGGGAGTGGGGTGAGACCAATGCTTGCACATGCTTTTATCATTACTGCCCAAATCCAGTGAGACAAACAAGGAAGCCTTTGCTTCTCTAGTACTAACTCCATTACAACCCCACACAATGATGAGGAATAGGAAATGCTAACCCTACCCCAACCTCACCAAACATGCATCGTGAGGCTCTTCTGGAACCAGATCAAACACTTGACCATAAATGGGGAATATGGAGATCTTCCCTGAAGAACAAGGAGATTTTCCTTGGACATTATTGGTTGACAGTGAAGGCATGGAGGGATAAGTGAATTAAATCCAGTTCCATATGTGAGCATCATCATGAGTTCACTTTCCCCACCAAACTATTTCTTATTTTCTTTCTAAATCATTAAGAAGTAAGAGCATCTACTCAAGGGAAACAGTTTCATTCCATGGAACTAGAGAATCTAAGTCAAATTGGAATAAATTCCACTGGCATGGCCTTGATTTTATACTTTTTGTAATACTAGAAACCTTTATTATGGTTTTGAATAAAAGTTGGCTTTTTCCTCTCCCTGCCTGATTATAAAGAGCTCTGTTTTTGCTAACCAGGAAGAGTAGAATGTGATATAAATAATTTTTTTATTCTTTTATTTGATAATTGAGAAAGGAAGAGTGTTAGTTCAGCACACTGCATTTGAACAGAATGTCAGTTTGGCTATTTTGACTTTATACAAGTCTGTAAATAAGAATGCATTTATACGTGCATAATTAAGATGGACAGTTTTATGGACACATCTTGGATGGAGCACTTGGATGGCCCATAGAACCCTCTGTTTGTCCCTATCGTAGTACTTACTGTATTGTGTTAAGATGCTTATTGACTTAAATGTATTTCCCAAAAGGTGGTGATTACTTTGAAGCCAGCGACTATGACTTGTTCACTTCTGTATTTCCAGTTCTTAATAAAATGGCTTACATACCATAAATAAATTGGTGCTCAACAGTATGGTTATTGAATGTAAAAATGAAGATTGCATCAGCTGGTTTATGACATGTAACAAACCACCCACAGAGGTGGTGCTTAAAACTAATCGTTATGATTGTTGATGAGTCTGTTGGTCATCTGAGCATTCCTGCTGATCTTGTCAGACTAAGCTGATTGCTGCTGGGCTCACTCATGCTTCTGCGGTCAGTAATGGACTTGGTCATGGGCCATGATATCTAAAATGGTCTTTTTGTCACATCTGATGTTTTTCTCTCTACTAGCATGGCTAATGAAGGTGGCTATACCATGTCTCTTGTCATCCAACAGTCTAGGGAGAGTTTGTTCACATGGCAGCAGATGGTAGGAGTTCCAAGAACTTAATAAAAATTACAAGTCCTCTTGAAGTCTAGATTCAGAGGTACAGTTGCATTTTTGACTCATTTATTTTATCAAAGCCAGTCTGAAGACAAACTTGTATTCAATATGTGGAAAAAAGGAATCCCCTCTCCCCCATGTTTTGATGGAAGGACTATGAGTTATTGTGGTCACTTTTGAAATTCACTACAGATGATAAAGCATCCCGAATGTCACAAGAGACTAAGCTACAGGGAAATCTGAAATCTCCTTTCTGGGACATTAGCAACGTCATTAATACCTTAATCCTTTTTCTGCCTGGGATCTGAATCCCTTTCAAAAGCCCACATTTATTTAGGTCAAATAATTAAAATGAAGGCAACTAACTTAAATTTAATGACTTAAAATTTCATTTTAGACAGCCATAATAAACACAAGGAGATAAACACAGTAACAGTTTAATGAAAAATAGCTGTGTTCTCTAAACAAAAAAATAGTAAGAATATCAATAGTGAGTCACATTTTTACACATCTCTGTATATTAGGTTTAATTTAAAAATAGTTGGATTATCAAATTAAAAAAAAAAAAAACCTTACATGCTAGTTACTAGCTTTACTTCTTGTAAAATGTTTTCCTTTCAGTTATCTCAATTGTCCAACCCCTTAGCCTCTGTCTACCTGGGGAGGCTAGACGGAATTGAAAATCTAAGCAAAAATCCTACTCTGGTAATAGAAAACTGTTTTGAGAGCTGGAAATTTCAGTGGCCTGCTGCCAGTGGTTTATTTTAGTTTTATTTTATGTCTTGATTCCACTCAACCTTAAGAAAACCATAGCCTGGATAATCATAGTTCATTTCTGAAGTGGGCTCAACAACAGAAAGGATTCACCGTTCTTTTAACATTCTTTTATCAGTGTAACTATCATTCGCTTTCTTCTTCTTCTTCTTTTCTTTTTCCGATGTTCTGTAGCACCGTAGCATCAAATATTATAAGAACCCCTCCAGAGTTCACGGGCATCATGAGACGGAATCACTGAGTTAGATGATATCTGTAAAGAGATATTGAAGATGTCATTAAAATAAACATCAAGCATTGTGAGGTAGAACATGAAATTCTAGATAAAGTGGTTTTCAGAATCAGATTTCAGTAAAACTGTGAGACCGAGGAAATGTTGTCTTGGCAACCTATGAGTTACTTTAAATTTTGCATCCTACTTTGTGTTAGAAAGTTTTCTATATTCACTAAAATCCTCCCTGATGATGCTTGGGTAGTTTTTGTAAGCAATATTCAAGGATAGGACTATTTCAAAACCAGGAAGAATGGCTTTAATCAAAGACAAATAGATAAGGGTGGCAAACTTTGTATCACACTGTGGAGGTCACTAACTACTCAAATAATCTTGAGTACTCCCACGCATGCAGTCATGTATTAATCTAAAAAACATTTATTGAGCACCTTCTATATATCAAGCCCTGAGCCAATTATAAAGAAGAATGAAGTACATCCTTATCCTCAATAATTATACTGCCTGGAAAAGAAAGCCTACAGCTAAGTTGATGATAAAATATGAAGTAGAAATGAATATAAAGTGCCCAGGTAGCATACAAGGAAAGCAACTAAGTATTATCTGGAGAGCTACTGGTGAATTAATGAGGCACTTATATAACATAGAAGATGGATTAAAAAAAAAAAAACTAGTTGCAAGTAGAACTCAAGCAGTGTGAATGGCACAAACCAATGCAAAAAACTAGAAAGTAATTTAGTGTCTTTGAGAAATTTTTCTAAAGCATAAGTTACATTGTTTTGGGGAAGATAAGAGTAGATTTAGGTAAAATATTATAAAGTCAGAATTGCTAGTGTTCAAATTATTGATTCATGTGCAAACATTGTTATCTAGTGTAGCACATGCTCTGATCCTTCTAAGTCAGATTTCAATCATTTATCTTCTATGCCCTTCATAGGCACTTGGATTCTGTTACTTTTCATATTGCATTGTACTGTTTCATAGTATCTGTATTTTTACTTTAACCCGGAAAATAAGACTATCTTATATTTCTATCTCCTTCATGTGGAAGAATGCAAAGTACTTGTCATATTTGTTGACTGCTTTTCTATCTTCCCAAATTATCTTAATTCTTCCTATTCTTAGTCTTAAAATAGTTGTCCACTTTCTTGGTGAGCCTACTTTATTGTTCCAAACTAGTAACACCAACTGATAACTTTGAACCAAAACAAAGAATTCACTTACATCTAAATCGGTTTCCCAGTCCCAATGGATTCAGCAAAAACACTGAGCCTTAGAAATGTACACCAGTGGCCAAGCATCTTCACACAGTGTCATTTGTACCAGGGTTTGTCCAAATACAGAGAACCACACAGTCAAAGAAACCATGGATTTCACTCAAGTTATCTATTTGAACAAATTTGTTTGTATCTACTGTTCTTTTATTATCCCCATGTATGCTTTTAATCAGCTAGATGTAGAGTAGTACACAGTCTCTGCTTCCAGCTTTTAAAGACTTGTGAAAATCTGAGAATCAGTAGTGACCCACTATCTGGTAATACTACTGAGCAATATGAGCTCACTGCCCACAACAGATAGAAACCAACACTATAGCAATGACTTTTGCGAAAAGAAAGTCTTTATTGCCAGGCTGGCCAGCAAGGACACAGGTGATGCAACTCACATCTATCTTACTAATTCAGGGTCTGGGGAAAGTTCTAAGGGGCCAGAGGACAAGGGAAAGGATTAAGAAATGTTCATCTGGCAGAGTCTAATTGAAGGACTTCAAATTTGACCATTTACGGTAAGGCAGGTTGAGGAGGGTTTTAGCTCCTGATCTTTTGGGCCAATGGACCCCTGAGTTTTGAAAAGGTTTCAGGGTTTAGGTTCTGGTCATATCCTGGTCTTCTTGGTTCCACAGGGAGGAATCATGGGTTCTGGGTGTTGCTAAAGGTCAAAATTTTTTTCTGTTGTGCATGCTTGGGCTACATGATTGACAATTTTGACTGTGTCATTCCTACAAGGTAACTTGACATTCTGTCATCAACAGAGTACACCCAGGTTGGGCTGGTCCTGTTATAGTAAGGATACATCAAGTCTGAGAAAATATTCAGAAAATTCAATTTCTTGTGGCCATATTCAGAAAATTCATGTCTATGGAATTACATGCAAACTTATGGTGAAAGAAATAGTCATAAAATAACTCATGAGAGATCTTCCAAATACCTGTTTAAATTAAGAATGAAATCCATAATATTGGCATAAAACAAGGTCCTATGCCTGCATTGCACTGTTAATAGGATAGCCCCATGAGTGATTTAAGGCATATTTAGATGTCATGCTTCAGGCAATGTTGCCTTTTATTGACAAAAGAGATTGCATGATGGTTGTTTTTGAGAAGTTATTGCTTTCTGTGCAAGAGTCCTGCACACAGAACAAACGAATTGGGCTTCTGAAACTGTGAAATTGCTACTGAATATTACCTGAGGAAAATTGATGTGATATGAAAGAGTTGTGATATTGTAGGCATTCTCCCAATTGTTCATTTTATCCCTGCTAATCTCCTGGCTTCCTTGCTTCCAGCTTTTTTGAAGTTATTTTTATTTTCTCTGTTTTACACTTCAGCGAATGCTCTCCCTATGTGAGAAAAACCGAAGACCAAAGTTCATAGATGTTTACTGTCCTTTTGTCTAACACATGCATGTCAGAGTCTTATGCTAAAAATATCTAGCAAACTGCTTGTGGTTTTTTTTTTCTCTTATGAGTAGAAAGGGTACTAGCTTGTATATGTATTTTTTTCTTAATGAAAATATGCTGCTATTATGACTCCAAGAATCATTGATAACCAAACTTGGTGACACGTTTTCAGTTGATTACATTATCATCAGTATCCGTTTTCTAGGATTTAACTCAGTGGCATGCAATTTGGTTCCTGGACACTAATGCATTTCTAGGAGCACATCTGTGACTGAGTGGTTGACTTTAAAGTCACCCTCTGCCACTCCATTTCTGTCAATGCCTCTTTATTAGAAATATACCTAGAGAAACGTCACACATTCTGGCAGCTTGCAGTATAATATGAGATGCCTTCTAGGCATAAAATAAAAATACTAGAAGCACAGTTAAATAATTTTTACCTTCCACGTTGTGATTAGATGAATAAACCTTACAAAATGAAAAAGAAACATCTCTACTCGTTACTTTCCTGCATCTTCCTAAATCCATGTTTCAAAGGAGATCCTTAAATTGATCCCAACCATGGAGACAATGCAGGAAGTAAATTAGTTGCTGAGATGTCAGTTATTTCAAATGTTGTAGGACGTGTTGATTTACCAAGGCATAGTAATAGTATTAGTGATTTATTGGTGTATTTATTTCTTTAAAATGTGTCAACTTACACAAAATGTATAATGTCACCATTATCATAAAAGATCAAGTATCATCCATCCATCAATCCTTCTATTTAAGAAACATTTGAAGAGTAAGATACAGTAGCACACTTCACGGTGCTCAGGCTTTGGTAGGATGCACAAGAATACAAACAATTACAGTGCAGAGTAGTAAGTTTAGTAAAACAAGTTAGTTCATACAAAATATTTTAGAATCATAGGGAACAAAGCCTTCAATTCTGCCTACATATGTCCAGCAATTCCTCAGAGATAAGTTCAATCTTCAGCTGGTTCCAAGGAATAAGTAGTACTTTGCCAAACCAATAAATGGTAGGAGGCATTTCAAAAAAACTAGAGACAATATGGAAATGAAAGAGTCATGAAATTGCTTGACATGTTTAGGAACCTATGAAGTTGGTTGCTGGAGCAAAATATTCAAAAGAACTTGCAGCAAATGCTGCTAAAGAGAAAACTAAATCATGGCCTCTTTGCTATACGCAGCTGAAGGTTTCTCATTATTTTATCTAGGTAATTGTGAGGAGTTATTTATGGTTTCCACCAGAGTAATGAAAGATCATAACATAATATCAGCATTGCTTAGACTGTGCTTAACGATGGAGGGTGGTGGGGACAGAAATAGGAAGGACTGACCATGGAGCAGACATTAACAAATGAAGACATTGTTACATCAAAGAGATGGTGTAGCTTTAATAAGCGCAGAATAATTTGGAATATTAAAAGAAAAGAAGTAATCGATATTATAAGCCACATACTACACAGCTTTGAATATGCAATGAGAAATGTCTTAATGTAGCCCTGTAAAATTGTTCAACTGAAAAATATGTATTTAAACAAGAAGTTTATAAATACTTGAAATCTACACTTTTATTTTTTAAATAAAAATACTTTAAAATATTTTAAACATAAAAACTAGTTTTATGTTATATAAAAAAAAGTCTTTCTATGTAGAACAAATTGATCCTGAGTTTCTAAATGAATCTTGAATGTCGTTGGACACATTTCAGTCTCCTTGTTGAAGAAGAGTTCTTGGGTTATGCTTGTAGTGTCTCTGACACATTCACCAAAATGATACCATGAAATGTAAATTAAATCAGCCAATTTGCAATAACCTCTCATTAAAACAATGTTTAAGAGAAAATTTCTGATTCAGATAACTTGAAAATTCTATACTCTTATTTCAAGATAAACTATGCAAAATATATATAATTGTTTGCAAGTAATTTTTTTAAACATGAACTTTACGGCAAAACTTTAAAAAAAAATGCTTGAAAATGCTTTTCCATAGGTTATTTTGTCATTTATTTTCCATTAAACATGAATGAGCAGCAATATGAAATAGTGCTTTCGACAACCCAGATGATTGCCTTAGGAGATAGCAATAACCTGATCAGCATTACTTCAAGCATTCCCATGTTTAATTATTCCTGATTTAAAGACAATGATTATTACTAGCTTTTGTGTCATGTTTATATTTACGTTCCATTTATGTAACATTCTTGATTCTTAAAAAAAAATCATTGACAGACTTAATGCATATGCCATATCTTCGTGGGCAATAAATTTTTGGTGGGTTTTTTGAATACAATGGTTTGTTTCAAATCTAACACCTGTGTGCTTTGAAGTCTAACTCCTAGAAGGTATTGAACTATAACTCCAGAGCCATTAAAAGACATTTAATATATTTTAATACCAATTAGCTATTCACTTGGCTATAGAGAGATTTTGTACACATTTACTAATTCATCTAGTCTACGAATACGTATCGATAATCTAATATATGAAATAAGTACTTGCAAAGTACTATAAAAGATGAACAGAGATGAATAAAATTTGGTCTTGATCTCAGTGAGCTTAAGAAGCTGAAAGGCAAAGTAAGATATACACATGACCCTCAAACAACCCGAGTTTGAACCAGGAGGGTGCACTCATACACTGATTTTCCTCAGCGTCTCCCACCCAAGACAGTTGGACCACCTCCTCCTTTTTCGCCTCCTCCTTATGGTTTTCCTAATAACATTTGCTTTTCTCTAGGTTACTTTATTGTACGAATACAGTATATAATAGATATAACATATAAAATATATGTTTACTGACTGTTTATGTTATCAATATGGCTTCTAGTCAACAGAGGGCTATTAGTACTTGAGTTTTGGGAAAGTCAAACGTTATATGTGGATTTTCAACTACACAGGAGGGATGTTTTCCTAACCCCCATGTTGTTCAAGGGTCAACTGTATTCACAAACTATCTCAATATAAGCTAGAAAGTAAGATATATGAAGAAAGGTATGAGATAAAGAATCATTGTTTGGAATAAGTAATGATTATTTCTATCACGATATAAAGAAATGATTTATTCATTTATCCAGACAGTATTTTTGATATTCTACTGTAGGTCAGACAGAATTCTTAGCATAAGAACTACTGTAACAAAAAGGTAGAGTCCAAGCTCTGAAAGCATTTACAGCTTACATGAGCGGACTAAAAAAATAAATAAAAAATAAAAAATAAAAAAAAACCAAGCAGATAAATAGCACAATTTCAAAGTGTTTGAAAGGATTAAAAAGAAAATGGACACAGATACATAGCAACTGGATGATTGTTGGAAGGGGTTTAACCAAAAGTGCTCTCTTCAGGGGTGTCAATTAAAATTAGCACATTGGAAATTTTTAAGCAAGAGAGTGAAATTACTGTTTATGAAAAAGTTGGTTACTGAGTTCAGCCTGGGGACTAATGTGGACCAAAATAAATCAAGCTAGGGCAAAGGTCAATTTGGAAAGAAGAATATGTATAACAAGAATATGTTCACTATTATTTTTATTTTATTTTATTCTTATTTTTTTGAGACGGAGTCTGGCTCTGTGGCCCAGGCTGGAGTGGGCGGCGCCATCTTGGCTCCCTGCAAGCTCCGCCCCCCGGGTTCCCGCCATTCTCCTGCCTCAGCCTCCCGAGGAGCTGGGACCACAGGCGCCGCCACCGCGCCCGGCTGGTTTTTTGTATTTTTAGTAGAGACGGGGTTTCACCGTGTTCGCCAGGATGGTCTCGATCTCCTGACCTCGTGATCCGCCCACCTCGGCCTCCCACAGTGCTGGGATTACAGGCCTGAGCCACCGCGCCCGGCCAAGAAGTTTTAACAGTAAAATGCTGCAGCTGTTCTCAAGGCCGAGCGCTGTGGCTCATGCCTGTGATCCCAAAATGTTGAGAGGCCGAGGTAGGCTGATAGCCTAAGAGTTCAAGATCAGCCTGGGCAACACGGCAAAACCTCGTTTCTACCAAAAATACAAAAGTATTAGCCAGGCATGTTGGTGCACGTGTTATCCCAGCTACGAGGTAGGTGGGAGGATCCCTTGAGCCTGGGACATTGAGGATGTAGTAAGCCATGAGTACGCTCCGCCTGGGCAACTGAGTGAGAACCTGGATCAAAACAGAACAGAAAACAACAACAAAAAAGTCTAAGGGCTGTATATTTGCATGAATTAGAGACATAGAGTAGCATTGTGCTTGACAGTGGGATCCCCAGCTTGCCATTAAACCAGGTTTAGAATCCAACATGGCCACGTATTAGCAGTGGGCCACAGAGCGAGACTCCGCCTCAAAAAAAAAAAAGAAAAAAGAAAAAAAGCTTCCTTAGGAGGCTCAACCTAATACTCTTCTATGATTGTTCAATCTGTTAAAAAAAGACAATGAAGTGAATACTTTAGGGCATGTCTGCATTGAATAGGAAAGAAAGAACAGCCAGGGAAGGGACAATTACAGAAGTAGGAAGAGGACATAGAGAAAATGGGTTTTCAAGGAACAGTCCAAATTGTAAATGTTACATGACTGAAGAAGGCCAATGCATCTAATACGTAGCATCCAAGTGACCTTCAAAGGTCGTTCAGCTTCTCTTTGAGACTTAGTGGTTATAAGGAATTAAGGAAATAAAGAGGATTCTGTCAATGAGATCCAGGCTAAGAAACAGAAGAGAAAAAGGTTGGTAATAAAGTTTGTTCCAAGGATAGGTAGACTTGGCATAATTTTAAACTCAGAGTCAAATAAAGAAGAAGAATTTGAATTTGTAAGCCACTTAAAAAATTGAACAATTTTTTGAAAGATGTGGGAAGTACGCGATGGAGTAAGCTGGGGAAAGGCTAGTATTGAAATAGTGTTCTAAAAATAGCAAAAAATAGAAGAGAGAATTTTAACATAATTTCAAGGCTCAGATATGTTTTGTCCTCATCCCTTCTAGTATTCAACGTTTTTAATAGATATTGGAACACAAGTTTTGTCTGTTCAACTCTGTTCGCCTTTATAAAACTATGCAATGGATGAATAGAGAATATATTCAGATTTATAAAGGGGAACAGAGTTGAACAGAATACTAGAAGGAATGAGGACAAAACAGCTTCCAGATGAGATACATAAATCAAAACAGATTAATATTCCCTCTGATGAATATATTGTTGCTTTTGGTGCTTGTATATATTGATGCTTACGGCACTGTTAAGAACCCTGAGTTTACAGTCATGTTATTTTGATTTTTAACAATTTAATTTGGAATTCAAAAACTTTTTATGTCGTTTTCCTCATAAATAGTGCTTAAAATACTTGTCAATATTCTGTTCCAAGAATGCATACAAATTGGATTTTGTTTTTCATTTGATGTGTGTTAAGAGTGGGGAAGACGCATAACTGATGTGCATCTGGCATATCTGATGTGCCACACTGCCAACAGTTCAGATGACTTTATGGTGGTCACAGGTCATTCATAATGAAAAAAAAAAAAAGCATACCGAATTCTGTTAGAATAAACCAAATAATCCCTGACAACATGCAGTAAATGAGAATAAGTGACCTGAAAAAGCAGGATACTTTACTTTGTGAACTCTTTGTAAGGTTACATGAGAGACTCGGAATTTTCTATGTGTCAGGGAAATTTCTGTGCAGGATATTCCCAGAGGATGGAGTGGTTTAAACTTAGACTTCACAGTGGCAGTGTCTGCTGCAGAACTGGCAGATGTCAGAGCATGTGACAAGACAGGCTGGGCAGAACTGCAGAAGAGCATCCCTGATAAGGCACTGGAAGAGAAGGGATTATTTGTTTACAGTTGCAGATTATAAATAAATCTGCCACGTTAATCAAGGGCATATCAATGCTTTCTTTGCTTGCCAACTGCATAGTCATATCAATTGGAGTGAATGAGTTGCACTGATAAATTTTTTTCTAAGTGGTTTTCTTGTAATTGTTACTAAAACTGTCCTTGGTTGCACATAATGCATAGAGAAATGTTAATATATTTCTTGATTTACCTTTTTAGTATGCTGTTTATTCTCAATAAGTAGCTTAGTTCTGGCTTTATAGACAAGAAGCACATAATTGATTTACTGGGTATATGTTAACATTCAGCCATCTAGACCATTTTAGCCAAGCCTTAGGAACCCTGTTTTGGTCATGAGAATATTTCAAAACAAAAAGCAGAGAAATAAACCAGGTTAAAGGGTAAGACCTGTAATTGAGAGCAGGGAGTCTGTTAAGGTTTAAAAATCAAAACCCAAATTTTGGTACTAGTGTGTGTACATGTATTAGTCTGTTCTCATGCTGCTATATAGAATTGCCCAAGACTGGGTAATGTATAAAGGAAAGAGGTTTAATCGACTCACAGTTTCACAGGACTGGGGAGGCCTCAGGAAACTTACAACCATGGCAGAAGGGGGAGCAAACACATCCTTCCTCACATGGGGGCAGGAAGGATAAGTACTGAGGAAAGAGGAAAAGCCCCTTATAAAACCATCAGATCTTGTGAGAACTCACTTGCTATCAAGAGAACAGCATGGGGGTACCCACCCCCATGATTCAGTTACCTCCAACCTGATTCCTCCCATGACACATGCGGATTAGGGGAACTACAATTCAAAATGAGATTAGGGTGGGGACACAGCCAAACCCTATCAATGCATGAACATCCAATCTCTTTGCAGTAAGGCCAGAGACTGCATTTCAGTTCTATATTATTTTGTCTTCAAAATATCTTTTGTTTTGTTTCGTTTTTGAGATAGGATCTTGCTTTGTCTCCCAGATAGGGTCTTGCTTTGAGTGCAGTGGTGCAATTATGGCTCACTGCAGCCTCAACTTGCTGAGCTCAAACTATCCTTCCATCTCAGTCCACCAAATAGCTGGGAGTACAGGCATGCACCACCATGTCTGGCTAACTTTTGTAATTTTTATAGAGACAGGACTTCTCCATGTTGCCCAGGCTGGTCTCAAACTCCTGGACTAAGCCGTACACCCACCTTGGTCTCCCATGCTAAGAATACAGGCATGAACCACCAAGTCCAGCCTGCCAAGTGTCTTTAAAAATTTTTAACTAGTTTCAAATATTTAAAAATCAGATTTTATATAAAGTTTCTTTAGTTCTCTTATAAATCCGACACTTGAAAAATGAACCCATATTTGGGATGGTGCCAATGGGCACCATTGCTATCTAGTTTACATAAGCTGCACAGTCTGTCACCTTATCTACCTGACCCTAGGAAAAGAATTGAAGCAGAGAGATATAGATCAGGTTTTTGACATCCAAGAATTGTGTGACTTGTATGGAAAGCCTACCCGCAAATTAGATATTTGGTTACATACAAAAATAGAATTTGCATAATCACATAATTGTTAAACTCAGGCATTTTTCCAAGGCTTTGAAAATCACACAGTCCACTCATTCTAATATTCATTTTTTTCTTACTCTCCAAATGTTATTTTCATTTAGTTTATTCTCCCTTGCACAAAGTTCAATCTAGATATTGAATCAGTTTCTCTGTGTAGAAAGAGTAGCAAAAAAAGACTGATTTAAGTGGAGAGATTTAGTTCATTAACATATTTATATCCCTTCTGCAGTGTGACTATTCATTTTCCTGTGTTTCTAGATTAGAAACTTCTTGTCATAAATATATGTCAGTTTCTAAGGCCAACAGAAAATAAGCTACCATCAGCTCCATGTGTGAAAGGTGACTAGAAACTGGATGATCTGATACTAATTAATTTGATGATTTAATGAAACAAATTTTGTTTTACCCTTGAGTATCAATCCTAAATGTGTACATCCTTATATTTAAACTGAAATACCAATTTTTAAAGAATAAAAGCTATAACAACTGAAGTCATATTTAAATATAAATTCATTTGATATATAGTAATATGTATATTGATTTTAACATACATATTTCTGAGGATGTATTCATAAGCATTTAATAAACACATATTTTTAGACTAGTTTCACCTATACTCAGAAGAACACAGATTATCTTACTAATGCAAACTAGATCTTTCTTCATATCCCTCCCTCCCTCCCTCCCTCCCTCCCTTCCTCCCTTCCTCCCTCCTTCCTTCCTTCTTTCCTTCTTTCCTTTCACAAGTATTTATTGAACACCTACTATATCTCAGGTATTGTTCTAGGGATGTAACAGCGAACAAGACAAGCAGAAGATTCAGCACTCATAAAGGTTGTATTCTTTATTCCATCTATTTCAAAAATACACTTTTTAAAGGGATTTTTAGGGTGTTTTTTTTTTAAACTCTAAAAGGTTGCATGCCATTGTGTTTCCTTCTTCAAAATGAGGCCAATTTTCTCTACGTTGATCCTAGAATGGCAGATGTTAAGGTAATTTTCCAAGTATAATTAAGTCTAAATAATCGCTTAGGACAAAATGCTGGGCTACAGTATCAAAAAAGGGAGTTTAAAATACAAGTAGTGTGGGATAGGTTTATGATTATTCTGTTAATTGAGTGTTGAAATGGCATATACTATCATTCATCAAATGCTTAGAAAGTTCCAACTGTGGGACATACACATGCTAGGGGCTGGCAAGAGAAAGGGGAATAAGCTTTGGTCCCTTCACTTGAGCATCACAGGGTAGCTGTGGAGGTTATGAGTACTACGATGAAACGTGTTAAGATAGAAGATACCTTAAAAAGCAGGTGGGAGACTCAGTATACTCCTGCTGCTATAACAAAATTCCACAGGCTGAATAATTTTAAGTGACGGAGATCTATTTCTCACAGTTCTAGAGGCTGGGAAGTCCAGGATTAAGGTGCTGGCATTTGATGTCTGGTGACAGTTGCTCTCTGCTTCCAAGATAGTGTCTTGATGCTGTGCCCTCACATGGCAGAGTCGAAGGGGAAAAAGGTTTCCTAGTTCTCTTCAGCCCTTTTGTAAGGCACTAATCCCATGCATGGGGGCGGAGGCTCTTAAAGGCCCTACTTCCCAATCCTATTGGGTTGGGTATTAGGTTTCAGCATGAATTTTGGAGGGAATGCAAACATTCAAATCATAACAGAAGGTCACAGTAGCAGATCAGAAAGGATTGAGGGCAGGTTTCCCAGAGAAAAGGATGTTTAAGCTGAATCTTGAAGAATCATTTATTATTATTACTATCTATATTAAAAAGCATTATTAATACAAATTAGTATTAATGATTTTATTTATTAGAATAAATGAAAACAGAGATTTTTACTATTTTATCTGCTTCTGAATCTCAATTATCTAAAATTATGTGTTGCACATAATAGGCAATTAATACATTTTTGCTGAATGTGCCAGATATGGTACTAATTAATTATTATGAATTTTTCAAGTCTGCAAAACAGCCGTATAAAGAAGTTATTATAATTATTTTTCCCATTTCACAGATGAGAAAAATGGGGATTTAAAAATTAGCAACTCATTTAAGGTTATGGTAAAGCCAGGAGAGTGACTAGGCAGGGGATTCCAGAGCCTGGTCTGTGGATGAGTGAAGGTTTTGGAGATGACAGATGAACATCATGTTTGTTGCATACAAAGGACAAAGGCTTAAAAATATAGCCAAATCTTTAAGGTTGTTGCATTTCTTCCAAGGAACTATGGGTTTTATTAGTAAAACAAAGGGCAGTTATATGAAAAATTAGAAGCAATGGGATGAAATGATCAGAATTTTACCTTAGAAAATTAAATTAAAATACCATATCAATATTCCTCCAGAGTAGACGAAAATTTCAGGCAGTAGAGTCAGTTAAGAGTTTCTTCCAGCAAACATACTGTGGATCATGAGAACTATTTTTTGTTCTATGCTTCTCTTTTGTAATTACTGGATCACCAACCTGCAATTTGTGCCTTTGTAGATCTCATAACTTGTGCGTTATAATTTTAACTTTTATTCATAAAATGGTTTGAATGTGTAAAGGAAAATGCTTGTTGTAAAGGAACATTGTCCATGTAATATAGTGTAATTTTAGTGATTGTAAATTTACCAAATCTTATTTGTATTTACTTTTCTGCCCCCACACCCAAATTTCATTCATTGCTCCACAACCAGTTTTGCAGGTAAACTGAGCTACTTGTAATTTTCAGAATGTGCCTTACATTTTGTCTTCAGCTCTATATCTTTTTTTCAAGAAAGTTAATGTTAATTGATAACTCTATTTTTTACCTTTCTGGCCACTGTTTTTATGTATCTTTCCATCATCCATCCATTTTTCCATCCATCCATTTATCTATTCAATAAATATTTTATTATTTTATGCTTATAGATATTATCAGTGATAAAGAGTATTATATATTAAACATTTTTTTCTTAAACAGTGCATTTGCCTTAAAAAACTTTTCAATCTAAAACTTTAACTTTCCCGTGCCCACTTTAATTTTTGAATAACAGTACAATTTAAGAAAGAAAACAAAATGGCATTTTAAATCTGTTTTCAAAAACTATACTTAAAAAAAACTATATGTGGAAAATATTATTGCCCTGAAGTCAGAAAACACATTTGAAAAATGGAAGAACTTTTGCCTACATCCTGCTCAAATTTCATTCAGCGTTTATACCTTATACATTGATTTTGGGTATGTAGGTCAGTGCATAATATGCATTGTAAGCTGGTAATGAAATATAAGCAGTAAAAGCTTATTGACTGTGGTATTAGCTGATATTTCAAATGTAGAATCTCCTCAAGAGCTCCCTTCAGGGGATCTTCAAAGAATGTAGCAGAAAAGTTATCCACTATCACGCAATAACACATATTTTAAAGCAAAGAATTTCCACATAGCAAGAATACAGACTATGTTAAGAAAATGATGGAGCTCTAGGTTGGTGTCAAGATGGAACTCTGAATTAGGCTCACCACTACATGTTTTGAAGGGAAGTAATTTGTTAGCTATGAACAGGATATTTGAAAACAATAGGAAGATATCATCTTGAACTGTGATTTATTGTTGAGATGCATTTTCTCCAAATATATTACTGCATGTGCACTCTTCAGCCTATATGCTCCGTACTTATAAATCTTAAATTCATAGCGTTACTGATAAAAAAAAAGTATCCATAAAATACTTTGCCTCTGTATCTTTTTAATAAAAGGCGTACATTATCCCCATAAGACAAGGCTGTTTTCAGATTTGATAGTTTGTATGACACATACAAATACAAACTGTGATAGAGCTTCTTATGAAGTCACTTGGCAATTCATCTTTCCACTTCCCTTTGTTATATACATCTATATTAAAATTAAGTTTCATCGATTACATCTAAGCAATGAATTTTAGCCTCTCAGTTTATTTCACTTGAACATAGATTCCAGAGTTAGGAAACTTATTTCTGTGTTAACACTTTGCATCTTACCTTGGGAAATGAGAGTTACATCTATTTGTAGCTTATTGTTTTCAGTATTCTACTCAGCAAATTGCAGTCATTCTTCACTAAAGCTCAAATGTCCCGTGTGAGGTTAGCAAATTCCTGCCAATTGCCATTGGTTTGGAGCTTAGAATAAAAATTGTCTTCGAATAAGGACTATTTAATTTTAAAGATGATACTCATTATATTTGTTTAGACTATACTCTAATAACTTAATAATTATAACAAATAACCTCTGTTCAAAACACTAAAATATGCCCCACATCCTCCCCCACAAAAATAAATAGTTGGTTTAGGAACATTTGAATCAAATACAGAAACACTATCATCATAAAATCTCACATTTTTTTTTACAATACTGAGTACTTTTATTGGTTTAAACCTTCCAAATAATCAGCGATTACATTCAGAAGTTTAGTTAATGTAATAACTATATGTATATATATAAACTATTTTGTATGTATTTGCATGTATTTTTTGAAACTGTCTTATTACAAATATGTATCTTATGATTTTAACTTGATGGAAAATGATAAGACATACATTAAAGAGATTCTTTTTAGATGATATTACTTAATATGAGATAATTATAACTGTAATTTTTACCAGTATGCTAGACAATGCATCCAAGATGAAATTCATTAAAGTTTCATTACTCTGAGCTGTGTTAGCCCACGTTAGTTAAGTAGTTGGACCTGTACACTTAAATTCATGATCCTAGCCTACTTTATTTATTTTTCATCATGTCCTTTCTCTTTGGCTTTCTACTCCTCTGTAGGTTTATCACTAAAGTGTGGAGGCAGTTCTGTCTTCCCTCCTTTCTAAATGATTGTCATTATTCTTTTGAGATAATTTTGGTCTTGCCCCTCTTTGTATTTCAAACTATTCCATGTGCAACTTCTGTATTGTGGATTAGTCATATCTCATCAGAATTAAAACCTCTAAGGACAATATGTTCGGTATCACATTGAACGTGTAGACCCTACAGTCTGCCAAATAGCACAGACAGTGTGGTGTACACAATAAATAAAACAAGGTAATTTTGTTATTATCTTGTTAATGTGGACCATATGGACAAAAACATAGGAATTATAGAATAGAATAGATTAATTAAATTCAGTTAGATAACCCATATAAAGTCTTCAGCACAGTGCCTAGTAAATAGCAAGCATTCAATTAATATGTTATAATAAATATTATAAAAGGTATTATTATCATTAACAGTATTTTGCACCTTGACTCAAGTGTAGATTCTCATTGTATCTATTGATACAGCAAGTATTTCTCAATGATCAAACAGGGCAGCATACATCTGGCCATAGATTTCAATTCACAAAAGTTGTCAACCTTAGTTGATGAATAACAGCTGTTTATCGTATTTTGCTAAAAATGGTTTTGAGGCTAAGACCGATTACGAGTGTGTTATGCAGTAGTTTAATAACATCTGCAATGGACAGAACCAGTCTGCATGCCACATATATGGAATATGTGTAGAAATGTACTTATTTAAAATAGAACTAAAGCTCATACAATGTGTTTCTAGTCTGAAACAAATTGTATGTTATCTCTATTTTTCTTCCAAAATGTCATAACATCTTCCTCATGATGTTGTCTTTTTTTTTTTTTTTTTTTGAGACGGAGTCTTGCTCCATTGCCCAGGCTGGAGTGCAAGTGCAGTGGTGCAATCTCAGCTCACTGCAACCTCTGCCTCCTGGGTACAAGCGATTCTCCTGCCTCAGGCTCCCAAGTAGCTGGGACTAGAGACGTGTGCCACCAACACGGCTAATTTTGTATTTTTAGTAGAGACAGGATTTCACCATGTTTGCCAGGCTTGTCTCGAACTCCTGACCTTGTGATCTGCCCATCTCCACCTCCCAAAGTGCTGGGATTACAGGCATGAGACACTGCGCCAGGCCGATGTTGGTACTTTCTATTTTAAGAGAAGTGTTTGTGGTAAGAAGCATAATAATCAAAAATAGTGAAAATAAACGCCTCCTTGAAAATTATAATGATGCAAGTCTGTTGTTTAAAACAAGATCTATTAGGAAGACAGTGGACTCTAAGTTTACTTCATCATAATAAAATAGTCTTTAAGAAAAATTATACATATATATGAGCATTCTTATTCAGGGATAATTTTATAACATGTTTTCTTCATAATATTATTAATTATTTTCTACATGGCAGTGAACTTAATAAGATTTTCTTTTTCTGTATATATTTATGCCTAATTACGAAGAATATCCTTGGCATTAATAATGCAAATCTTAATTACAAGTTAGAAAATTGATGTACCCTTTTGGCTAAACTACTGCAATGACTTTCTATAAAGTAGGATTATTTGGATAACAATCTCTGGGGTATCTGAGTTTTGCTTTAATTGTTTTCAGTTTTTTTTGCAGCCCTGCATGGCTTAGAACTTTGTGTTCATGCATAGTGAACAGTCAACTTCAAAACCTCATGAATTGTACAGTTCAGATACCTGCACACATTGTTTTGGTTTATAAAAGCTGTCATAGACACTAATAATGTCACATATAAAGTCCTGTTAAACTAAATTGATATGCATGTTGCTTTCTTAATTCTTTATTTTAAAAAATGGGAATCATGACTGAGTAGCTATTAGACTGATTTTAAGAAATCTGGTGAAATGCTTGCTTTCATTGTACATTTTCCCACAAAATGATTGCTTTCCACTTTAGGGATTAAGTAACTTTTAGAAAACTGTGAAATAAAGCAATGGTTGACAACTTTTTCTCATCATGAAACAATGAAGAATAATCGACATTTTTTTTGTTTGTTTCATAGACGATAGATATATTTGAAATATCAGAACATTTTATTATAACCTGGCACCATTTAAATCTAACAAGTTCTACATTTTATGTAGGCTGGGATAAAAATTACTTCAAAGGAACTGAATTTTGATCATCTTCACAACACTGTTTCTTGTTTGAAAAATGACGTTTAGTGTAATCCCACCACTGCTACCCAAACTTTTGCTAAACTGTCTAGAATAATTACACTTTGGGGCTGAATTCAGTTTACTAGAGAAACAAGGATTGGCTTACATGCACATTTTAAAGAACATAAATTTGGACATGAAGATGTATTATGAAACTCCCCCTTGCTGATACCTTAAATGAGGACCTGTCAAGTATCAAATAGGTGACAGCTATTGTTCTATACTAACAGTAAAATGCAGTGTTTCCCAGATATAACATCGTTTTGTGTATTGCAATCATCATGGGAGCTTGTTAAAAATACAGATGTCCAGGCTGCAACCAAGACCTATTGAATAAGAATCTCTGGATACAGAAACCAAGGTGTTTTAAGTAACTCAGGTGTATTTGAAATTGTGTCAGAACTACTGAAAAAGTAAGTCCTTCATTGAACTATGGAAGTATCTCTACCTTAGAAGTCATACAAGTCATAGCTGAGAAGAATTTGAACACTTTTAAATTCATACCTTAATAAATGAAATTTCACTGTAGAAAATTTTAAAATTATGGAGTATATGATACTAAAATAATAGAAAAAAATAGTTTGTGGGGAATTAAATATAATTGTAAAGACATTTATAAGACTTCTAAAGTTTTTGTAGCATTTTTGTTTTATAAACTTTGACCTACTTCTATATGAGTTCTTGCATTTATTAGAAGTAAAACTCTCTAAAGTAAAAGATGTTTGTCCTTCTTTTGAGAAACACTATAGATAATGAGGAAGGTAGGGACACAATAATTGACCTTGATAAAAGAAACATGAGGGAAAAATTACCCAGAAACCATAAAGCCTGCAGAAAGTGAAGCTTGGCGTGAAGTGGAGTGAAGCTTTTTGAGTCATCTCTGGACAGAGGAGTGTATCTGAGTCTTTAAGACTCATGTGAGTTCCTCAGCATGAATCACATTGCATTATTTTTTTTCATGCAGTAGCATGGTCCAGGTTTTATTTGTATATGTATTATGCAACACATAAGTGTGAAATTGTAAGTAGTGTAGATTTATTAATAGGGATATGGGTAGATGAGGGGTGTAGAGGGAAAGAAAAATAAAAAATTCAAGCTATACATATTAGTTAAAATCTTCCTATGGGAATTTTAGCACCTAACCTTACCATTCAATACGTGCCCTCTTCTGTTTTCACACACAGTTGCACCTCTAGGCAATATAGTTTTTTAGTATATTCTAAACTAAATATACTATTATGTTTAGTATATTCTATTAGTTTAGTATATTCTATTAGTTTAATATATTGCCTTAGAGGTACAACTGACTATGAAAATGGAAGAGGGTACATATTTGATGGTAAGACTGGGTGCTAAAGTTACCATGTAGGGCAAGAATCTATTATTATCAAAACTGACTTTAAAGTTAACTAAATTACCCACAATTGAAACTTTACATGGTTTTGAACACACAAGTCTGTAGAGTGTTTTGTTTGTATAAAATGTAGTATATACAATAATATTCAGTCTATATTAGGCACACAAGCATAATATACGTTTATAACATTGAAATCATATACAGAGAGATGAAAAAGAAATAGAAGAATTAAAGAAGCAAAATTTTGTATATTGTCAAATTTGTTTTTTTTAAAGACACAGAGCTGTAACTTGTCTTGGGTAGTAAATAAGATGAGTAGAGAAACAGAACTAACATGACAGGTGTCTGCTGTGTGCCAGATGTTTTGTTATTCTCTCTGAAAATGGATCATCTGTTCTTTATGACAGCACCTAGAGGAAGGAACCATTTGAGGGAAACATTATCACTATTTTACACATAGGACTGCGGAGTTTAAATGCCCTACCTAAATGTTGAATCTGGGGTTAAAACTAAGGTCTCCAGGAATCTGAAACTGTACTATGATGTGAGAAAACACACCTTCTTTATACCCCGAAGAGCTTTCAACATGGATGAGATTTGTAACTGAAACACCCCAGAGGTTTCTGAACAAATTAATGGCATAATAAAACAACTTTTAAAATGAGATCAGTGAAATAGTTCAGAGTGGAAAAGAGATGCAAAAAGCGATGTACAAAGTGATGAAATTCCATCTTATGGTAATAAGATTAAGCATCAGGAAGTATGAGGCTTTGCCAAAGAATAAGTGATAGAATACAGAGGCTGTCAAGGGAGTCTACCCACAACTCCTAACTCTGTAAAACTCTTTATTCAGGAATGTTTTCTTGTAGAATAATCACTTCAAGAGCACACATTGGCGAAATGACAGCGGAAGCATTTTAGAAAAACTAGGCTCATAGTATTATAATACCATATAGTAGACATAGTTTGACTTTGACAGAAAAATATACAGCAAACTTTTAGCAAGAATAAATTCATTTTAAAATTGGCTTTACTCCATAAATTCAGGGTATGAGAAATAGATGAATGGATATTAGGACAAGTGTAGCAACTTTTCTATATAAAGAATATATTCATTTTCTGAAGCATGATACCAATCCTAAAATCCAAAGAACCTGAAAACAAACTTTCATTATGTGTATCTGTTTAGTTGATACCTGTGGTACCTTAATAGTTAACAAGAAGTTTGTCCTTGGAAAACATTCTGGAATACTTAAAATTGAATATAAAATTGCATTGAAGCAATATCTTAAGATATCTAGACACTTATTGAATTGGAGAAATCAGACTAAGCCTCAATAACGGTTTTCATTTCTGCCAGTGAGATAGTGAAATTAATATTTGTAGATTCTCTCCTTCTTCAGTCATGAGACACATGAAAGTGACTCACCCAAAAGGGGACAGCAACATCTAGATGCCAAAGTTATCTTTGAGTGGCATAGAATATAAACGTTCTAAGTACCATTATCACCTGAGCTAGCCGAAGAATATTCAATTTTATGAATTTTGCAAAAATTGTATTATTGGTTTGGACACTGAAATACACTTACTTCAAACAAAGATACAGAATACATTGCTTTAACAAATGTGTATATTTTTGCTTTAAAATATATGGTAATTTGTAAGATTGAAAAAATAAACTGTAACTAGTGTAGCAAGATGTCAGAAGGCTACATCATCACACATCTAATACATATTTTTAACACAATATACATTTTAGTTTTTAATAAAAATATAACTTATTTATAAAACTTGCTCATTAAATATCCGCTCTTTGTGAAACCAAGTTTGCTAGATGTATTTGTACTTATCATCATTAGAATTGAAGTGTTATTAATATTTAAAATAATGTAGACCATTCAGTGTTCTCTCTATGACCTCCAAATACAAGTTATACAAAATAGATCCACCAGAAAGGTTCAACTCTTGTTTGCCAGATTGCTACTTATGCTCAGGATTATTTGTTATTGTGGAGGAATAAGTACACATGTGGGATATTAAGTGTACACACAAATATCCCTGGCTTTATTGCTGCTGACCCATGAGAAATTATACTTCACATTTTTTGAGTTTGAATATATCCATGAGATTTTGTGTTGGTCAAAATAATGAGAGAGGAAACGCTGATTTGCCTATTTTCTTCTCCACTGTTGCAGGGTTGCAGCATATGCTCCTATAAGGTGAGATGAGTTGTGTAGCCTTCAGGACTCAGTCAACATTACAAGAAAAAAATGTAACTTTATCTTGTAAATTTTTTAAAACACCGAGATTTGGAGAATGTTGGCTATTGTAGTTTAACTACATCAGATTGAATGACACACTACGTGACGGTAGTGGCCATTCTAATTTGAAGATGCTAGACCCTGAGCACTTGGAAGGTAAAGGAAACTTGTGTTTAAATCATTTTCCTTGCTTCAATATCTAGCACATGCCTGGAGTTTAAAAGGTTATTGGGTAATGAAAAAAATTAAATGAATAATCAATTGTAACATATAATATATATGGGAAGCCTCTTGAAATGGGCTTTTAAAAAAGGGCAATGAAGATGATAAAAGATTAAGTAAGGATGAGCAATTAACAACAATAACGAACCAACAAGAGTTGAAATTTATGATGGCGTTACAAGTATTAGGCGCTGTTCTACATGGCTCCTATACATTACCATATTTAAGCCTCACAATAAATTTATGTACAGATATTAATAATATTCTTGCTTTACAGGTAAAGGAATAAAATCAAACCTTTACTCTGACAAGAAAAAAAAAACCTATCACAAAACTGCAAAATCATTAAGATTATAAATAAATTGAAAAGAATAATTTGTCATGTCCTAAGGTATCAGAACAAGCTAATGAAATATTTTACATGTTCTAGTTTGCACAATGGTAGTAAATTAAGTGAATTAATCATAGCCTAGAATACAAGGAAAAATTTTTAGAAATGTTTATATAAATTCTCAGAAGGCAGTTCTATAATTTGATCAATACGAGAGGATAACTTCTGAATTTTTTAACACGAAGTTTAACACGAAGAAGACATGAATGCTTGAACAAACATAACTCTTGGTGTCTCTGAAAGACAAAAAATGCTGAGCTGAATATACCTGAGTTCTGACTTAGAACAAGCCTTCGGATGTGCTGAGAACAATTTTACTTCTTTTACAGGTGATTTTTTTATTATCCATGTTTGCCTAAAATTGTCAAGTGAATGTTTACTTACATCTTAGCTTGGTCCTGGATTCAATTGCTTTTCCATTTAAAGGTGTTAAACCGCAGTTATCACTCTTATGTCCCCAGTGGTAAACACTGGGTTGCCATATGTAGATCCACACACATAACTTGGCAATTGTGTAGGAGATGATGCTTGATGGCATTTACAGAATGCACAATTATTGTGGGGCAGCTCTCTTTCTCGTGAAAATTAAATATTCCCTTTTACTCATATGCTTACTAAGTCAGTATATTAGTTTTTTGTAACTAATGTAATAGATTAGCAGGAACTTACAGGCTTAAACGACACAAATTTATTATCTCACAGTTCTGCAGGTAACAACACTGCTATTGGTCTCATCCAACTAAAATTAAATTGTCAGTAGGTTGCATTATTTTCTGGAGGGTCTGGGGAATAATCCATTTCCTACTCATAAATTCAGTTGCTTGAGGTTCTAGGACCAAGGTGCCCACTTTCTAACTGGCTGCAAACAGAGCTGTTCACTGTTTCTAGAAGCTGCTACACTTCTAGTCTCTTGGTACCTCTGTTTCAACTAGAAAGCCAGCAGCTGGGGATGAAATTCCTCTCAATTTGAATTTCTCTCATGCCCTTGTTTTCCATTTCATTTCCACTTTTGTTTGTTTGTTCGTTTTTTGAGACAGCCTCTCGCTCTGTGGCCCAGGCCCGAGTGAGCGGCGCCATCTCGGCTCCCTGCAAGCTCCGCCCCCCGGGTTCCCGCCATTCTCCTGCCTCAGCCTCCCGAGGAGCTGGGACCACAGGCGCCGCCACCGCGCCCGGCTCGTTTTTTGTATTTTTAGTAGAGACGGGGTTTCACCGTGTTAGCCAGGATGGTCTCCATCTCCTGACCTCGTGATCCGCCCGCCTCGGCCTCCCAAAGTGCTGGGATTACAGGCCTGAGCCACCGCGCCCGGCCTTCATTTTCACCTTAAGAACTCATCTGATTAGATTGGACTCACCAAGGTAATTCAGGATACTCTTTTCATCTCAAGGCCCTAAAATTTAATTACATCTGCAAAGTCCCTCTTACTGTGTATGACAACATACTTAGAAGTTTTGGAAATTCTGACAGAATCTGACAGTTTTGGAGATTCTGACAGTTTTGGAGAGTCTGAAAGACTGGGGCCCATGTTTACTTGATGATTTGGTGCATGATTCATTCTAGAAACATACAATTTTGGAATGTACAAAGAACTGAAATATAGTTTAGTTAATTCCCTTGGCATAAACCTCTTTGGGGGGCCATTATCATGCCTATCACAGGCAATGAGATTTTGTTTCTTAAACGTGTTCAGACTTGACTACATCAGATAGAAGGCGTATCTCAAAAGGAGATCATTCAGCAAAGTTTTTTTCTGTACAGGAAAATTAGATGCCCACAATGAGTCTCTTTTTAATTTATAATTCAGCAAAATCAGTATTTTACAGATGTTTGTAGTACTTGGAACTTAAAAATATTTGTCTATGTTATTATCAAATAATCTATTTTTAAAAACGATTGACAAAGAGGCATTTATATTTCTTTTCTCTCAGATTCTGAACCATAAAGACAGGTTGCTAGAGCAATTTCTGGTTCTGGGGAGCTTTCAGTACAATGAGACTGACCCAGACTAAGTTCTCCAAAATGCTATATTGAAATGACATTCCCAGAGGGTTCTGCATTCCTCTTAACCACAAATTTTACTCCATTACATCGGTGCTTCAACTGCAGGCCACCACTTCTGTACAAGGTATGGTTTGACAACAACTATCATCATAAGCACTGGCAGAGTCTGTAAAACAAAACTGAACACAGCAAAGCCATTATTGCTTGTTGGTTATATTGAGGAGGAGATGCCAGGTATTAAGTGATTGTCATTATTTCTAATGTTTGACACGGTGACTTTTCCTTTCATCCAAAATGCTTCAAGTATTAAGTAATGTCAACATTTTGCTCTGAGAAAATGTATATGTCACGCCATATTATTATTTCCTTTGATATTTAGGACTATCCTTAAGAAACAGTTTAGTATTTGAATGACATGATTTATGAGAGATTATCTAAGATGACAAGCTATCTGGACTAGGAGTTAAGACATCTGAGTTTAAGTTCTGACTCTGCTACTGGTTATATTATAACCGTAGACGTGTATTTTACCTCTCTAGGTTTTAGGCAAATGAATGTTAAACAGCAAAGTTTGTATCTCTTATTGATACTTCCACATACACAATGCTTAATTTGTGCTACCTAAGAGGCATAAAATGCAGCACCTTCCATCAAGACCACATCAACTGGGTTGGGAGAATCGCATTCACATAGAACAATTGGCCGTAAAAATAATGACAACAGAGAATAAAATGTATTAGGTATATATTATTTAGTTTATAAGTGTGATTGGATTTTGGAGAAGGAATACATCACTGAGAATTTAGTACATTATGTTATATGTATGAAAGTAAGTCTTAAGCTAGGCTTTGGAAGGTGTTCAATTTGGATAATTGAGAGTAAAGCAGTTAATTTGGAAGAAATACAAGTAGAGAAAATAAAATGATTATGTACTCTTAGAATAGTAATGTCATTGGCCTAAACTGAGATTAGAGTTAGGATGTTTGAAAGCTTAAGTGAACCAGACATTTCAGGACCTTGAAAACTAAGAGGCGTAGTTGATCGTAGGTTAATAAGGGCAAACTTTTTTTTTTTAAATAGTTTCAAGCATGAGCATAAAGCTACAGTCTTAGGCACATTTTACTTTATCATTGAGGGAATATAAAAAATGAGAGACTCAAAGTTGCTTAGAGGTAGATAAAGAAATGCAGGCATATAGGTTGGGAATAACTATCAAAAAACATAATGGTAGAATACATTGAAGAGTGAGGGAAAGAATCGAAGATGGTGCTAAGCTTTCTGATGTAGAAAACTGAGAAAATTGAAAAAGTTAAAAGATAATTCAGAATTTTAATGGCTTGATTGTGAACATGGCATATGTGAATATGAGAATGGGATATAAAACACAAATATTCTGTCTTGTTTGAAGAATAATGGAGTACTTACATATAATAAGGCATAATATTAGTTGACATAGAATTAAAATGGAAATGCTTGAAACTCTTCCCAGAGCTTTCATTCTGACAGGATGAAATGGGGAAGGGAATCAACTCTGGACAATGGCATATGTTGAGGGAAATATGAGTGGTAAAAGGGATGAAAGAATAAAGGTGCTTTAGGTAGAGTTGAAGTCGATGTTGAATTGTTTGAGAAAGGCCTCTTTGAGGGAGTGTCAAATGAACACAGATTTAAATAGTAAGGTGTGCGCCTTGGGAAAAATCCAGAAGCTTCTTAAGGTTCTCATATAAGGTTAAAAGGCTCTTATCTGAGCACAAGTTTGCTTGTTCCAGGAAGAACAAGGTTAACGTAGCTGAAGGGTAGAGTAAAAGATTGGAGATGAAGTCACAGAGAAAGACTGGAGCCAATAAATGTTTACTTGATGATTTAGTGCATGATTCATTCTAGATACATATGATTTTGGAATGTAAAAAGAGCTGAAATGTAGTTTAGTTAATTCCCTTGACATTGCAGAAGAAGAGTAGAAAGGTCATATATCTAAAGGAAATGCACAAATTTACGCAGTCAAGTAAATCTAGTCATCAGTCCATCATTCTTTCTATTACTTCGCGAAGTCCTTCAACATGTTTTATTTCTTTGCTTGAAAACAGCAGATCGTCCCGGTTACATATACGTATCCCAAACTATCATTAAGAACTATGGTTGTGAAGGTTTGGAGAGCGTAGGTTTCTTGGCAAGAGTCCACATGTTCATCTTCTATTTGTTTTTCCTCTACCCACACTCTTAATGTCAAAAGCAACCTTGAAAAGAAAAGCACTCTTATAAGTAGCCGATGGGAAAGGGAGTTGGGGAGCTGAGGGAATCACTTTCCTTGCTTTGCCAGGTGATGCATATGGCAAATTATATCTGGAAAATAATCCTGCATTTTGCAAATGATTTGCTTGTATGTTTCTATAATACATTGCAGGTTTTTGGCAACCTTATGTTAAACCATAGTTTAACAATTATGTCTTGTCTATTCCATGTAGTTATTTGTGTTTTCCTAATATAAGCTTTTCAAAAATGAGTATAACTAAATAGATGTCTGTATGTGGTAATATGCATTTTTAACATAAAAATTACACAAACCAAGAATTATATTTCTTTATTATACAGTTTCTTCATTTGAATATTGATTATATTCATATTTATCTGAGTATCTTACATCAAAACACTTAGAATATTTCAGAACACAGCATTAATTTTCCCTTTATTGTCAAGTTAGCACCATATGAATTTTACTCTCAGTAAAAATTTAAGAAATTGATGGGATTTTCCTTTTTGTTATTAAGCAAGTAAGTTTTGTGAAGCATCCACAGTCAGGTATGTCTTTAAAATGTAAATGTCACAGGAATGCTATGATGATAACTAATTTTTGGATTAAATACTTTGCCAACTCAATTTGTAGCAATAGTTGTAAACAGACGAGAATGGGAACTTGCTGTGGTATTTGTAGTCCTTGTATGGACAGCAGTGATTGTTTCATATTTCATTTTTTCCCTTAAGAAAATGGCCCACAGGTAAGTGATTTGATAAGGAATAGGACAAGAGGAAAGGAGTGGTTACACCTCTTCAAGGTGATCCAGTTATCTCGTTTTTCACAATCAGGGCACTAAGTCTTCAAGAAACATGATTCACTCATAGTCACACAAGTAAGCAAAAAATCCCAGTAATGGTATTCTGATTCCTAGCCCAAAGATATTTTCTTTATTCTACTACTTGTAATGATAATCATTGTTGGCACAAATTAAATTTATGGTCCAAAAGTGATTTGTGTGAAAACAGAAGGCTGATTCATCTTCTCTTCTGTGTAGGTCCAGTCTCTTTAGACATTTTTGCAAAGATTTTGACCTGTGGTTGTTTCATATATGTAGTCAAGAATGATTTTCATTGAAACCATTTATCATGTATCCAACTGGCTTAAAATCATCCAATGACTTTTCATTACACTTATAATAAATTTCACATTCTACTCTGGCCTACAAAACCCCACATAAACTGGCCAGACCATCTTGAGTTGTTTTTTGTTTTTTTTTTTTTTTTCCTGTTTATTTTGAACTACTTTACCCCTTGTGTTCACTGTGTCCCAACCATGCAATGTTTCTTTTCGTAGACACACCAATTACACTGGTTGCAGTAGGATTTGCTCTAGCAATTCCTTCTTCCTGGACATTTTCCCTTCTCTGATGTTTATTGACACGGTCACCTGATTCTTGATATTCAGTTCTCAGTTTACATTTTACATAGAGAGACCTCCCTTTCTCACCTGATCTAAAGTAGTCTTCCATTTGCTCACTTACAACAGCCTGTCTTGTTTTTCTGCATAGCAATTCCTGCTGTCTAAACTATTCTTGTTAATTTACATATTGTTTGGGTGTTTCTTTTTAAAATATACCTTTTATTTGCTCAATGAGATAGGAATGGGAACTGTCACTGTTACGTTTTTAATTAAATCCCCAATGCCCAGACAGTTGTCTGATAGACACGTAATAAAAGTCCATATAGTATGTTGAAGCAGAGTTAATACTGGAAATGGCATAAAAATGGGAAAAAATGCCTATGTGAATGTAGCCAAAGGATGCATCTTACCATTTCTGCACACACTTCTGATGAGAGACATGGAGAGCAATAGGAAAAGTGTCAGTGTCTGAGTGAGGGAAATCAGATGGAATATTAATGTACCAAATATGAACAGTGGGTAATAATCTTTGTTATCTGGAATTATGTTTTATTTTTTTTTTCTTCATTATACATACATACAAACATAGGTGCATTAAATTTTCAAAGTATTTTAAAGCAAGCACGTGTTATAATCAGCAGAACCCTTTTAGAAAAGAAACCAGGATGCAGAACAAGCTAGTCCAACCCATGGTCCATGAGCCTCATGCAGCCCAGGATGGTTTTAAATTAAGCCCAACAAAAATTTGTAAACTTTCTTAAAATATTATGAGTTACTCTGTGATTTTTTTTGTTAGTTTTTAAGCTTATCAGCTATTGTTAGTGTTATTATATCTTATATGTGGCCCAAGACAATTTTTCTTCTTCCAGTGGGGCCCAGGGAAACCAAAAGATTGAACACCTCTGATGTTATAAAATGAATGAGATAATAAAACAGGCATTATCCCTACAGCTAAAAGTATAACAAAAATAGTATAATATGCCTACCATCAAAACCGTCTTAGTCAATGTTTGCTTGAGAATAGATTCAATATTTCGCTTAATTCGGACACTGATGCCAATCTCCCTTGATAAGTTTCCTGTGGATAATATTTGGAAGGGATTGAGAAATGTGGGCTCAGTTGGCATGGGTAACAGCTCAGAGGCAGTTATAGTTTTTCTGTTATTAAATTCATGGACAAAATTATATTTTGTCTGTCCGTGCCAATTGCCTGATTTTGCTCCAAATACAGATAATTTCCAAAAGATTCAACTCTTTTGAAGCCTATGAAACACCTTGTAGATTTTGTTCAAGAATAGTGAATAAATTTGTAATCACTTTAATTTAGTATTAACCTTACAAAAAGTATCTCATTTAACAAAGCTTCAAAAAATGTATTTTAGCAAATCTATTCATTTCAGTAAGAGAAAAAAAATTAGAATGTACCTGGAAAAACATGTTTTTGCATACATCAATGTGCAAATACATTTGACAAATATATAGAAGATGTAAGTTTATCACTGATGAATTGGAGAAAGGGCTATGATAAAATAGTATGGCAGGGAGGGTTAGTTAAGATATCATGGAAAATAAAAGATAGATAAAATTGCTATGAATACTCATCCTCTATATTTATGTAAATTTGGTGGTTACAGAATATTTTAAATGTTGTAGGTATCTGAATATATCAAAATGTTGATAATTTAGAGTAAAATTTTGCCAGTTTGCTAAGCCTGCCCCTCTTCCCCTTGCCCACTGAAGTCACTAGTTATTCATGCACTTTGTCAGTTTAGAGTAGCATTTGGGAGATTGCAGGGATTCAAAATGAAGTATAATACACCAGAGTGTAGAAAATTTTAGACTGGACACTGGGGTATTAATGTGTGTTGAATGACAATAGAGTTCTGTAGTCAAAAATGTTTAGAAGACTAAGTTTGACATATGAAAGCTTCAAATTTTCTTTTAGTTTTTATGGTAGAAATATTCAGAACCTATTGCTATACACAAAACTAAGCATACACTGAGAAATGTAGAAATCCCTAAAGACTCATGGAACGTTATATTCACTTGGAGGGTAAAATTACAGGTATCAAGATAAATAATGATCAGATCCAACTATAAGATTTTGTCATGCTGGCAGTCGGTCATTTCAGAAGCAATTTTTTCCCTTAGTTTCCACATTTCTTAGCAGAATATCTTTTTTTTCTTTTTTCTTTTTTTTTTTTTTTTGAGACGGAGTCTCGCTCTGTCGCCCAGGCTGGAGTGAGTGGCGCGATCTCAGCTCACTGCAAGCTCCGCCCCCCGGGTTCCCGCCATTCTCCTGCCTCAGCCTCCCGAGGAGCTGGGACCACAGGCGCCGCCACCGCGCCCGGCTGGTTTTTTGTATTTTTAGTAGAGACGGGGTTTCACCGTGTTAGCCAGGATGGTCTCCGTCTCCTGACCTCGTGATCCGCCCGTCTAGGCCTCCCAAAGTGCTGGGATTACAGGCTTGAGCCACCGCGCCCGGCCGCAGAATATCTTGAATTTTAAAAAGGCATCTTGAATGAAAGTTCCATAAAGATAATATTTTTCCTAAAAGTAGCCTACTCATTACTACCCTTTTCATAATTTTTTATTCCAAAATGGCTCACTCATAATCAGCCTTTTCCTTATCAGTTACCATATGATCCATTATGTTCCACAGTATTTTGAGTAGAGATTTCTCAGACCATTCTCTAGCTGTCAAAACAAAACTCACATTTTAAGTTCTCGCCAGATATAAAGCCTACATAAGAACATGTAGTTTATTGAGGAGGAACCGGTGCAGTGACTTGAAGCATAGTACCTGGAACATAACCCTGAATTTCAAACTAAGCTGTATTCCTTAGTAAGTTATGACCTTGAGCATATAACAAAACTCTTTCAACTTCAGCCTTCACATTTTTAAAAGGGGGATAAAAGTAGGACTGTATCAAAACCTAAGCAAAATAACAACAACAAAAAATTGGCACAGTGTTCAGATAAGAATATGCCTTAAATAAGTGAAACACCTGGTTATTATTTTTTAAATTATTGGATTTCAGTGAAGACATATGATAGAGTACAGATCTATTTCTAGCAAAAATGTTGCTCCCCCAAACATGTGTTCACAGCAATCCATTTTACATCAATTTCTGAGAGGAGTCTGTTACTCTGTTTATTCAAAGTGAAGAAGACTGGACAAAAGGCAAAATTTTTGTTTTCACATACATGCTTTGTCATTGTTTAGACAAAATCATTATCTCAGCGTATTTTTCTTGGGCTGCTTTGTTTCTACTAGAAATTTGCAGGCAAAACCAAAAATTTCCAGCAAGTCGCTACTTTCTACTCCTGCGTAAAAGTCAGTGAGGCCCTAAGGGTTTAGCATCTCAAGCACACCAGTGTTCTTTGTGATTTTTTTTTTAGATGCTGTATTCTGCCATTAATCACATCTTTGCACTAATCTAAGTTATACATGGAACATAGCACACAGCAGGACAGACGGTGTATATACTGTGTCTATTCTAAACGATCAAGACTAAACAATGAAGATTATGAGTACTAAAGGCATGCTTTTATCACCTCATAGATGAAATGGATAAACTTAAATATTTAGAATATTGAAATGGATTTCTTAGTGGTAGGAAAATGCGTGTGAATGTGTTTGTGTGTACTTGACAATTTCACAGACCTAATCTGCATTTTAAGTTCAGGTTCTAAGTTGTCTTCTAACCTGAGACCACTGATACTAGATTCCTATTTTTTAATCTTTCTACACCTTATTTTTGCATCCAAATACTTTTTAGTTTATTATTTGCCTAATGTAAGTTTGAACACCCGATTACATAGAAGAAGA
Organism: Papio anubis; assembly: GCF_008728515.1. Taxonomy (NCBI): domain Eukaryota; kingdom Metazoa; phylum Chordata; class Mammalia; order Primates; family Cercopithecidae; genus Papio; species Papio anubis. The sequence goes on from NC_044977.1 coordinate 668,228, forward strand.
GAAATGTTTCTGCTTATTGGTGAGTGACACTTCAGATTTATGCCCCAAACGAATGTCAGCTCTAAGATATATGTGAATACACATGTCTTTAATGGTATAAACATATTGTTGAAAGGCTACAAGAATCTTCACTCTGCAACTACTTGTAATTATTGTTATTAGATGAAGTGTGTGAAATGTGATGTTTCAGGGAAATCATATCTAAAATTGAATTAATAAGAAGTAGGATTTTGGTCTTATGAAGAAAAAACTATTGTCATGGCTCAACAACTCAGAGTGAGTGTAATAAATCCTACTTTTAAAAGGAGACAAATTGCAAATTACCCTTCCATCCAGGAAACTGGATTTTTTTTTAATGATGATGAGGTTATCATGAATGAACGGTACTTAGGGACATGCCCTTCCATTGTGTTGAGTCATTCTTTTGGATGACAAAGTCCAATGGCCATGAACAAAACCTGGCAGAGTTGAAACCCAAGAAGAGCCAAAATTATAAATAGCTTATATGCTGAATTATGGAATTCCAAATGACAAGATAGAACCTTGAAGTTCAATTTAATTCAACAAACGCATATCAAGGTTTCTATCATGGCCAGGCAGTGTACCAAGATGAGTAAGACATGGTTCTTGTTCTCTAGGAGCATACAGTCTAGCTAGAGAGACACCTAGATAAGCAGAAAGTAAATGTAATACATGCAGTAATAGAAACATACAAAATAAATTGAAATAGCACAGATAATAAAATCCTAATAACAAAATACTTTTCTATTAGGTGGTTTAGAGCAAAGGAGATCTTGTGGTATTATCTTGCCTTGAGTAAATGTGTGATTGCGTCTAAATTTATTTCAACTGAACCTTATTAAAGTAAATTATTTTTATTTTTTTCTACCATAGTTCTTCAGACAAAATGCCTTGCTATTGGGAAGACGTTTTTTCCACCACACCAGTTCACACATATCCAACTCTCCCTCCATCATTTAAATATCTCATACATTATTACAGTTACAATGGATATTTCTGATCCATATTCAGGTAGCATAAATGCTGGCACGCAAGTAATTTTTGTGAAAGTAGCATAAACCTAAAGTGTTTAACTCTTATTTCTCTGCAGTGATAATACTGATGAATACTATTGTGTAGAACGTATGTATGTCCTGTGAATGGGACAGAAGATTATAGGGTTATCAACTCCACGTAACTTGTGCCTTTCACACTCAATAGAAATGGGCCATCCTCTGTCTTTTCCCTTCACCAAAGGTATATTTATCCTGTGGAAGTATGTGCCTGAAAATGCCTTGTATTAGTCCATTTTCATGCTTCTGATGAAGACATACCAGAGACTAGGAAAAAATAAAAATAAAAAATGAGTTTAATTGGACTTACAGTTCCACATGGCTGGGGAGGCCTCAGAATCATGGCAGAAAGTGAAAGGCACTTCTTACATGGCAGTGGCAAGAGAAAAATGAGGAAGAAGCAAAAGCAGAAACCACTGATAAACCCATCAGATCTTGTGAGATTTATTCATTATCACCAGAATAGCACGAGAAACACCGACCCCATGATTCATTTACCTCCCCCTGGTTCCCTCCCCCTGGGTCACTCCTACAACATGTAGAAATTCTGGGAAATACAATTCAAATTGAGATTTCAATGGAGACACAGCCAAACCATACCATATCATTCTGCCCCTGGTCCCTCCAAATCTCATGTCCTCACATTTTAAAACCAATCATGCCTTCCCAACAGTCTCCCAAAGTCTTAACTCATTTCAGCATTAACCTAAAAGTCCACAGTCCAATTGTTCATCTGGGACAAGGCCATTCCCTTCCTCCTATAAGCCTGTAAAATCAAAAGCCAGCTAGTTACTTGTTAGGTGCAATGGGAGCACAGGTATTAGGTAAATACAGCCATTCCAAACGGGAGAAACTAGCCCAAACAAAGGGACTACAAGGACCATGCAAGTCCCAAATCCAGCAGGGCAGTTAAATTTTAAAGCTCCAAAATGAACTCCTTTGACTCTAGGTCATGCTGATGCAAGCGATGGATTCCCATGGTCTTGGGCAGCTCCACCCCTGTGGTTTTGCAGGATACAGCCTCCCTCCCAGCTACTTTTACTGGCTGGCGCTGAGTGTCTGTGGATTTTCCAGACTCACAGTGCAAGCTGTCGGCTGTTGGTGGATCTACCATTCTGGGTTCTGGAGGACAGTGGCCCTCTTCTCACAGCTCCACTAGGCAGTGCCCCAGTAGAGACTCTGTGTGGGGGCTCTGACCCCACATTTCCCTTCTGCACTGCCCTAGCAGAGGTTCTCCATGAGGGCCCCACCAGGTGTTTCCATACATCTTCTGAAATCTAGGCAGAAGTTCCCAAACCTCAATTCTTGCCTTCTGTGCATCTGCAGGCTCAGCACCACGTGGAAGCTGCCAAGGCTTGGGGCGTCCACCCTCTGAAGCCACAACCCAAGCTGTACATTGGCCCCTTTCAGCATGGCTGGAGTGGCTGGAACACAGGGCACCAAGTCCCTAGGCTGCACACTGCACAGGAGCCCTGGGCCCAGCCCATCAATCCACTTTTCCCTCCTGGGCTTCCGGATCTGTGAAGTGAGGGTCTTCAGTGAAGTTCTCTGACATGGCCTGGAGATATTTTCACCATGGTCTCTGGGATTAACATATTGTGTCACCACATGCTACGGGCTCCTGCTACTTATGTAAATTTCTGAAGCCAGCTTGAATTTCTCCCCAGAAAATGGGTTTTTCTTTTCTATCACATAGGCTGCACGTTTTCCAAACTTTTATGCTCCACTTTCCTTATAAAACTGAATGCCTTTAACAGCACCCAAGTCACCTCTTGAATATTTTGCTGCTTAGAAAGTTCTTCTGCCAGATCATCTGTCTCAAGTTCAAAGTTCCACAAATCTCTAAGGCAGGTGCAAAATGCCGCCAGTCTCTTTGCTAAAACATAACAACAGTCACCTTCATCCCCGGTCTCAACAGGTTTCTCATCTCCATCTGAGACCCCCTTATCCTGGACTTTATTGTCCATATCATTATCAGCATTTTAGGTAAAGCCATTCAACACGTCTCAAGGAAGTTTAAAACTTTCACACATTTTCCTGTCTTCTCAGCCCTCCAAACTCTCCCAACCTCTGCCTGTTACCCAGTTCCAAAGTCACTTCCACATTCTTGGGTATCTTTTCGCAATGCTCTACTCTACTGGTACCAATTTACTGTATTAGGCCATTTTCATGCTGCTGTTAAAGACATACCCAAGACTGGGAGAAAAATAAATTTAATTAGACTTACAGTTCCACATGACTGGGGAGGCCTCAGAATCATGGGAGGAGGTAAAAGGCAGTTCTTACACAGTGGCAGCAAGAGAAAATGAGGAAGAAGCAAAAGCAGAAACCCCTGATAAACCCATCAGATCTTGTGAGACTTACTCGCTATCTCAAGAATAGCACAGGAAAGAACAGCCCCCATGATTCAGTTACCTCCCCCTGGTCCCTCTCACAACATGGGGAATTCTGGGAGATACAATTCAAGTTGAGATTTCAGTGGAGACATGGCCAAACAATATCATGCCTATTTTGGTGCTTTTTGTTTGTATGCTTATAAATAGATATTTAATTTCTAGCTTTCAAAGTATTATAAAATTAACACTCATCTCTCTATTTTCAAATTCTATATAGCAGAGTTTTGTTTACTGCTAGAGTTCAGTTAGTTTGTGGCATATCATCTGGACTGAATCTTCCAGGACTTTCCAGTCATAAAAAAAAATCTAAAAAGTCATGGGAAAACAACAACAACAACAAAACTAACAAACAAAACATATTCTAAGGGAAGTGATTGACACACAAGCTTGGCACAGCTGCACTGTCTCTTTGTGAAAGCAGATGGGTGATAGTGGGTAGAGAATGCTTCTTATCAATTGAATTTCTTTCCTCACCAGGTCTTCATGACATCATGGTGGTTATGAGCTTAGGGAATGATGGGTGCCAAAGGATTACATAAAAATGAGACGAAGAGACCTCTTATTTTTCTCTCCCTAAGCTCTGTAAATCATTAGGGAACAAGGCAGTATGTCTTTGATCTCTGTAAGTGAAACAGGAACCGGAATCTCCTGTGTTTCTCACGTATGGGATATATCAAGGGGCCAGAAGTACATCGAAGGCTCCAGTGCACCTTTTTCACTTCAGGCGTCCCCATATTGATAGCTCTGAGGCAATGGGACTTCAACAAAAATGGGACCTTCGCAAGCATCCAAAGTCTTGAGACTAAATTAAGGGTAAGGGAAATTATGTGAGAGAAATGTATGCTTCTCAGAAACGTCTGAAAGACTCTGAAAAAGGCTAGATATCACAATGACTTTGCATATGTATGTGTTAATGGGACCCTACTTTTAACCTCAGATTGATATTGCATGGTGACATAGGAGCTCATTAGCAATCATCATTGTACTAACTTTATATCATAAGTCCTAAATATTTTAATGACGACTTCATAATCTCTACCAAGTTGTGGAGGAAAAATGTCAGCCTGATCAGTAATTTGTCAGCACTGAAGACAAAGACTTGCACACAGTATTTATATCTGGTCTATGTGTGTGCATCAGTGTAAACTTTTAAAATGGCAGGACAATATTGCTAATCGATGAAAAACGGACTAAATTTCTTAGAGCTGCTCCTTATAAATACACATAGGTATATGAATTTGTAGACTGAGATGGTCAACCTGTCATCTTGTATGCCACTTTCATTGATGTTTGACCCACTTATAAAAAAATGAAAATCAGACAATAAGGAGTTACACAATTTTAATAAGAACCAAACACTGCCTGAATTTATCTTCAAGCATCACAACTGAAATTGGAACTTTCCAGATCACTTTAAATTAAACTGATTAATAATACATCATGTTAAAATGAATTTTTCATGGTTTGGGAGCTAATGTTCTCAATTATTTAGCAATGCAAAGTGTCGGAAACCCACACACAACCAGCATGCGGGAGCTGATCCGTGAACCTTCCCTTAAAACAAGATGATAAATGGCCTATTTTTCTATCATACTGAAGCAATATGTTAATTTTTTCCATGCTGAAAACACGTGCTCTCCAGGAAAACAAATCAGGGCATGTTCTTGGTTTTAAAAATAATAATAAAATAAAATAAAAATTATTTAAAACACTTTTAAAAAATCTTGGCCCTGAATGTCTGTAATAGAGGAACATGTAAATTAGCTAACAAATTCCTTTGGCATATTAGTTTTATGTCCTTTGATTCATATTTTCACAGTCTTTTCAATTCCATCTTCCATTTTAAATGGAATATCAAGTTAAATAGGAAGTAGGTTTGGAAGGATTATGTGCTTCTATGCCTTTAACATTAAAACTGTGTTTGTGTGGGGGGAAATAATTTACATTAGAAGACACTAAATATAAAACAGTACATAATTTACATTTTGACCGTTATATTCTTTGTAATTAAAAATCACTTTAAAGGGCTTAAGTAGTTAATGTGATAAATTAGTGAATTTTTTTTCTTGACAATTTTGCCATGCTCACTTTTGCCAATGTTTTGAGAATCAGAGTAACACTAAGACATTTAGCTCTTTAAGCAAGTATTTTAATATACCGATTTATAGGAGAGACGATGACCACCAGACACAAGGTCATATAGCTTTAGACAAAGTGATTTGACAGGCTCTCTAGACTGTCATCTGAAGACGTTGCTAATCTCTCTCATCATCTGCACCATCCACTTTCTTTCTTGCCTCTCTTCGGTTTACTTTGATGGGAATCTCTTCTTTGTGATAATGTAGAGTTCGAGTTGTCAGTTTCCCCAGCGTTTTATGAGCCATAGTATTAAACTTTAAATTATGCAGTCTTTAAAAGATCACCATATTATTGAAAGAAAAGTTTCTCAAAGCCACTGAAGATAGCATTAACGTTATAAGCATGTTATTAAATGACTAGTTGTTGAAGTAGACTCTATCCTGCTGTGCTGGCTCTTCAGTTATCATGGCATCATCAGCACAAATACTGAACACCTTTTAAAGATGTTGTGTCCTTTTACATGGTTATTGTAGGTGGTAAAATCAAACGACTGGAGGAAAAAAGCTCATGTTATCCGGAATGGGTGTAGGCTGACCACACAGCATGTTATAAGATATTAGACCCTGAAGAAAGCACTAAACAGGGAAAGGAACAACCGGTACCAGCCATTGCAAAAATATGCCAAAATGTGAAGACCATCAAAGCTAGGAAGAAACTGCATCAACTAACGAGCAAAATAACCAGTTAATATCATAATGACAGGATCAAGTTCACACATAACAATATTAACCTTAAATGTAAATGGACTAAATGCTCCAATTAAAAGACACAGACTGGCAAACTGGATAAAGAGTCAAGACCCATCAGTTTGCTGTATTCAGGAGACCCATCTCACATGCAGAGACACACATAGGCTCAAAATTAAGGCATGGAGGAAGATCTACCAAGCAAATGGAGAACAAAAAAAAGCAGGGGTTGCAATACTAGTCTCTGATAAAACAGACTTTAAACCATCAAAGATCAAAAGAGACAAAGAAGGCCATTACATAATGGTAAAGGGATCAATTCAACAGGAAGAGCTAACTATCCTAAATATATACGCACCCAATACAGGAGCACCCAGATTCATAAAGCAAGTCCTTAGAGACTTACAAAGAGACTTAGACTCCCATACAATAATAATGGGAGACTTCAACACTCCACTCTCAACATTAGACAGATCAACGAGACAGAAAGTTAACAAGGATATCCAGGAATTGAACTCGACTCTGCACCAAGTGGACCTAATAGACATCTACAGAACCCTCCGCCCCAAATCAACAGAATATACATTCTTCTCAGCACCACATCGCACTTATTCCAAAATCGACCACATAGTTGGAAGTAAAGCACTCCTCAGCAAATGTACAAGAACAGAAATTATAACAAACTGTCTCTCAGACTACAGTGCAATCAAACTAGAACTCAGGACAAAGAAACTCAATCAAAACTGCTCAACTACATGGAAACTGAACAACCTGCTCCTGAATGACTACTGGGTACATAAAGAAATGAAGGCAGAAATAAAGATGTTCTTTGAAACCAATGAGAACAAAGATACAACATCCCAGAATCTCTGGGACACATTTAAAGCAGTGTGTAGAGGGAAATTTACAGCACTAAATGCCCACAAGAGAAAGCAGGAAAGATCTAAAATTGACACTCTAACATCACAATTAAAAGAACTAGAGAAGCAAGAGAAAACACATCCAAAAGCTAGCAGAAGGCAAGAAATAACTAAGATCAGAGCAGAAGTGAAGGAGATAAAGACACAAAAAGCCCTCCAAAAAATCAATGAATCCAGGAGTTGGTTTTTTGAAAAGAGCAACAAAATTGATAGACCGCTAGCAAGACTAATAAAGAAGAAAAGAGGGAAGAATCAAATAGACGCAATAAAAAATGATAAAGGGGATATCACCACCGACCCCACAGAAATACAAGCTACCATCAGAGAATACTATAAACACCTCTACGCAAATAAACTAGAAAATCTAGAAGAAATGGATAATTTCCTGGACACTTACACTCTTCCAAGACTAAACCAGGAAGAAGTTGAATCCCTGAATAGACCAATAGCAGGCTCTGAAATTGAGGCAATAATTAACAGCCTACCAACCAAAAACAGTCCAGGACCAGATGGATTCACAGCTGAATTCTACCAGATGTACAAGGGGGAGCTGGTACCGTTCCTTCTGAAACTATTCCAATCAATAGAAAAAGAGGGAATCCTCCCTAACTTATTTTATGAGGCCAACATCATCCTGATACCAAAGCCTGGCAGAGACACAACAAAAAAAGAGAATTTTAGACCAATATCCCTGATGAACATTGATGCAAAAATCCTCAAGAAAATACTGGCAAACCGAATCCAGCAGCACATCAAAAAGCTTATCCACCATGATCAAGTGGGCTTCATCCCTGGGATGCAAGGCTGGTTCAACATACGCAAATCAATAAACGTAATCCAGCATATAAACAGAACCAAAGACAAAAACCATATGATTATCTCAATAGATGCAGAAAAGGCCTTTGACAAAATTCAACAGCCCTTCATGCTAAAAACTCTCAATAAATTCGGTATTGATGGAGCGTATTTCAAAATAATAAGAGCTATTTATGACAGACCCACAGCCAATATCATACTGAATGGGCAAAAACTGGAAGCATTCCCTTTGAAAACCAGCACAAGACAGGGATGCCGTCTCTCAACACTCCTATTCAACATAGTGTTGGAAGTTCTGGCTAGGGTAATCAGGCAAGAGAAAGAAATAAAGGGTATTCAGTTAGGAAAAGAAGTCAAATTGTCTCTGTTTGCAGATGACATGATTGTATATTTAGAAAATCCCATCATTTCAGTCCAAAATCTCCTTAAGCTGATAAGCAACTTCAGCAAAGTCTGAGGATACAAAATTAATGTGCAAAAATCACAAGCATTCTTATACACCAGTAACAGACAAACAGAGAGCCAAATCATGAATGAACTTCCATTCACAATTGCTTCAAAGAGAATCAAATACCTAGGAATCCAACTTACAAGGGATGTAAAGGACCTCTTCAAGGAGAACTAGAAACCACTGCTCAGTGAAGTACAAGAGGACACAAACAAATGGAAGAACATACCATGCTCATGGATAGGAAGAATCAGTATCATGAAAATGGCCATACTGCCCAAGGTAATTTATAGATTCAATGCCATCCCCATCAAGCTACCAATGCCTTTCTTCACAGAATTGGAAGAAACTGCTTTAAACTTCATATGGAACCAAAAAAGAGCCCGCATTGCCGAGACAATCCTAAGTCAAAAGAACAAAGCTGGAGGCATCACCCTACCTGACTTCAAACTATACTACAAGGCTACAGTAACCAAAACAGCATGGTACTGGTACCAAAACAGAGATATAGACCAGTGGAACAGAACAGAGTCCTCAGAAATAATACCACACATCTACAGCCATCTGATCTTTGACAAACCTGAGAAAAACAAGAAATGGGGAAAGGATTCCCTATTTAATAAATGGTGCTGGGAAAATTGGCTAGCCATAAGTAGAAAGCTGAAACTGGATCCTTTCCTTACTCTTTATACGAAAATTAATTCAAGATGGATTAGAGACTTAAATGTTAGACCTAATACCATAAAAATCCTAAAAGAAAACCTAGGTAATACCATTCAGGACATAGGCATGGGCAAGGACTTCATGTCTAAAACACCAAAAGCAACGGCAACAAAAGCCAAAATTGACAAATGGGATCTAATTAAACTAAAGAGCTTCTGCACAGCAACAGAAACTACCATCAGAGTGAACAGGCAACCTACAGAATGGGAGAAAATTTTTGCAATCTACTCACTTGTCAAAGGGCTAATATCCAGAACCTACAAAGAACTCACACAAATTTACAAGAAAAAAACCCCATCAAAAAGTGGGCAAAGGATCTGAACAGACATTTCTCAAAAGAAGACATGCACACAGCCAACAGACACATGAAAAAATGCTCATCATCACTGGCCATCAGAGAAATGCAAATCAAAACCACAATGAGATACCATCTCATGCTGGTCAGAATGGCAATCATTAAAAAGTCAGGAAACAACAGGTGCTGGAGAGGATGTGGAGAAATAGGAACACTTTTACACTGTTGGTGGGACTGTAAACTAGTTCAACCATTATGGAAAACAGTATGGCGATTCCTCAAGGATCTAGAACTATTAGTACCATATGACCCAGCCATCCCATTACTGGGTATATACCCAAAGGATTATAAATCATGCTGCTATAAAGACACATGCACACATATGTTTATTGTGGCACTATTCACAATAGCAAAGACTTGGAATCAACCCAAATGTCCATCAGTGACAGACTGGATTAAGAAAATGTGGCACATATACACCATGGAATACTATGCAGCCATAAAAAAGGATGGGTTTGTGTCCTTTGTAGGGACATGGATGCAGCTGGAAACCATCATTCTCAGCAAACTATCTCAAGAACAGAAAACCAAACACTGCATGTTCTCACTCATAGGTGGGAAGTGAACAATGAGATCACTTGGACTCAGAAAGGGGAACATCACATACTGGGGCTTATTATGGGGAGGGGGTAGAGGGGAGAGATTGCATTGGGAGTTATACCTGATGTAAATGACGAGTTGATGGGTGCTGACGAGTTGATGGGTGCAGCACACCAACATGGCACAAGTATACATGTGTAACAAACCTGCACGTTATACACCTGTACCCTAGAACTTAAAGTATAATAATAATAATAAAAAGAAAAAGAAAAACAGACACTTCAAAAGACAAAAAAAATTATCATTAATATATGCCATAGAAATAACCTAACTCAGTTTACTCATTTTGCATATAAGACAACTCTGACTTAAAAGAGTTTAGATGTCTTGCCACAGACCATCTTGTGAGCTGGAAAGCCAGGCACAGAACAGGATTCAGTGACTGCTTTCACAGAGTTCATTCTAGGACATCGTGTTATCATTCTTTTACTGCCTAGTGATATGCAGGTACTAAGAACAAAAAAGGACAAGAAAACAAGATAAATGAACGAACAACAAATCAAATATGACCAGGGTTTACTCTGCTAGTTACAGAGTTAAAAGTGGGATGAACATTTTTGATTCCAGTTCATTATGCTTTCTCCTTCAAAAGGAGTTTAGCTAGTTGAAATATTGAGGAAAAAATAAAGTTAGCCTAAATGGCATGGAAAAAAAGGGGGGATTTATTCAAATAATTGGGGAAAAAATAGTGATATTCTGAACTTCCTAAATGGTAAGCTTGTAATACAAATTGAAAAGACAGGGAATAGGCAATAGAATTTCCACATAGAAGACAAAAATCAAAATTCATATTGAACTGTCTCTGCAAAACCAAACTATTACATTCAGAAAGATAACTATGTGAAAAAAAAAATCAAGTTATTTTAAATTTTGTGGTTGATTCTTGTCTAATCACTTTCAAACAAAAAAATAATTTTTTGCAAGGATGTGTTCTCTACCACATACCAAAATGATCTTCCAACTGTTAACTGTTAAAAGTATTAGGTTGGTGCAAAAGTTATTGTGGTTTTTGCCATTGAAAGTAATGGCAAAAACCACAATTACTTTTGCACCAACCTTTAATAAAACGAGAACAAGTCCTGAACAGTCCCTTGAGGAGGTAAAGCTAGTTAAGCTTTGAAAATAACCTTAACTGTGCTTAAATTGCAAACAGGCAAAACTTAACTTGAGCTATTTCTTACAAATGCCTATATTAAAGAAAAAACAAACTTAAGCTCAATCAGAAGCAGCCTACAAATGTATAATTATATAACTAGGGACTTGCCAATGGGATAGACCAAATAAGGCCACTATATAACTGTCACCAAACAAATAGAGAGAGAAAGAGAGAGAGCAAAAGAGAGAGAGAGAGAGAGATGGAGTCTCGCTCTGTCGCCCAGGCTGCAGTGCAGTGGTGCAATCTCGGCTCACTGCAATCTCCACATCCTGGGTTCAAGTGATTCTCCTGCCTCAGCCTCTAGAGTAGCTGGGACTATAGGTGCATGCCACCATATTCAGTTAATTTTTGTATTTTTAGTAGAGACAGGGTTTCACCATGTTGACCAGGATGGTCTCCATCTCTTGACCTCGTGATCCACCTGCCTCGGCCTCCCAAAGTGCTGGGATTACAGGCATGAGCCACTGCGCCCAGTCCAAACAAATATTTTCTTTGCTTTAGTTCGGTGTTGGCCCAATAAAAGTCTCCTCATGGTGTTCCCTTGTTGGAACTCCCTACCTACTTCTGGTTCAGAGCTATTTGCTCAAATAAACGCTTTAAAATTTTATGATGTTTCAACCTGCCTTTTTTAAATTTTTTTTTAACAAAACCAAACTCAGTTCTCTAAAAATGATGAAAATTTTCAAAAAAAAAAAAAAAAAATCGCATGTACTCTTTATAGTCACATTTGGTTGAAAATATACTCAAAGACCTTGTAATCAGTTTTGTCAATTGTTAACTGAGTTAGTTTGCAAGTCATCTTAGTTACCTAGTTTACTGGTGAAAAAAAAATCAGTAAACTAGAATTAATTCCAGTACTTCTTGTGTGCAGTGTAACTAACTGTTCGTGCAGTACAGCCTTCTTTTTGTTTATGGGAATTAAGAATGTCTTACTAAAATATCAATGCAACTACATTTTAATCATGGTTTTACAAACTAATGTATATAAAGGTTAGTGTACCATCCATTTCTTTTTTAAAATTCTCCAACCCCATGTATTTTGTTTTTTAGATTTCACTGACAGCAGGTAAACAGTGGGTTAAGGAATAAATACAGATAAATCACCATAAAATGGGAAAATACATGTCAAAAATTATGTCATCACATGCCACAGTACCAGTTATTTGTGTTACTTCTGGGTTTAATTCAAAGCCGTGAACAATATTCCCATTAAACATGTGTTTTGGGGAAGAAAATGAGAGTCCAGAAAACGTAAAAGGTGAATAGTAACCACAGAATGCTGTGTCTGGACTCACTTTTCAGCGTAGGCATAAGCTGTGTAATTGTACACATATAAATTAGATAACATTTTTATTCAAAGTGATACAAATACCAATGGAATTGGGTTACAAACTTTTTTTTTTTTTTAATTTAACCTGGGCTCCAATGAAAGCAGGTGAAGGTGATTTGTTTTATTACCCGAACTACATTTTTATTCAGGGCAATCAAGATCTTCTAAATGAACTACCTGTATATCTTTTTTTTTCCTCCACAGAGGAAGCTGTAAAAACTAGAACACAGTGTGTTGCAGTGATAAAGAACTTATTTTCTCTGTCTATTGAGGAAAAAGATGTACATTGTCGTGTTTTTTTCATGAAGGTAGGAAACATGATGTTCTTAAGGTCAAATGCATCAAGGCGATTTAGCCTCATATTTTATTAATAGTAATGGGAATCATGTAGCTAAATCCTGGCAAATTGTACTGAATAGCTATTTCCAATGTTATATGATTAGATTCATAATAAGTGTTCATTTGATATTCAACGTGGAGCAACTCATTCGAAGGGGTTTTGTTTTAGTAATAGTGATATGTCAGTAGGTGGAAAGGCCATTCCATTTGGCATTAAAAATACACCATAATCAGTGTTTTAATTAACTTTTCTCTAGGGTTTTACCTGTAATTCTCTGGACTATACACAGTCCCTGTTTTAGCATATTATTCATCATCTCACAGGTAATGTCATCATTGCTTAAGATACTGCTTTTCTGAAGCTCTCATTATTTTATTTGGAGACAATAACTATAAATGATTCTATACTGTATCACCCACTTATTATGTGGCCTTTTGACAAATCCTTGAATATTATCATTACACCATTTTTCATTTTTGTAGAGATGTGGTCTCCCTATGTTTCCCAGACTGATCTTGAACTCCTAGGCTCAAGAAATCCTCTCATCTCAACCTCCCAAAGTGCTGGGATTACAGGCATGAGCCACTGTACCTGGCCTATTACATTGTTAAGAATACAGTCTTTATCAATTTTGCTTGTGTTGGTTATAAAAGGCCTAACTACAGAAGTTAAGCTCTAACCTGACGTGTTTAAGTGATGATGTGTTAAAATTGCAAACATTGATCTACTTCTGTGTAAGATGTTAGTCTAAAACATTGAGAATAAAACCTAAGTTATAAGCAATGTTTTTGATTAAACACACATTTCGGACAAGAATTAGCAGCAAAGATCTCTATGTTCATTAATAAGTAAACTAATACAGATATATGCATACATGCACATAGAATTTTATATAGATCCCTTTTTGTTACTGACATTTTATATCAATATGAAAACATCAGTATTTTATAGTAATCAGCCATAAACACTGTATAGTTCAATCAATTGCATTTTTCACTAAGAAATTCCAACTATTTTTAAATTAAACATTTATATCTAGTGGAATTTTACATTTTCTCTAACAATATTAACAACTGATAGAAGCCATTTTATTTTTCAAAAATCTGAATTGGAAGTATTTTGTGTCTCCACAGAAAATTGTCATTCCAATCCATGTGCTTAAATATATAAAAGCTGTCACTGATGAGAAAGGGTTTTCCACATGTCTAAGAAGTAGTGAACTGACAAGAAATAGTTCGTCCTCACCCCTGGAGATGGTCAAGAAATTCATGCTATATTTAATAACTCTTATCAGCAGGAAATCAATGAGATTTTAGGGAGCATAACTAGTTTCACAATAATGCTAGGTGCAAAACATCTGTTAAATTGTTGAACCTCTTTCAACTGGGGGAATAAATATTCAATTTAATAAAATGCTGTAACAAACAAGTTGAACATCTATTTTTTAACTCTACCCATATTTTGGGATGTATTTATAGCTGGTTGTAACAATACATGAAAATTTCCTGCTGTGGATTCAACAAACAGCAGTATTTGGGTAGATAGCAGCCTCTATTCTGTGGTGAATTTTGTACTCATTCAACTGCAGTTTCTGAAAACACTGGCCAAAAAAAGGTTCAACATGCCTATTGAAATAGTTAATTATTTTTAAAATGAGATGCAAACTTTTTTTTGCCATCAATATTTTTTGATTAGTCATTTCTTCTATTAAGAGTGTGTGTAGGCTGGGCACAGTGGCTCATGCCTGTAATCCCAGGACTTTGGGAGGCCGAGGTGGGAGGATAGCCTGATGTCAGGAGTTCAAGACCAGCCTGACCAACATGGAGAAACCCTGTCTCTACTAAAAATACAAAAATTAGCCGGGCGTGGTGGCGATCGCCTGTAATCCAAGCTACTCAGGAGGCTGAGGCAGGAGAATCACTTGAACTAGGGAGGAGGAGGTTGCAGTGAGCTGAGGTCGTGCCACTGCACTCTAGTCTGGGTGACAAGAGCGAGATTCCATCTCAAAAAAAAAGAAAAAAATAAATAAAAGAGTGTGTGTAATGTAAAGCAGGAAGAGACTAAACCGTTAGAGAACATGGAAGATGTTTAAAATGCTGACGAAATAGTTGTGTGTCATTTACTGGACCTGGAATCAAGATCTTCCTATCACAACTTGATATAAATATGATCTGAATGATTTTTATCTTAAAGTAGCAATGGCTCTCAATGCTAGATGCATCTTAGAATTGCCTAAATTACTGCTTTTTAAAAATACAGATGCCCACGACCCACTGCCGACTTACCTATTCAGGTCTGGTTGGGTGGAGTGTGATGGTCTGACCATGTCTCTTATTTAAAACCTCCACCAGTCATTTTGATGGTCACACCGAGAACCTTACAGTGGATACAATATCCCAGAAGACTGTATGAGCTGTATGAGATGACAAGATCCGAAGGAGATTAGATCAGATATTGACAGAAAGTATGGTTCAGCATGTTCTTCAAAACAAGTGTATTTTCAGATTGGCAATATGGCCGGGCGTGGTGGCTTACACCTGTAATCCCAGCACGTTGGGAGGCTGAGGAAGGCGGATCACCTGAGGTCGGCAGTTCAAGACCAGTCTGACCAGCATGGAGAAACCCCATCTCTACTAAAAATACAAAATTAGCCAGATGTGGTGGGGCATGCCTGTAATCCCAGCTACTCAGGAGGCTGACGCAGGAGAATCGCTTGAACCCAGGAGGCAGAGGTTGCGGTGAGCAGAGATCATGCACTCCAGCCTGGGCAACAAGAGCAAAACTCCGTCTCAAAAAAAAAAAAAAAGATTGTTACTTTGTCCATACAACATTATTCTCAAAATAATAATAATAATAATAATAATGATAATAATAACAACAACAACAGATTGGGACAGACACTGATAGCCCTGCAAGACATTTTTTGCATAGTTTTGTCATGAAAATCACATTATTTACATGTTTCTCTATATAATTACTTTGATCCTTTTATGCTTTCTTTTTGTCTTCTCTTGCTGCCAGTTGTTTATATTCCTATACCTAATTCTTGCTTCCTGACACCCACATATTGAGTGCCCAATAATGTTGAACTGTACTGTAGGTTCTTAGTAACTGCTTTTGCCAAACTGGGCCAATAAGCCGCCCCACCTGGCCCTGTACAGCCAGAGACTGATCGTTCCACTTTGGTGTGATGAAGGCATTTATGTAAATGCCTGTTGACATTATAACCTATTATGTATAGTAATGGGATAGAAATGAAAGAAATACACATTGCACAGCGACCTTTCTATAAGCTTACTTTTCATTTTCTTCACTGGTCCCCACTGCCCACTCTCGTCTCTCCCAAATGTATAATTTTATGATAGCTTCTTATCAAGAGGTTGTATGTCTTGGCTCCAGCCCCTTGTTCAGTAAGGCTCAGATCTGAATCTGGACCTAGATTTGACTTGGTAAGATAACAGAAGGAAAATGTGGATAAATTTAACTATTTCTACATGAACAGGTGGGCCTGTGCCTAATGCAGGTTGCTAGAGTTCTATATTAGGCAGTGAATCAACTGCTCAACAAAGATTAAAAACTACTTGCATGTTTGATCTGTATTAACCTCTCAGGTCACTGGGGCACCATTTAGTAAATTGCATCGTCTCTTCGGAAATGGGATCACGGCTATAAAAGAGTTGTTTCATCGAACTTAGAAAATAAATTTACGTTCATGCATTAGTCTGGGCATCAGAAACATGGCTGAAATTCTTACTAGCAAGGTGATGATGTACTTTATGTAAAAATGACTATTTTTTCTCTTCAAGCACTTTGATACTGCAAAATTCTTTTAAAAATAAAATTGAAGTAAATAAGGTGTAAATAAGTAGAAAACACAAGGTTCACAAAGTTAGTCCACTCATCCATAAAATCTTATTTTGAAGGAGAAATGAGTGGTAAATTAAGGGGTCATGGTAAAGAAAAAGGTGAGACTTCTTTGTGATCCAAAGACACCAAGAGAAGTATCTATTTTACTAAAGATGCATGGGAAAAAGGGGAGAATAAACACAGTGGGATACCTAAAGATGCAGGCGGAGGTAAGAGTCTTGCCCATACGGGAAAGGAGTTTGTCCTTTGAAAGTGGCCATCAGTCCCGCTGAACAGGAGGGAGAGTGAAAGGCATGACGGCAAGTGCAGGTGAGTTTACAGGTTTCACTACAGAGGAAAGCAGTTGCCATCTAGTTTCTTCTCTTTCTCAGTAAAAGCATAAGGTGGTACTAGGCAAGTTAAAACACAGGAAGATGATCCCCCTGGAGAACAGAAGAGAGAGCAGATAAGGAAAACACAGAACTGCTGAGAAGCCTCCATAACTAGCTCAGGTGGAAGACCCTTAAGCTGTAGTGACACGACAAAACCAAACAAACGTTTATGTTTTCCTCCAGGGGCACTCAGGAACCAGGATGTTCTCTGGCAGAGGCAGACAGTTGACATTACCTGAGTAATGGAATAGCAAGACAACATGGAAAGAGAAAACTGAGGCTGTTTACATGAGAGTAGCTGACTAGTGGATAGAAAAGAAGTAGAGGCAAAAGTGTGACAATAGTGAGAACAGATGTAAATGAACCTGATGGATCAGAAAATAGGAAAGCAGGGAGTAACCAAGAGAAATTGGAAGATGGGATATGATCACTAGATGATTAAATGTTTGTATTCAGAATTTTATAACCTGAGAATTTCAGGGTGCTTGCAAGGTATAGTCTTAAGGGGTGGGAGGGAGGAGGTTAAAGCAAATGGAAGATGAAGGTAAAGTCCACCTGATGAGAGGTCAAAGAGTTGAGAACTGGAGTTCATGGCTAGTCATCCATGGAGATTTTGAAATGTCTAAAATGATGGCAAGACTTGAGTTAACAACGATCATTGTGAGCCAGGTATCAATATGTCCAGTTAGCAAAGGGTAAATGGATGTGGGTAAGTAACGAGCCCCATCTGAGTCTGTTGAGCAGTGGAGCCTCCTCAGTCCACTTTGGTATGATGAAGACAACTGGAAAAGGGCACTTTGACTTGAGGTCCATGGGCCTCCGAAGAGTCGATGAATCAAGTTCACATGGTTGTGATCTTGGATGAAAAAAGATTACATTTCTATTTTCACGATCTTTAATATTTAGCACTTCTTTTACTTACAAATATCGGCGATAAGCCACAGTACTTAGCAATATATGTGTCTTTGTCACCAATACAAGTCATGAACATTTTCATATTACCTTAAGAATACGTAAAAATATTATTCAATACTTATCATACATTTAAATTATACAATGATTTGAACAATTGTCATTCATACTTATCAATATTTTTTAAATGTATGTTATTAGACTTGCTAATATTTAAAGGGTTATTAACAATGTTTATACATCATTTCATTATTAGTATGCCTACAATTGTATTTAGCATATTACAAATATTCTGTGAAATAAGCCAGATACAGAAAGACAAATGCTGCATGATCTCACTTATATGTGGTTTCTAAAAAATGGATAAACACACAGAAGCAGAGATTAGAAGGGTTGCTGCCAGGAGCTGGGGGCACGGAGAGATGGGAAGTGTTGGTCAGAGGGTACACAGTTTCAGTTATGCAAAATAAATAAGATCCGAAGAGACACTTTATAGGGCCTATTAGCAACACTGTGTTGTACAGTTAAAAACTTGCTTAGAGGTTAGATCTTATATTAAGTGCTTTTAGCCGAAAAGTTAAAAAAGTGGGGGAGTGACAGTAGGACAGTTATGACATCATTAGTGATGATACTATGGTAGTTTCATGATGTGCATTTATCTCCAAACACATCAAGTTGTATCATTAAATATCCACAGCACTTTTATTGCCAATCATGCTACAATAAAGTGATCACAATGTTTACCAACCATTCTGTGAAGTGGTCCAAAGGCGTGCACGGCACACATAGCTCCACTGGAGCTTGGCAAACTCAACATTCCCACCCCAGAACCCTTTTTGGAAATCTGATCTTCCACCACACCCAGGCACATCTCTAGTGTTTCTATAGTTCTAAACCGATGATAACACAGCCTAGATCCTGCATCATCTGGCCTCTTCTACCCTTATAAATTTATTCTCATCCTTCTTACACTCCATAACCCAGCCACAGGGAACTCCTTTTCAGTACTAGCATGAGCCATGCTTTTCTAACCCTGGGCCTTTCCACCTGCCATTCAATTTGTCTAAAATAGGATTCTGTCCTTTTTTTTTTTTTTTCTTGATCACCACCCCTTCACATAGTTAATGTGTATTTTGCCTTTTGACTTTCCCAAATTAGATGTTCTACTTAAAATACAGGAGTGCATAGGACCTGGATATACTAAAATTATTCATTGTGTATCTGAAATTGAAATTTAACTGGGCACCTTTGTATTTTTATTTGCTAAATCTAGCAACTCTACCCATGGACCTATACTGTCCTCTCATAACATTTTCACACCTGTAATTACTTCTTCAATACCTGTCTTTTCTGAAACTTTGAAGATCCACGATGTAGCAAGTGTGTGTGTGTGTGTGTGTGTGTGTATTCTTCACCATGGTATATCCAATGCCTAAGATAAAACTGCTAAGCATGTAGTAGTCACTCATAAATTTAACATGACCAAATTAATGAACTCTATTCTATGCTTAACGTACCTGTTTACGTTTCTAGACTATGAGTTCCTCAAGAACAGAGATACCTTTTGTGCCCAAAGCCAAAGCTCAGTGCCTATAACACCCAAGAAATGAGTTGGCCAGAGCAAAATCTCCCTCACGTTTTCTTTGAAAGCCACTGGGAGAGGCCCCGGCATGTTTCCGTCATGTTTGTGAGGTGTTCAGCTTACCTCGTTTGGGAAGAAAACAGCTGTAATAAGGACAAAGAGCTTAGGCATGTATGAGTTTTTAGTCCCAGTTTCCCAGTCAGCATCAATTATTTGGGTAAAATTGAAACACTTACTGGTTTATTAATACCTCTGTTTCCTTTAATTCTTTTATATAAGAAAGGATGAAGCTGAAAAGCATGAAGATGGTCAAGTGTTTGTGTGTATGCACACAAATGAGTGTTTAGACCATTACAACACAGGCAGCAAGTTTAAATGTGGATGAAGAGAGGAGAGGAGAAACCCGGTTTCTGAAAAGGTTTGGAAAACTGTGTTAAGTGAAAGAGGTTAGGGATTTGTAGCTCTGGCAAATGTTATTTGAGTATTTGACTAGTACCACCTTGACCATATCTCCTGGAGAAAATCACCTCTAAATTACCCTCTCGCTTTAAAATTCAATGTGCCTCAGATATAAAGTATACTCACAATTAAGAATCACAAGAGTAGCCAGCAAAGGAAATAGCCAGGGAATAGTGAGGAGCCTGGGATGGTTACAGAGATTGGAACTCTGGGGAAATATGGAAAGAATGCAAAAATGATCAACAGACATCTGCATCCTACAGAGTTCATAGAGGGTGAAGAAGACATGACCACTGGGTCTAAAAAAATAAAATGACCCTTTTTCCCATAGAGAATTTCATTCAAGTGCTTGGTCACAAAATTAGACCATGAGGGAGAGATACATGCAATCTGAAGAATTTTGACATTTAAAAGGAAACAAATACGAGACAGTGGGAAGCAGGCTTAGATGACAGGGGTGATTTTTATTGATTCTGTGTGCTTTTCTTTCTTTTAAAATATGTAATTAAATGTGCTTGTCAGTAGAAGGATAGATTAGTATATTTCAAAGGAAGGGAAACTGAAGATTTTAGGAACTTAAGGTTCACAGAATCTCTGAAGGAAATGGGAGAGTGATGAACTTCAGAATGCTGATTTTACACAGGTAGAGAGAAATAGATTTCGGATATCACTGGATGGTTAAAGGGCATATCCAGTTGTGTGTGAATGAAGTTACTCACCGTGACAGTGAGAGCACCACAGAAGAGGAATTAGATCCAGAAAGAAGACACAGTGCACCTAACTGCTTACTTAGCAACACATAGAGACACATTAAATATGCTGTGTTGTGCTAATATATGTTTTCCTATGAGCTGACTATCACTCTATACTCTCAGCCTGATTGTGCTAGTCAAAACTGATCAGCGAGCATTAGCATTCTACAATACAAACGCCCTTCACAATGCGGGATTTACGTGATTCTCTTATTAGGTGTGTTTTGCATCGGGGCTATTTCCGCTGCTGTGTCCTGGCTTTCTGACATTTATTATGCATTCTGATGAACAGTTTTGACCTTTAATGCCTAAAAAAAAAAAAAAACTCACTTGCAACTGATAGTCCTGGAGACCGCAGGAAGAGGGGGAAGGGGGAAAATATCATGTTGGATGTAAAATGATAGATATAATCTGGAGAGCTATCAATGAAATGGTGAAAATATGATAATGACGAGCAGACACTGGAGGGTTCCTGGATGTACTTTAAAATTTTGAAGACTACTGCAAATGTAAGGACAGCAAAGCAGGTTGTCAGAAATAGACCTGTGGCTGCAAAATATATAACTTAATTCATGAATAATTTCATGGGGTTTGAAGAAAATGGAAGAACAATTCCCAGTTGTGATGTCAGGAGAGCAATTCCATACATTGCCAATTCACTAAGAGAAGAATGTGTTTTATCAAATACCACCCACAAAATTGATAATCATTATTAAATAATACATTTAATACATTTTGTAGCTCCCTATGAATTAGGATAAATGCTTATTGTAATTGTAGTCTTGTTGTTTAAAGATTACAGTTGTATTTTTTGGCAAAGTAATCTGATTTTAAAGCTCTCTCTTTAAATAAGCAGGCTTCCTTTTCAGATTTCTTCCAAGAATCTGGTTTTTCAATGACTGTCTTAGCACAAACATCTTCATCAGTCACATTGATTAGTATGTATCTCTCCTCTTCAGTTTTAGACACTGCAAACCCACCCTTGAATGTAAATACGTTACTTGTGTTTTTAGAATTTACAGGTTTAAAAATAATAGATACTATCAGGGGAATGTGTGAGCAATACATATATAGATATAGATTAAATTTCAGATATATAACTAGTTTTAATGCTGTGAAATGGATGACTTTTTTCTCAGTTTATGTTTATGGTACAAAATAAGGAAGCAGGTGGTATTTCTGCTTCAGTAGTCTGTGTCTATTCAGCAGGAAATATTAAAATATAGAAGACCTCATAAGTTCCATCTGCCCACATACCTGGTTTCAAGTCTTCCACCAGGTTCCAGACATTCACACTGAACATCTTTGTAATGAATCCATCACGTAAGACCAACCCGTAAGGAGCGTAATGCTGTGGATTCCTCCAAAAGAGAAAGCAGACGAATGTATCATTATATTGTATATTTTTATATTGTGGAGAAATATTTAGGAAAATATAATTTTAAGAGACATTTTAAAGAATTCTATATGAAAGATTTGAAATCATCTTCGAGAATTTTTAAAGATCATCAGCACTATTCATCAATTTTGAATGTTAAAGATTGTTTCATTGATAAAAGGAGAGAAAAAAATGCTTTTTAGAGTCGTGATACTATGAAAATACTTTACTACTTAAGGAGTTGGTTTTTGCTTTTCTAGCACATTCTAACACTATAGTCTAACAGACACAAAAAAAGTGAGTTTTTTTTCTGTAAAACAAATACATTTCATAAAACTTCAGATAAACTAAAAGTTTATATATTAGATTAGGTTTACATTTGACTACTATTATTAGTGGGCAGAAAATACTTGGATAGAACTTTGAGATTAATATTTTTTTGAGTTGAGCCAAGTGAAGTGATCATACGGGAAGTGTCACCTCCTGAAGCTGGTTCCGTGACCTTACTTCCCCCTTGTGAGCTGCCGATGGTGACCTTCATGGTAGCGGGACTGACCATCTGGCACCAGCTGCTTTAGCACTTCAGCCCCAGCTGCCTAGAGTCGTGTCTCTAGTCCATAGATACATTTCCTCTCTGACTTCTCACCTAGAGTGATAAGACTGCAGGATTCAATTCCAAATTCCAACACGTTGTAGGAGGAAAGTAATAAATTAAGTCTCTCCTTAGGAAAACATTTGTTGACTTCCTAATATATACCTATCATATATTAATTAATTCTTCTGGATCCAAACATTAATAAGATAGCAAGCATTACCATCCCAGAACTCACAGACCAGTGGGCGCGGGCGCACACACACACACACACACACGCACAGTCAGTCATACTCAGGGTCTTAGTAACAATACAGTGTTTTGTATATGCTGTGTCCAAGCTCTGTACCTAGTGCTCACAGGGGTGGAAAGAAGGGAGTACTTATTCTTACGTGGGTAAAAAGCGACAAAAGGAATAGCTGTGTTCTAACATTTGTGGAATACCCATTGTTAGGGTTTTTATGTGGATGGAGACAGTATTTTAAAGCACTTAGAACAATTCCTAGTGCTACATAATTATTGGTTCAATAGATAAAACTTTTATGGCTTTGAGAATACATTCTAAATTTTACTTCTTGATGATCTGGTTTGGTATGATAGCATAATATGGA
This sequence comes from Papio anubis, assembly GCF_008728515.1. NCBI lineage: Eukaryota > Metazoa > Chordata > Mammalia > Primates > Cercopithecidae > Papio > Papio anubis. The sequence continues at coordinate 691,734 of NC_044977.1, forward strand.
ATGGTTTGGCATACATCAGAAAAATGTATGTTATCCTTCCAGAGGAGAATTTGGGTCTTCCATAAAAGCAGTAAATGTTAAAAGCAAACTAAGTAGAACATTTCATAGCCTCTCTTGGTCCAATTTAAATTTAATGAGCTCTTAGTAGAACTGAGTGTATCATCCTCATAAACTTAGAGGCACAAGGTTTGCAGAAACTGCAACTTCAACATTCTTCAACAGTAAATATGACTATAAATCAGGGGGCACATTTATTTTCTTCCAGGGCTCTGGTCTTTTGCCATCTGCTAGCATGGCATCTTGCCCATTTGGAACACTGTCAGGTTATGTAGGATAGAGGTGTTGCCTTCCTAATCTGCTCCTGACTCAGGACTGACCCAATTGCTTTGGGACATGGTGAGGGTAAGAACAGCAATCAAAGTAACAAACAGCACAGACGGTTCGGATTCCTGGACAACCTGGCCAGGACACAGGGACACTGGGAACACAGTGAGCCTTTGTTCACTGCACCAATAGGACGTGATTAGGCACAGAGGTGAGGCAAAGGGGATCTGTCCTAGTTAATTACAGAAGACATTCGGGTCTCTGGTTTTTCCAGAGTTGCCAGGTAGGCTTGGAGATACACAGTTACTCAAAACCCCAAATACCTTCTGTGTTTCTTCTGTAGAATCGATCAAGGTTTCCACCCACTACCTTGGACAGGGTAGATCTCATAAGGCCACTTCCCTGAAACTGTAATAGTCTCTTAACTTTGCCCTTACTTTACAATATTAATATGAAATAAAAGGTACTTTGGTCCTTTCAGTCAGTTAGTATGAAAACACATCGTCATTTAGTGATCACAACTATGTAAAAACTCAATACTCCCTTTTCAGAGTATCTCACAAATGCCAGCTGCTTTTACACTGATTTATCCCTTTTCCATAATCTTTGTGTTTTTTTAATCAGAAGCCTATTTTCATTTTCTTCTATTTGTTTTTAAGGCGCTGTTAGATAATATTGTCTTCGGCTCCATATCGATAGGTGCTAACTCAGCGGAATTGTTAAGGACATTGGGGAAAATGGGAATTTACCTCTTGGTCAGTCAGGCTCAGAGGAGAATGTTAGATGACTGATATCGTTTGCTATCCTTATTGCCACATATATGTCTCAGTTATTTATTTTACTATTCTGGATACTTTTTGTGTTCCCTTTTCAATATATTATTCGTCTTCAATTAAATTAAAACTAGGAATTACTGCCGGGCGCGGTGGCTCACGCCTGTAATCCCAGCACTTTGGGAGGCCGAGGCGGGCGGATCACGAGGTCAGGAGTTCGAGACCATGTGGTCCCAGCCACTCGGAGGCTGAGGCAGGAGAATGGCGTGAACCCAGGAGGCGGAGCTTGCAGTGAGCCGAGATGGTGCCACTGCACTCCAGCCTGGGCAACAAAGCGAGACTCCGTCTCAAAAAAAAACTAGGAATTACTACAAAACAATTACATTTAACAAAAGACTATTATTTCAGTCATTCTTCAACAGTTTTATCAACAGTATTGTAATTTTCTATCTAATCATCACCATTCTTCCTTATACTTGAGTAGGTTTTGCTGATCACAAAAATGTTTACATTCACACCTAAAAAATAAACTTTGTGTTTATCTCTGAGTTTTACTGAAAATTATGGTTTTAATTATTATAGTTTATTATTACATAATTTATAGTTTATTAATATTCTATGTTATATTAATATAGAATTATATAATTCTAATATATGATATAATATTATAATATTCTATGCTATGATATATTATTAACTATGAGGCATAATTGATAATTTCAATAAGCAGCAGAATTCGGATATGCTATTCAAATTTTTTTTATGAACTACCTCTGGCTATTCAATCATTTTATTTTTTTCAACACTTATTGCAGACCTGCTATGAACTATTCATAACACACACAGATAAGTAATCAAATGATATGTTGAGCATCATATTCAGGTTTTTATTTAACAAAATTTTGTATTGAAAACACAAAATGTTGTTTAATAAATGTTGATTAAACATAAAGAAATGTAGAAATAACATGGTTATTCAGGCATGAATACAAAGTCATGGATATCAGGACCTTCTGACAGTGTCACCCATGCATGCTGGATCTAGATTATTTTAGAAATCAGGTGTACTTATAACTAACTTCCTTCTAGGCTTAACTATGTGCCCACAACTTATTATTTACATAACAGATAAACCTAAAGGTTCACAACAGTACGTAAAGTTTTACAGATTCAATATTTGCAGATTAATATTACAGGAAACTCCACTAGCCCTATCATTTTGGGTTTCTGATATTAAAATAATAAAGCAACTTTTAAATGGCACATTTTTCCCTGGATGGAGCTTGTGTTCTATTTTGATGATTTACATCAGTTTATTTATGAAAATCTCTGTAAAAACAGTAATCATAATTATTTTTCTTTTCAACCCCAGTGTTTAACTCATACTTAAAGTACAGATACTGCATGCTTAGTAGTTGTTCAGCCAACAAATAAACCAGCTGGAACACTTTGTGTATATGTTATTTGGAAAATAATGCTTAAAAAGTCTTAGAGGCTTATTATACATATTTAAAATATTCCAATTATTTATTTTGTAGAATCTTAGCTTTTAATTAGTGAAATTATGAAACTCTCTTACTGTTTTTGAACTAAGTTTTCTCAAACTAATTAAAGAATATCCATTTATAGATATTGCATGAAGTCAACAGTATAACTATGTTATAAGGGGGTTTTGTTCATTTAATAAGTCAGCAGTAGAAGGAAGCGTTTACCTTATTTCTGAGAAACTGAAAATGTCAGAAACCTTTGAACAGTGTAAAAGTTGATAAAGAAACAAACCATTGTTTCAAGAAGTATACTGCCTAAATATACCTGCATCTTTGGTTTTATGAAAGCATAACACAATGGCCTTTTATTTTTCAGCAGGAAAAATTCAAAATTAATTTTAAAATATATCCAACCCTTAGTAATTAGATATTTTTGCAATCTTTTTAAAAATTAACATACATAGTAGTTTCTAAGAATTCTATAATGACTAAAAAGTAGTCTTATAATATTAAGAAATACATTTATGTGTTTAAAATCTGATGAATCACAAATGTGGCAATGTTTTAAATTTATAAGAAAGACACTATAACATGTAGTATGGTTGAATAAAACATGAATGCTATAGTAAATCTGAGGCCTTCATATTTATGACTATACTTTGTAAGCATTAATGCCAGTGGATTAAGCTTAGTAGGGCAAAATAATGTGATTAAGTGGTCCCAAGATAATCTTTCGTATAAACAAGCAGAAACATTAATCTGAGAAAATGATCCTTTGCATAAGAAAATATCACTAAATGGAAAGAAATGCTGTTGATGCCAAATTAGTATTTTGTGACACCAAAATGACAAATAAAAAAATAAAGAAGGAGGGTGTTATGCTAATCTGGTACCAAATAAGTTTTATTTGTTTTCTGCTTTTGTCTTAAATATCAAGACCATGTAAATATGTTCATAAATTTATTGCTATCTTAATGCTGGGGGGATTTAAATGTATTTCATTTTATACGAACTACATTGGTTTTTGACATTTTAGGACATTAGAAGGTCAAAAATGAGATACATTGATCTGTGTAAGAAACAGGAGAATGATGCCAAGGCACAGGGGTTAGAGGCTATTACCTAGAATCGTTAGAATCTCACCTATAAGAAAAGGGAGGAAGTTGTGGGACAAAATGGTAATCATCAAAGTTGAGTGTGTCATTTGTGCTGTATGGCATTTGGTCTGCTACAAATTGTATGTTTACAACTTTATAACACAATTTTTAAAAGTCCAAAGTTGGACTTTTGCTTAGATGAGACTAGAGAAGTGGTCTGGATTTTGCAGAGACAGTATATATTCTGCTCTAGTGTTTTATGGCCTCTAGAAAAGTATTTAGAGAAAATGAAGACATTAGCATCAATATTTTATTATTTTCTCCCAAAAGTCCATTTTTATAGCTTATTTTAAGTATATTACTTATATTTTGCCACATAGAAAATTACTGCAAAACTCAGTGGCTTAAAACAGCAAATATTTATTATCTCACACAATCGGTGAGAGTTGGCCACTTCAGATTGTCTTGGGTGGGTGACTCTGGCTCAAGGTCTTTGATGAGGTTGTAGTCAAGATATCAGACAGGACTGCAGTTATCTCTAGACTTTACTGTTTCGAAGATAGCTCATTCACATGGCTATGAGTCGAAGACTTCAGTTTCTCCCTGGCTACCGGGAGGAGACCTCAGCTCCCAACCATGTGAACCTCTCAGGACAGCAGCTGGATTCACTCAGAACTAGTGATCAAAGAGAAGGAGGCAGAAGCCACAATGCCTTTCAAAACCTTGCCTTGGAAGAAATGTACCCTTACTGTTGCTGTATTCTACTGGTCAAATCAAACAATCCTAATACAATTTGAGAGAAACCTGTACAAACACATGCATAACCGGAAAAACAGGGCATTGGGGTTATCTTTGAGGCTATTACAGTGAGAGAAAAAAGAGGAAGGAAAGAAGGAAGGAAAGGAGGAGGGAGGGAGGAATGAAGGAAAAAAGGGAGAAAAAGATGGGAGGAGGGAGGGAGGGAGGAGACTCACCCACTCCAGAATCTTCGCGATCATTTGTTTACATTGGACAAACTAGCATTTAGAAACTGTGACCACCATCTCAAAATACAACTTTATTATTTAAGGTTTGCCAAAGTGCCAATCTTTTTTCCATAATTAGTAAAATAGCTGCAGTCTGCTAGGTTTCTCATCTTTCTGCAGTTAATCGGTCCGAACATTTTCTTATTAATGGGACTACATTAAAAATCCTATACCTTGTAGGATAAGATTTTCTTTCAAAAGGGAATGTAAAGTTATATGGTACTTACATGTTATTTATAAGTTTAAAATGTTACTACTAAGTAAAACCTTAGATTAGAATAGCCAGGTTTAGCAAACAAAAATGCAGTATGTCCAGTGGAATATAAATTTCAGATAAACCATAAACAATATTTAATATAAGTAAATACACTAAATAAGCAATTGCAATAAACATGTAATAAACTTTTATTTATCTTAAATTTACATTTAACTGAGTGTCTAGTATTTTATCTGGCAACCTTATCTTAAATAGCTGTCAATCTACATTTTGAGCAAACATAATGAAATTTAAAATAGTATAAATTCTTTCTATGTGTATTTTTTCTGCATAAGCCTATATTTAAAACAATAAGTACATCAAGTAAAGTAGGTCACATTTATAGTTATTACTCATTAAATTGTATTTGTGTGTGGATGTGTGTATTCCAAAACTTGTGTAAGAAGATGACAGAACAATTGAACAAAGATGTATACGTTGCTGTGTTTACTTGTGAGATTGTTGGTGTCCATGTCCAAGAACATGCATAATAGCCCAGCTTCCATTTCTACAACAGTTCCAATTCTAAAGTCAGTTCCATAGATTGATTTGAACCACTTTAAGGCTTTAGAAATCTTTAAACCTTAAAGACATAATTGCTACTTTAGAATTCACATGTCTATCTATTTTCTTTGAAGTTTGCAAGCTGTGTTTCTCATGACTATTTGTGACGTGAATTTATTTACCCATCTTTGGATTCTACTCCAATACAATCTAGAAGAAAATTAAGAGAAATCCCAGGAAGATGAGCCCAAGCAAATAATAATACAATAGAGCTTATCATTCATGCAGGTGTCCCGTACGTTGCTTTTTATATAGTGTTCATTTAACCAACCTGGAAGGTAACTTCAACTTGACCATACTTTCCTGTTGAGGTCGTAAGTGGGGTGCGCTGGCTCAGATAAGCAATACACAGAATCACTGATTTTAAACTGGAAGGCCAATTTGTTAGCTATGCTCGTCGATCTAGCAATATATCCCCAAGCCGCAAATAAATATGTGAAATGCTATCACTGTAACATTTAAATATTTAACAGCTGTTTACTTAACTCTAGCTCAAAACTCAGTTTGTGTAACAGAATGATTCAATCTTCGCATAAGACTATATGAGTCATTGTGATTTGAAGTTTGGATTCCAAAATCTTTATGTAAGAGATGGTAGTACACTGAAGCTTTTGAAACCCTAATTAACACCAAAAATTTCAAATATAAATAATTTGGTATAGAATGGAGCTAGAATTTGGCATTTTAAGGGAAAACATTTTACATAAAGGAATTACGTATGAATAACGATAAGGGCGATAAGTGAAAAGATACTAAGCAGTATACTGCTCTCTAGTTAGAGCTGGTCACCTCCATCTGGGTTTCCTATATTTGAAAAAACCAATACTAGTTTTCAAGTAGTACTAAGCAGGGAAATTGATATTTAAAGGAAAGAAAATCAACAGATGGCATGGAAGAAAAATTTTTAAATAATTTTAAACACTGTCCCCAAGCCTGCCAATGGTTTGGAAAGTATTTTTGGTTCCTTCAATTAAAATGTCACATGTGAATTTTAAACCATATTGAAAAATATTAGTGTTCTTCTGAATTCTGGACAGATGGTTTAATAAAACAAAAAAGGGATGTTTGAAAATTGTTATACTTACTTGTTATATTAAAAATTCTGAAATTCCCCTTTGTAAACAAAAAGGAAGACTTTACAATGTTTTCCACTTTTGTTTATGCTGTGAGTCTTGTGCTGTACTTAAGTCAATAACGGAAAAATAAAACAAAGAAAAAAGATGATATTGCTTCTAAAATATTGCCTGCTACTGCTGGGTGTCTACCCTTTTTCCATGTCATTAGCAGTTGTTTAATTATGCCAACAACATGTCTGCCTCTTGGATAGATCATTATGCCAGTTAACTTCTTCTAAGCCTTCAGACATTCAATTCATTATGACAACAAGGGAAGGGTACTGCTGCCCTCTAAAATGTAAGTGTGCTCTTGAGTGAGCTGAGTTCTCTCAAGGATGTAAGACCCATTGCAAAAGGTTAAGCATATACAGTTCCAGGATTGGAATGACAAATTTTATGTCTCCTAAGAACTATAACTTTGTTGGATTTGCAAGATTTTGTGCAAGCCACAGCATTTATAAGACAGGCAATATTCATTCTTGAGAAAAAAATTTATATTCTCTGGCAAATGCTGAGCAGAGATTTGTTAGGGGAGCCTATCAATTGAAAATTGTGTAAATATTGGCTACTTACATTTTATCTAAAATATACCGTCCTCAATTGGTATTTTTGCAACAAAGTTCTAGAAGGCACTAATTTGTGCTGTATTTGGAAAATTGTATGTGGAATTGTATGTATGATCCATATCAATTTATTTGTAACCTAACTTGGGGCCACTTTGACTTTTTAATTTTTAAGGTAATCAGCTGACACACACACACACACAATGCACACATATATAATGGTAGCACGTATTTTACATAAAGTAATCCTATAAAAATTATACTGATATCTTTCACTGCTTTACCTAATATGGTAAAGTCATAGACTGAGCAAGTTAAACAAATCAAAATATGATTATTGGTGGAGAGCAACTCACGTGTAAAAATTAGTTTGAAAGATTAAATTCCAGATTGTGTCACAGGGTAATTTATATAAGTGTAACTATACTTGTAACTACATTTTCAAGTATATATCCTATAGGAATAATTGGATGTAAACTTATTAATTTTATGGTTAATGCAGAAACATCTTGAGTCATTTGTATTGTAATTTTTAGTTATTAACTATGGTTTATTTAAATATATACATTCAATGAATAAAAAAATTTAGAATCTATCTAAAACATATGAGATTTTCAGATAAGTGACAGTAAGCCCTGAATTCAAGGCATAAAGGTCACAAGATAAAAGGAAGCAAAGGGATTCTCAGAGAGTCTTTAAAAGTTGTGGTTTGAGAACAACAGGATTTGGGGATTTTTTACACTTCCTGGCTATTTAGTTGTGACTGTGTGTTGCTGCATAAATGACAATGGAGAAAGGATAACTTTTTAAAGGTGTTTTTCTAGAGAATAACCACGAAGAAACAGAACATGTAACTAGCGGGAACCACCATTACTGTTTATTTCACTTACCCACCTACTAATCTAGTAAATATGCATGGAATGCCAACTGCATGACAAGTACTGTGCTAAGGTCTAGGCAATTGTGAATCAAAAGATACAAAGGTCACTGCTCTCAAGGAGTTTAGAAGTAGTGGGAAAACAGAAACAAATGTAAAATGGGATTCTGCTGAAGATTACAAAGAAGAGGTACGAGAGCTGAATCAGGAAGACCAGAGAAGGTGCCCCTAAAGAAATTGACACTGATGTGGACTATGAGAAGTAGAAGATGATGATCAATCAAAGAGCTAAATGATCTTCAGGCAGAGAAGCATGTACAAAGGTGTTCTTGCTTGTAGGGATTATGCCAAGCAACAACAAAATAAAACAAAACAACTGCATTGCTTGTACTCAATGAGGGCAAGTGCCTAGCATAATGCAGATGTGAGACAGTCTACAATTTCTTGTAAAGAAATTGAAGAAAGAGCTAGAAAAATGTAGTTAATTATCTTAGGTCTATTTTTAATATCTGCCTGTCAATGCATGATGAAAGAGTGAGTTAAATCATTTGCTAAGTATTAGAATTTCCTCCTACCCTCTTTCTTTTTCTGTTGACTTGAGGTGATGTATTCTTCACACTCCCACCATGGGGAGTTCATCACATCGGTGGCCCCAGAGAACCTTGCCTTCCAGTATCCATGCCCTTGTGTCATCCTCTCTCCTGAAGCCTGAGCAGGTTCTATGGATTGTTTTACCTAACAGAATGTGGTAGAAGTGACACTCTTCCAGTTCCAGTCCTTCTCCTTAAGAAGAAGTGGCAGCTTCTACTTTTGCATTCTGGGGAACTCTGAACTACCACGGATGAATCCTGTCTCTCCTGCTAGAGAGACTACCTGAAGACGGAGAGGATGGGAAATGATGTGGAGGAAAAGCAAGAAATTCCACTGAACAGCAAGACCTGAGGTCCGGATATACAACCCCAATCAAGTCCCAAGCAAGGATTTTAGAAAAAGTACTTTATTTGAAAGGGGAGTCTAGGAAGCATGGTCAGGGGAATAAGGAAGGAGAAAAAGGAAGGGAAGAAATCTGTGAAGGGTGCTTTACTGAACAGATTTAATTGAAGGCAAGTAAAATACAATTCCTCTCATAGGTCAGGGAAACAGCGTAGAACAATACCTCACTGTTACCCCTTCCAAGAGCAGAAATGTGTTCTGTATCCACCAAATCACCACACATCATTGGTGAAGGGCTGCTCCTGGAATCACTAACCCTCTGACCCTTTCAGCTTGCCCTAATGAGGACCCAGTGTGCCTCCATACCAGAACTCCATGAGCAGGCAGTCACAGGTATTTAAGGAAAACAGTCTTTCAAGGATTAGTAGGTGAGTGCTGACTAAATATCACAGAGCTCTGAGCAGGCTGCCTTCACTGTGAAACACAAACTTCACGTGGCATGTGGCATGTGACAATGTTTATTTGGCCTATTATCCCATCTCTAGCCTAGCTCCCAGCACATATAGCTGAAAACATGCTGAAAATGTGAATATTAACAGTTAAATTTGACTTTTCTAAAAAGGATATATGTTATATTCAATGGGCTTGGTAAATATTAGATACTAGAACTCATTGGGATAAAATTGAAAATGTGGATTCTATTCCCAAAAAAAAAGCCAACCAAGATCCCCTCGTCCTGCCAGAACTACAAATTTTGTGCTCGTTTTCACAAAGCTGGTACTTGGCTGTTTTATATAATATTAAGGCATGATTTTAATTACTTGGATAGAGAAAAGTTCTAGAAGAGTCTCTAAGAAGGCTAGAATATCTGTTGTACTATTCTTCCTTTGCCAACATTCTGGTAAACCCATGAATAATATGTGTCAGTACTTGAACTACTTGAAATGGAAATGGCAGAAATTTAAGACCCACATTTCCTAGTCTTTAATTCAAAGCTTTTATAAAGAAACTGTTGGTCAAAAGAGTATCAGATATTTGGAAGAAGAAAAAAGCCCTTCATTCTTGAAAAGTTGTATATTCAAAACCAGAGGGAAGAACGGTAGTTTTCAGGAGAAGCAGATTGACAGCCTCAGAGTCAAACACCTGCAGAATGAAGCTCGGTTCAGTGTGGAGCTATTACGTTTCCTTGTTGTTACATTCAGTGTGTCCATGTTCATTCCATCAGCAGTTGAATAAAAACTGTGTGAGTGTGTATCCTCCTGGAAAAGAGCAAGGGAGTCCATTTGCATCGGGAGACAATTCTCCCCTTACCTCTTTTAACTATATGAAGAAATGCAAATTCAATGTCAAGTCAATTTTCATGTTAATAATAAGGGGAATAACTTGAAACTTCTTGCCCTAGGCTGGATTGTCTAATATCCAGTCACAGCTGCTAGACTGGCTTTGTCCCACACAACCTGACTTTCACTCCTTAACAGAAAACTTCAATTGTGTTGGTATCTGGCTTTAGTTTAGTAAACGTGCTACATTTAAAGGGACAGAGGAAGGAAGAAAGAAGAGAGAGAGAGAAAGAATCTGAGATCAGGACATAGGGCAGATGGCAGTTGCCTTAGTGGTGTCCACCCCTTACTTGCCTTTCAGGAGAAATACAGTGAACAAAATGGCCAAAGACCGTTTTCTCACAGGGCAGAAGGAAAATGAGTAAAGGCTCTGGATAATCCACAAACTGAGGAACTGAGTTACTAGTTCTTTCAGGAGGTATAGAGAATACCTCAGAACTCAATTCATTTCTTATTGCGAAGTGGTATATTTTTAAGAATGATGGGACAAAAAAACCTAAGGATATGTTGTGTTCATCTGTGTCAAAAACTACCCCAGTAACTTCTCCCTCCATATCCTAATTTAATCAGGATGCTCTCAAGGATGTGTCCCATAAATCTCTCCAGAGACTTCTTCAGACATTTCTAGTTTTTTTGTTTCTCAAGCGGAAAGACAGCAGAGCGCAAAACTACCATGCGTTATTCTTTGCTGTTATTTTAATGGAGATGGCTCTTTACTGGTGGCTCAGGGCAGTACTTTTCCCCGAGCAAATGCTATAGAAGTACAAGCAGCTCACATTACAGTGGTTCTCCTTTATCCATGCTTTCACTTTCTGGTGTTTTGGTTACCTGAAGTCTACTATTGTCAGAAAATATTAAGTGGAAAATTTCAGAAATAAACTATTCCTCAGTTTCAAATTGCATGCTCTTCTGAGTAGCATGATGAGATCGCTCATCTTCCCGGTCCATTCTGCCCAGTTTGTGAATTGCCCCTTTGTCCAGCGTAGCCATACTGTATATACTACCCACTCATTCTTGTTATCGGAGCAACTGTTGCAGAATCTCAGTGTTTGTGTTCAAGTAACCCTTATTTTAATTAATAATACTTTACTAATAATAACTGAATTATTAGTTACTATTACTCTCCACTATGCCTAATTTATAAATTCAGCTTTCTCATAGGTAAGGGTCTTAGTCTGTTTGTGTTGCTATAAAACATTAACCGAAGCTGGGTAATTTATGAAGAAAAGAGGTTTATTTGGTTCACAGTTTTGCAGGCTTTGCAAGAAGCATGGCACCAACATCTACTTCTGGTGAGGGCCTCAGGAAGCTTCCACTCACAATGGAAAGAGAAGGGGAGCAAGCATCACATGGCGAGAGAGGAAAGAAGGAGGAGAGGGGAGGGAGGTGCCAGGCTCTTTTTAACATTCAGTTCTCACAGGAACTAATCAAACAAGAACTCACTCATTACCTGCAAGACAGCAACAAGTCATTCATGACAGAGCCACCCGCATGATCCAAATACCTCCCATCAGGCCCCACCTCCAACACTGGAGGTCACATTTCAACATGAAATTTGGAGGGGGCGAAAATCCAAAATGTATCAGTATGTGTAGGAAAAAACATAGTGTATACAGGATTTGGTTCCATCCATGGTCTCACGCATCTACTGAGAGTCTTAGGATGTATCCACTGAGTGTAAGTAGGGACTATTTTCTAGTGCTGCTGCTACTACTGCTCCTACTATGATGGCTACTACCATAACTACTGTTAAAAATTATCCGAGTGTGTTATAGAACTTCAGGTAAGAGTCACTTAGGTCAGCATGCTTTATATCCCTGCTAAAAATGCCCTTTCTCCAAATGCTGCAGGGTCTACCATGTACAAGATAATCACTAGAAAAGTGAAAACACAGTTTAAATGTCAGCTTCAGTCCAGTTTTCTTTAGTGGCCACCTGCAACAGGATCATCTGAGGTACTTCTTAAAAAGGCAACTTACTGGGAACTACGTTAGACTGACTTCATCACAATCTGGAATGGGGCTTATGAATCTTTCATTTAAACGAATTTTCCAGATATTTCTTGTTGAGTAGAAAATTTGAAAACTTCTGCTGGTCTTTTCTGGAAAAGTTACACATAAGGTTTTGACCTACTTTGATGGAACTTGTAGCAGAATGTTCATACACCAGAAACGGTCAAACATTTCTCCAAATGCTTTTAGATTTTAGAAAATATTATTAAAATGATGATGATTATTATTATTATTTTAGATGGAGTCTTGTTCTGTCCCCCAAGCTGGAGTTCAGTGGCACGATCTCGGCTCACTGCAACTTCTGCCTCCCGAGTTCAAGCGATTCTCCTGCCTCAGCCTCCTGAGTAGCTGGGATTACAGGCATGCACCACCACGCCTGGCTAATTTTTGCATTGTAATTTTTGTATTTTTAGTAGAGATGAGGGTTCACCATGTTGGTCAGGCTGGTCTCAAGCTCATGACCTAGTGATCCGCCCGCCTCGGCCTCTGAAAGTGCTGGGATTGTAGGCGTGAGCCACCACGCCTGTCCTAAAAATTATTTTAAGATAATTACATGTATATTTAAAAACTGTTAAATATCTTTAAAAATCTAGTAATCACAAGATGCAACGTAACTCATAATTCCAAATATTTTCCAAAAGGTGTGTATTAGTCCATTTTCATACTGCTATAAAAAACTACCCAAGACTGAGTAATTTTAAAGGAAAGAGGTTTAACTGACTTACAGTTCAGCATGGGTAGGGAGGCCTCAGGAAACCTGCAGTCATGGCAGAAGGTGAAGGGAAAGCAAGGCGTCTTCTTGCGTTTTCTTCACAAGGTGGCAGCAACAAGTGCTAAGTGGAGGGGAAAGAGCCCCTTTTAAAACCGTTAGACTTCCTGAGAGTGCAGCCACTACCGCGGGAACGCCTCGCGAGACTGCAGCCACTACCGCGGGAACATCTCGTGAGAGTGCAGACGCACCCACTATCGCGGGAACATCTCGTGAGACTGCAGCCACTACCACGAGAACAGCCCGGGGAACCACCTCCGTGATTCAATGACCTCCCAGCAGGCCTCTGCTTTGACACATGGGGATTGTGGGGTGAGGGAGTCTATAATTCGAGATGAGATTTGAGTGGGGACACAAAGCCTAACCGTATCAAGGCTTATCTGCATATTTTCACTGAACTGGGATTATAATAATCGTATAGTTATTTTTACCCCTTTTTTACTCAAAATATATGGTAAATATTTACAATGTTACTAAAAATTTTCCTACACACATTTCTAAAGGTTTTATGCCATTTCCTCAAAATTATGTGCAGGCATTTAATAAACACCATTGTTAGATAGGCTTTTTTGTTTTCTCCCTGAGGTTTTTTGGAAATACAAAACATTCAGAATCAATATTCTTTATGACATACTTTTACTTTTGAAAACCATGAAAATATCATTATATACTCTTTACAATTCCATGTTACGATCACAGACTTCAGTTTACTAGCAAAAGAAGGGAAATATATTTTCTAAGTAGTTAATCCATAGAATAAACGTATTTATTACATAGTCCAAGATTATATAAATCATATTTCAAAATTAACTTTCTGAAAGTATAATTGTACAGGGAAGTGCGCATGGACCATCAAATGGAATAAACTCCAAATTGTCGACATTTAATGGAAAGTGTGTATTTTCTAGTGTCAAATGGTATCGTCACTTGAAATCGGACGGAAAACAAGCACAGAGAAATGAAGCTATAGCAAAACTAGGGAAGGAAAAAAAGCTGAGGCACTTAGTAATATTTTAGTAGATATTCTTTTTTGTTTAAAGCCAAGGCAGCTTCAAAATATTCTCCTTTATTTTATAAAAATGATTTTCCAAGCTGAAAGGGTTTTGAAAGAGTCTTTCCAGATGAGCCACTTTCCAGAAAATTATCTTGTGCGTGAATATGGAGGGCAGCAAATTTAAACTCATATAAATAGTCATCGGAGTTTGTCTTCAGAGAGCCGCTCTCTGTACTTCGAATGCAGAGATCTGATATATCTTGCAATTGATAATGAGTTTTAATACAAGGAAATGACCAAAACATCCGCAGTGTGCTCCTGGTTTCCTGAGAGAAAAAGGTATATCTGAGATAATGAGCACCAAGCCCAGTTCACCAAGGGCAAAATCCCTACATTTGTCCTTCCTGGTTAAGGGCTTCTGTGACACCCTGGTGAGGAGAGACTGCTGATTGACAGCAGGTTGTTATCTACCCACAATTTTATAATTTGCTTAATCTATTTATGATCTCTATAACTCTTACTAAACAGTTCCATGGATATTCCTTTCATAGCCATTATAAAATGTAGGCTCCAAGAATCCTTCCGAACATTTTTAAGAAGTACATACAATTGTTAGAACCAACTAAGACTTTCTTCTAGCTAAGCTGTATTAGACCCTTACTCTGAACCAGACTTTACATTGGTTAATCCATATATTTCTCACAATAATGCTAAAAGGTAAACCTAATTACCCCCCGTTTTGCAGATGAGAGCTCAACTCCAGGGTAAAGTACCCACGGCTGTGCTAGTAAGAAGTGGTGGGATCACTAGTGAAAGGCAAGTCTCAATCCCTGTGTCCCTATTCATTATGAACAAGCTGGACCCTAGAAGAAACATCAGCTTTGAGACACTACATTTCATACAAGGGATACATTCTTACCAGAGCAATTTATAAATTGTAAAGAACAATGGAAATACAAATTTCAGTTAAAGTCAATTTTTGAATGATTTTTCATTCACAAATAATAAAGAGGAATATCTTGACTTTTTCATTAATATAATGAACAGGGTTCTCAAAAACATATGGAAATGTCCCCTTAGTAGAAAAAGTGTTTTGATCTTACCAAATATATGTATTTAAAACTATGTATAAATGATATACAGTACATGTTGTACTGTTATGTATTTTTTATAAATTATATCCAACAATGAAAATTAAAAAGGATGAAGTGTATGAGTCAAGTTGAATTTTTTTCTCTCTCCTTCATTTTACAGGGAAACTAGACCATTTTACATACTCCACTGTATAGAACACTAGAATCGATTTTTAGCATTCACAATACGCTTTCTAATGGGAAAAAGATGCTAATCATGGGTGAATGTAAAGAAAAAATTCATGCCTGAGTTTTGCTACCCTGCATGCTGGGGTGGGGGTAGGTCTCTAAATTTATATATTTCATAAGAGTTCTCTTAACCAGACTCGATTTAACTGGGGTTTGCAGGATTTCCTAGAGCTGCTGAATGTGCATGCTTGATTGGCAACTCTCTAGCTACAGTTCCTGCAGTTAGAATTGTATACATACCAAAAATCAGTCGTTTGTTCCCCGCAAAACAGTGTTTAAGTGTTTTGCATTATCTATGATATAATCTTTAGATTTTACTTCTGCATCAGTGAAACTAAATTAGGGAGCACCAAATAGGGCATTTACATTGAAGAGAGTCTTTAAATACTGGTTCAGCATCATTAGGTTGCTCATAAAGGAATCACAAATAAACATTTTAGAGAGGTTGAGTTTATTGCATATATTGGATATTTACAACATAGTAAATATTCCACCTGCTTATATTTGCTACAAATATAGAGATGGGAAAATGTTTTTGACCCTGGAATAAAGAAGCAATAAACAGCTTTACACTACATTAAGTACAAAAGTGAAGTTAAGGAGTCTGATAATTGGAAAAGTCATTTGTTGAAATAATCTTCATCAAGAACATTGTTTCTATTGTAATACCAGATAATATAAATACCCAACACATCAGATGTTTGGAAAAAGGGTAGGTAGATCTCTTTACAAGTATTCTTAGCCCTAGGGTTTTATGTTTTTCAATGCTGATAAAAGTAGAAGACTGGATAACCAAGTAAAAATGGGTTCTGGAATAAAGAATTGCCTAAGAATATAAGTGTTTACAATAAACTCTAAGTGAGCAATTAAAAGAGTGAGAAATTTCAGGAAATTGTGATGTTGAAGATAATTCTCACCTTTAATAAATTTTTATTGCTCATTGAGATTTTAACTTTCATAACTAATTTTCAGTCATAAAATTTATCTCCTCTTTTAATCAAAACTTATTTTTTTCTTAACATGGTTTCTGAAATTTTTAAAGTAAAAGATTTTTAAATCTGGCAGAAAAAGATGATGAAAATTTTAATTTATTCTATTATGTGTGAAAAGGTGGGAGTCCTACTATGTTTCCCAGGCTAGTCTCGAACTCCTGCACTCAATTGATGCTCCAGTCTCATCCTCTCCAGTAGCTGGGATTACAGGCACATGCCACTGCACCCTGCTCACGAAAATTCTAAACAATTGGCTTTGTGATGAAGTTACATGACTTTAAATATTACTGACATTTGTTGAAAGTATTTCTTGCATTCAATATTGAGTTATTCTGTTAATGAAGATATACAAAGAAGATGAAACACTAAAAAAATTTGCAAATTTCAAATGCTTGCATTTGAAATATATTTTTTATTTTCAGTGCTTTAAAAAATATTTTGACATGTTCAAAAACTGTGTGAATGCATTTTTATTAGAGATAGGTTTAAAAAATTTGTAATATACCTGTGATATGATTCATAGTAAGCCAGGTTGTCCTGTGGTAGCATACAACCACAAGATTTGAGTGGCTTCGGATCACAAAGGTTAATTTACCTCTCATTTAATGTCTACAATGGCCACAGATGCCTTTCTAGGGAAGTTGTTCTCCATGTTGCCATTTGGGGTTCCAGGCCTCTTTAGTAGGTTGTGTAACAGGATGAAACACTAGGGAAGTAACACAAAGTTCTTCAGTGCTTTCATCTGAAGGCGACACATGTTACTTGCCATAGAGCTGATCAGAACTGTCATGTGGCTAGTCACGTGGACTCTTCCAGTTGCAAGACAGGATGAGAATGAGGTCTCCTTGTACTCATAAATGATAAATAACTGAATATTGGTAAATACTAGCAATGTCTACTTACATGAACACAAACGGCATTATTTGTTCCTGTTTTTGTAGTAGGTTAGACAGTAACATAACCCTTCTTTTGATTCTTAATGCCACTTTTCTAGACAAGTTGGATAATGTATATTTTGATTGCTCTTTTCCTAGGAAATCTTATCATAGCTGTTCAATCATTAATTTCTAATAATAGTCCATATTTGCCATCTGTGAAATTAATTACTATAGAAGATTTCATCAAACCATGACCTAAGGTGTTGTTCTTGGAGTCATTTAAAATTTTGCTGGGCAAAAGCAATGCTTTTTCTGTTTTATCAGCTGCCCCAGGTGAATGGGGGACAATGATGTGGCCTCCTACTCTGCAAAGAATTTCTATTTCCATTAAGCACTTTGAGGCTAGGGAAAGACATTTTATAAATCATTAAATTATTGTAATGCCATAAGCATTTGGGTTTCTAAATTGTTAGATTCAATCCCTATTCCTCTGAAGTCAAAATAATAATGTCGGAGAGAGGCGTAAGCATGTATGAGTAAGCAAATTCTTTCCTATGGATCATAGGGTGTGAAAATGAGTAGAGGGAAGATGAGACAAAGGATTGCTTAGCAAATTGGAAAAAGCTCCTCTTAGCCGCAAGAAGGTTGTAATATGATCAAGAAAGAGGAGGACCTGTTTGCAATTTTTCCTTGAAAACTCATATCTACCAATTATATATCTTTCTTTATGTTAGATTAAAGACCAAAGTTGTTTCTGGTTTGTTTTGTGTGTGTGTGTGTGTGTGTGTATGTGTGTGTGTGTGTGACTGAATTCAAATGTATCTGAGAATATAAATCAAAACTTGCAAAGGTTGGTCTTTCTAAATATTCCCCTCAACCCCTAATTCTTTGTTGATAGAATATTTTATTGTTATACTATTAAACCTAAGAAATATTTGTATTACTTTGATTTTCTCTTCCAGCTTATTTTTAAAATATCATAAAATCAAATAAACCTTTTGAGTTGGTAATGTGACCTGCTAAACATGTCATGGGCATGCAATTAGTCACCTTTGAATTTTAAAAAACAGCTTACCCTAATTATCCTCTAAATGTATCTGTATTTTGTAATACATCGTTTAGTAGTTACTATTTGGTACTCGGTAGGAAATAGCTCCCCAATTAAAGCTTGATTCCTGAACAGAATGAATGAATTGACTCTACTACAGATAAAGAAAATAAGGCTTAGAGAAATAATGACATTTATGTGCAGTTGCAGATCCCAAAAAGTGCATGAGTACCTGTCTATTGTCACCTGGGCCATGCTCATTTCAATGCAATTTATACATGGTTGTTTCTCCAAGACACTAAAATTGATGCAGAAGAGATTGTCTTTCAGCAAATTTGGTTAATATTATTCATCTATTAATTATCTCACCCGTTCATTCATTTACTTAAGAAACCTTTTGTGAGTACTTATTGGAAATCAAATTCTGGGAATTCAGAACTGTCGATTTTATTCCTGCTATCAAAAGCACACACCATAACAGAGCTGTTTTAAAAAGTTTGAAGTGCTAACTGAAAAGTGGAAAGAAATAGGAATAATTTGTTAGTTTTGCAAAAGTTATTGGGTCAAAACTTACTTTAAGCAAGAGAAGAGTAATTTTACTTTGTCAAATTGGAAAGGAGTTGAAGTTGACGTTTGCCAAAGAAAGCATCATTAGCATAGATGGAAGTGTGTGAGATGAAAACATGTAGGAAATCCAGGCATCTGTTCAACCTCAACTGATTGTGACTCTGTGAGATTAAAAGAAGGATGGAGATCAGGAGAGTACGGTGGTTAGAACGTTGGGGTAAGATCAGATTGAACACTGATTTCATCCTTTACTGACTGCTGAATTTGCACAACTATGTAACTCCCCTCAGTTCCAATTTCTTCATTGTAAAATGGTGTTATCTTTCCCATCAAGTGTATTCAGTGTGAGGAATTAATTAAATGTAATTATACAGAATTTAGCCCAGTGCCTGACTCACAGAAAGCACATATTAAGTAATTTTTTTAAAGATTGAAAAAGCCTTTTATCACTATGACAAGAGATGATCAACAATTTAGGAATATACATAGAATGTGTAAATACCATTGCTATATGTTATATGTATATGAATAAATACAGAAACAGTACATATTTATTTGTTTAAGGAATTTATTAAACAGGCAAAAATTATTCAACATTCTAGAAAACAACCTTGATGTAACCTTATCTTGAAACACTTACTTAAAAAATAAATAGAATGTACTCAAAAGAATATTCATTTGGTAGGATATTGCTGATTGGTATAAAAAGGAAAAAAATTGTGGTCCAACTAGGTAAAATAAAATTAAAAATGTTTTCTTTACTAAATGACATATTGCAGTGTTTAAGAAAAACATAAAGTATACAGTGCTTCACAAGTTTATTTCACCATGGAATGTTTTCATTGTAGGATATTTCATGCCATTTTCATTGCCTAATACTTTGGAAAATTATGTCTTAGACATTTAGTGCTATCCAGCTTTGTTACTTTCAAAAAATTGAACTAGAATTAGTTTGGCACTGAGCTAGACTTCATAAATGTTTCATTTTATCCAATGAATGTATAGCATTTGACAGCACCAAAATTAAACCACCATAGAAAAGAGAAATACTTCGTTCTCATTATTTGTTTTATAATTGTTTCTTTTTCATATGGTGTCAGTGTTATCCATTCAATTAAATTTATAATTTTCATGCTCTTCTTTATTTTGAATCTTAACTTAGAAAAAATAAAAAGAATAAAATAATAAAATGCATTTTTATTGGTTCTCATTCCAATTTCTGAAACAATATATAG
The DNA here is from genome assembly GCF_008728515.1 of Papio anubis. Lineage (NCBI taxonomy): Eukaryota > Metazoa > Chordata > Mammalia > Primates > Cercopithecidae > Papio > Papio anubis. The sequence continues at coordinate 711,904 of NC_044977.1, forward strand.
TTAGCAATTTAAAAATTAATTATCCTCCATATATTTGCCTATTGATTTAGTCATTCCAAAATTTAGAAATTAGACAAAGTTTTTCTTTCCTCTACAGTAATCCTAGTAAATGTTATGCATTACTGTAATCCTATAAGGAGATTTAAAATTCCTGTACTTTTTTTGACCAGTTCTACTTTTCATGCACATTCCTTTCAGCGGAAGGGAAAAATAAAGAAAGAAAACACATGGTAAGCACAGAGACAGGAATGATCTCATTCTAATACGCCAGTGTCCACATTGACTCATAAGTTCATTAAATAAATGAATATTAGTTTTTATTTGTCTGCATGTCATGTCTGGCTGTGATGTACATTATACCAATTCTATTTTGGATTGATTGCTGACAGAGAAATCATTCATTATGCATGTCAGTAATGAAGTCCCAGAGACGTAATTTTTTCAGCTTGACTCTGTGAATATACAAAAAGGCTGGAGTCTCTTTGTGCTGGAAATAAGACAATATGTGTCTCATTGGCATGTTTAAACTACATACAAGTTATAAGCATATGTAGCATATTGATAGTTATCAATGCCTCCTTTGAGGTTTAGTGATGAGAAAACGTGATATTCAGTAAATGGACTAGTACCTAACAGTAGGTGTTCCAGTCTTGCCAATTGCAATGCCATAATTTGTTCACTATTAATCTGTTGCTGGATAAATGTTGCAACTGCAAGGACACATTAAACTAGGAGAAGTTATATAGTTACACTGATTTTGATAAATTCAGGTAGAAATGTAATGATATTCTATGGTTTTGGTCATTTTTTATTGTTCTAATTATATCATCAATCATAGTTCATTCCAGTTGTATATGTTATTGAATTATAACCACTGTTCTAAAACTCAGATTTCTGAAACTGACTAATGCAATTAATTAATAAATTGAGGGAACAAGGCAGCAAAGATGAGATCAAAGTACCAGAAGGTGCTTTACTTCGGTGACTCAGACCTGGGGGCAGGTTTCTGGAGCCTGTGTCTTTAAGACAGTGGTCGGATTCCATAGTTGCCCGTTGGCATATGAATCGCATGATGGAGTGACACTAAACCCATCAAGTAAGGTGCCTTTACATACCACTTTTAAAATTTGTCAGCAGAAATTACAACCCCATCAATACATGCAAACTCACGTCTAATAAATTCTGCATGTTTAAAAGTTAAAAAAAAAAAGTTTGTCATTTGGCTGAGCTTTCACATAATCTTGACCAATCTGAATACCCTTCGTTTTAGTCCATTTTCATGCTGCTAGTAAAGACATACTCAAGACTGGGAAGAAAAAGAGGTTTAATTGGACTTACAGTTCCACATGGCTGGGGAGGCCTCAAAATCATAGCGGGAGGCAAAAAGAGCTTCTTACTTGGTGGCAGCAAGAGAAAATGAGAAAGAAGCAAAGGCGGAAACCTGTGATAAACCCATCAGCTCTCGTGAGACTTATTCACTATCACAAGAATAGCAGGGGGAAGACTGGCCCCCATGATCGAATTACCTCCTTGTGGGTTCCTCCCATAACAAGTGGGAATTCTGGGAGACACAACTCAAGATGAGATTTGGTGGAGATACAGCGAAACCATATCATTCTGCCCCTGGTCCATCCAAATCTCATGTCCTCATATTTCAAAACCAACCATGCCTTCCCAGTAGTCCCCCAAAGTCTTAACTAATTTCACCATTAACTCAAAAGTCCACAGTCCAAAGTCTCATCTGAGATAAGTCAAGTCCCTTCTGCTTATGAGCCTGTAAAATCAGAAGCAAGCAAGTTACTTACTAGATGCAATGGAGGTACGGATATGGGGTAAATACAGCCATTCCAAATGGGATAAATTGGCCAAAACAAAGGGGCTACAAGGCCCATGAAATTCCGAAATCCAGCAGGGCAGTCAAACTGTAAAGCTCCAGAATGATCTCTTTTGACTCCAGGTCTCACGTCGAGGTTATGCTAACGCAAGAGGTGGGTGCCAATGGTCTTCGGCAGCTCTGCCCCTGTGGCTTTGCCAATGGCCTTCGGCAGCTCTGCCCCTGTGGCTTTGCAGGGTGCAGCTTTCGTGGACTGACATCAAGTGTCTGCAGCTTTTCCAGGTGCACGGTGCAAGCTGTCAGTGGATCTGCCATTCTGGGGTCTGGAGGATGATGGCCCTCTTCTCACAGCTCCACTAGGCAGTGCCTCAGTGGAGACTGTGTGGGGACTCAACCCCACATTGCCCTTCCACACTGCCCTAGCAGAGGTTCTCCATGAGGTCCCTGACCCTGCAGGGAACTTTTGCCTGGGCATCCAGGCATTTCCATACATCTTCTGAAATCTAGGCGGAGGAGGTTACCAAACCTCAATTGTTGACTTCTGTGCACCTGCAGGCTCAACACCACATGGAAGCTGCCAAGGCTTGGGGCTTCCACCCTCTGCAGCCACAGCCCGAGCTATATATTGGCCCCTTTCGGCCATGGCTGGGGTGACTGGGACACAGGGTACCAAGTCCCTCGGCCGCACACAGCTCGGGAAGCCTGGACCTGGCCCAGGAAATCACTTTTTCTTCCTGAGCCTCCAGGCCTGTGATGGGAGGGGCTTCTGTCAAGGTCTCTGACGTGACCTGGAGATATTTTCACCATGGTCTTGGGGATTGACATTAGGCTCCTTGCTACTTATGCAAATTTCTGCAGCCAGCTTGAATTTCTTGGCAGAAGATGAGTTTTTCTTTTCTATCGAATAATTAGGTCGCACGTTTTCCAAACTTTTATGCTTATTTTCCTTATAAAACTGAATGCCTTTAACAGCACCCAAGTCACCTTTTGAATGCTTTGCTGCTTAGAAATTTCTCCACGAGATACCCTAAATAATCTGTCTCAAGTTCAAAGTTCCACAAATCTCTAGGGCAGGGGCAAAATGCCACCAGTCTCTTTGCTAAAACATAACAAGAGTCACCTTTACTCCAGCTCCCAACAAGTTCCTCACCTCCGTCTGAGACAGCCTCAGCCTGGACCTTATTGTCCATGTCACTATCAGCATTTTGGGCAAAGCCATTCAGCACGTCTCTAGGAAGTTCAAAACGTTCCTGCATTTTCCTGTCTTCTTCTAAGCCCTGCAAACTGTTCCAACCTCTGCCTGTTACCCAGTTCCAAAGTTGCTTCCACATTTTTGGGTATCTTCTCAGCAAGACCCCACTCTACTGGTACCAATTTACTGTATTATTCTGTTTTCACACTGCTGTTAAAGACATACCCAAGACTGAGAAGAAAAAGAGGTTTAATTGGACTTACAGTTCCACATGGCTGGGTGGCCTCAGAATCATGGTAGGAGGCAAAAGGCACTTCTTACATGGCAGTGGCAAGAGAAAGTGAGGAAGAAGCAAAAGTGGAAACCCCTGGTAAACCCATCAGATCTCATGAGATTTGTTCACTATCATGAGAAGAGCACAGGAAAGACCAGCCCCCATGATTCAATTACCTTCCCTGGGTCCCTCTCACAACATGTGGGAATTCTGGGAGATACAATTCAAGTTTAGGTTTGGTGGAGACACAGCCAAACCATGCCAGGCTTCTTCAAATAGGGCTGGTGCTGTATACACCATCTGTGAGATAAATACAATGTACCCTGTGTTGGAGCTCAAAATGTATAAATATTCCTGAATTTATATCTGGCTTTGTTATTTTATACATGCATTAAAACACTTTCCTTTCGGCTTACTCCTCTTCGTTTGTTTGTGAGTTTGGTTTGGGACACTTCTTTTCAGATATACTTGGTTATGATATAATATGGAGACTAGAGATAAAAAAATACACCTCTCAATTGCAATGTGGGTAAAATTTGACTTATTTTCCATATCCTAGTGATATATATATATACACACACACAAACATATATATATATAGAGAGAGAGAGAGAAATGTAGGTGCAGATGCAGACTTATAAAATTTCAACAGTGTAATATTCATTAGAAAGATGAATAGCAAAAAGAATTTATTAAAGTACATCTACCTGTAAATCTATATAAATCTATATTTATTTCTATTCATGTATCAAAGAATTATTTCAAAGTACCTAATTTATATGAAACCCTTTGGAGGCTGTAGTATAGTTGCTTACGTCTTTTTCCTTTAGGTGTTATGGTAACTACTATAGACTTTATTCAGCCCCAATGTTCATATTGCATTGCAGGGTATAACAAATAGCTACGAGTACTAAATGGCATTGTTACTAAATGCCATTGGTATGAAACTGTGAATTGGTCCTAAATTTTCTGTAAAAGTTCTTTAATGTAATAAGACATATACTCTATTGATCTTTAAGAGCAGCTACAAATTGTCAACATTATTGGAGTTCATCTTGTGGTTAATAAATAAAAGATAACGAATAAAAGGTAATAAAAACATCATCATATTCCCACCACATCGTTTTATTTTGAAGGCCTTTTTATCACTCATTGCTGTAAAAGTATCATTTAAGTTCAGTTTCCTCATCTATTCTATGGCAAAAACAATAACTTCTCCAAATATGTGTTTTAACAAATGAACAAATAAAAAAGAAGAAAGCATGTCAAGCCATTTTGTCACCCAAAGAGAAGTATATGCATGTAAGAATATTACAATAGAAAGAAGAAAGCTTAGAAAAGATATCTTTATTTTTTTCTTAACACAAAGAAAAATGTTCTCTAATTATCCTCCATTTCTGGGGCCTTATGTTTATGCTTATTTTTTCTTATGACAGTGTTTTATAAAGAGTATTTACATTTATTTTTTAAAAACTGAGCAGAAGATGCACTTTGTGGCAATAATATATGGATAATTTACCCCAAGATTTAACTTACCAAAACTTAGCGGTAAAAAAAAAAAAAGGAAACCTGAAAAAACCCGTAAATAGTGAAATATTAGAAAACCTATCAAGGCAAGTCATTATATTAACATATTCAAAAGAAAAAGAAACATGATCATTTCAAAATAACAGGAAACCTATACGTGTACAGTAAATATTCTTTGTAAATGGAGGCTGGACATAGTGACTCACTTTGAACAGATACAATATAGACAAGTGGTGCTTTGTGACTGCTAAGGGTAAGTCATAAAATGAAGGGCTTTCTTCTGGCTCTCTTGCTCTCTTGGTTGCATACAATAGGACAAACCAGCTGACATGTTGTAAGGACATTCAAGCAACCATGAGAAAATTACCTACTGGATAGGAATTGAGGCTCTCCACCAACAGTGAACACCAACTTGCCTGCCATGTGAGTGAGCCAGGTTGAAAGCAAATCCTCTGGTGCAATTAAGCCTACAGATGACAACAGCTCCAGCCAGTTTCTTGACTTCGGAAGAGACTCTGAGCTAAAACTGCACAGCTAATCCACTGCAGAGTTTCTGACCTGCCCAATATGTGAGAGAGAATACATGCTTACTGTTGTTCTAAATCATTAAATCCTGGAGTAATCTGTGATGCAACTGTAGATATCTAAGAAAAATACCAAGACATGTTAAGTCCTAGTGATTAAGACTATGACAGCTGTCGATTAACAAATAAATAGAACTATGGAAAAGAATAGACAATACCAACATAAAGCCATGCATCAATAACATCTTAATATATGACAGAGTACCATTGTATTAGGCCATTCTTGCATTGCTATAAAGAATTACCTGAGACTGGGTAATTTATAAAGAAAAGAGCTTTAATTGACTCACAGTTATTCCAGCTTTAGAAGAAGCATGGTGCTGGCAACTTCTGGGCTTCTAGGGAGGTCTCAGGAAACTTACAATCATGGCAGAAGGTAGGGGAGCAGGTATGTCACATGGCCTGAGTGGAGCGAGGTTGGGGGTGTAGGGGAGGTGTCACATACTTTTAAACAGTCAGATCTCACAAGATCTCACTATCAGGAAGACAGCACCAAAGCATGAGGGATCCTCCCCTATGATCCGAACATCTCCCAGCAGGCTCTACCTCCAGCACTGGGGTTAGAACTCAACACGAGATTTAGGCAGGGACAAATATCTAGTCTATATCAACCACTATTATAGTACAATAATAAGAGTATTAGGAAAATTATGATGAAAATATAGAGAAAATTACTGTAACACAATGCTTAAAAATAATATCTATGTGGCTTAAAGATTTAAAGGTAAAAAATGAAGCTTTAAAACTTTAGAAAAAAGCAATAAAATGTCTTTATGACTTTGGGATAAAGAAAAATTCTTAAGAAAGATGATATTTCTAAAAGTGTTATTTAATTGAGCTTCATCTGCAAATATTTCAGAACAATTTCTTTACAATTTCTTCAAAGCTCTTGGTAAGCAATGAAATTTATCACCTATACTTTGAAAAACAGTATAGGCCTAAATAAATGAAAATTTTTAAAGTAAATAAATTAATATTGTTGCCCCAAATCCTAAGTCTATCCTTTTTAAATATTTTTCTTTTTGTGCCCTGTGGTACATTTGTGCCATCCTTAGTTGTTTAGAAGCCTTTTTTATTTAAAAGTAACAATAGAGAGAATAAGAGCAAAAACTTTGAAGTAAGCATAAAAGGACCAGATTAAGTCCCTTCAGGTTTTTCATTTCTTTATCTAATCCTCTTTCCTCTTCCATCCCCACCAACAACCTCAATCACATCTAAACTCCTGAATGCACACATCATATCTGCCATTTTTTATGTCTATATGTGACTCAGATAGCTCTTTTTTGCATTTCTCAGCTTGGCTGAATCCACTTGGAATTTTCAAAAGTGATTTTATCAAAGAGTATTGGAGAAATAAGTAGATAAGTACAATGCAAAAGCATAATAGTAAATATTTGCAAAATGTCGATTTTTCATTCTAACATGATAAAATTTTACATTCAGGTATAAGTCTTCAGGCTTACTCACCAAGTTCTTTCCCCTCAATTTCTAATTTGAATTTTCACAGTTTAGAGCAGAAACATTCAACCTATTTTTTGATATTTTATATTATAAGAAAACTCAGTACATAGACACATACACATACATGCATGTATATGGACGTGTGTATGACTAAAACAAATTATTCACAAAGTAATGTGCATTACCATCAGGGATGCATTGAGTTTTTTTAATGTTAGTTATTACTTACTAAATTTATTTTATGATACAATTATAGATTACAAAGATCAGCAATTTTATTTTAAATAAAAAGAATAAGATATACTATAAAGGAAAACACCAGAGTGCATCACGGGGAGTAAGAGGAAATATAGTTTGTTTATTTCAGCTATACTTTATGCATAAATGTATGTAAGTATGTGTGAAAGTATTACGTATTCACACTACGGCGTGATGTAAATTATCTGTGTTACTGTTGGTCATTGTCAGAAAAGTTTGTAAGTCACTGGTTGAATTTTCTTCGAAGAAAGCCCTTTTTCTTCTTTCAATCAGTTTTTGGCAATTCTTTATAGTGCTACCCTTTTTGTCCCTCTTTGGACAAATTTTACACTGCCTAGCTTAAGTAAATTGGCTAGTTCATGGTTGTTTACAGCCCTAGCATCCACAGGCCCAGTCTGAACTGGGGACAGGTCCACTTACTTTGCCCATCACCACATCACATGGCTGTACTCCACTTATGACAGCAGGGAAGTGGAGGCTGTGACCAGGAATTTACCACCATGGGAATAGCATGGCCTATATCCAAGACTGCTCCAGCTGGGAAAACAATGAAAGCACCTGAGGCTCAATGGTATAGGCAGGATCAAGTGATATGGGGTGACCTATGATTGGGTAGGACATTGTGCACCCCTGGCCACTCAGATATGCCTTCATCCTTTTATGGTATTTGAATCTTGTATGAGGTCAAGGTACCCTAACTTCTTCCCTAGAAAGAGAGGACAATTTCAGCCCTTAAAGACAGCGCTCACTTGCATTCTCCTAACAAATCTTAAAAAGTGTTTGCCCCCCCCAAAAAAAAAAACAATAAATAACAATTAAAATAACAATAATATAAACTTTACCCTTTCTCTAGTGGAAACAAAATAACCAAAATATAAAAAAACTAACTTTTCCCTGGAAATGAGGGAAAGCTTAGTTTTCAAGAAAATTAATTTTCAATAATTTTAGTTTCAAGTTTTCAAGATGAAATGGATATTGTAGTTTAATTAAGGAATGCTGTACACATCACCATATACACAAATCCTTAGGATCATCAAATCCTTTAGGCCTTCCTCAATAGCCTATGACTCTCTTAGATAAACCATTTCTCCCATTCATCTCTATACAATCCCAAGTACTATCTTCTTTATAATCTTTATGAGTATCTGTAACTTTATTCATTCATTTATTAATTTATTTGTTTCTAGTCTTTTTCAAAAAGAAAATAAACTCATCAAGAGAAGGTATTCTATTGGTTTGATAAACAAGTACATGAATTCCTAATGCCTAGATTAATGTTTGGCACACAGAATAACTCAAGAAATACTTAGTACATGCATCACAATTTTTATATTTTTGTTGAGGCATAAGGGCAAAGTTTATTGAAGATAGAAGACATACACAGGAACTGGTTTCCCTTTGTATTAGGTTTTATCCAGCTATCTTAAGATACGTTTCTACTGGGAGAGTTCATGTTAGTCAAAAGTATATGTGAATGTACATACATGTGTCATGAGTTATGCTAAAAAGTGCATCTCACATTTTATTTGACCAATTATAGAAGAAATATTGTAAATATTACAAAATAGTGGGTAATAAAAATAATTTATACTAAAGTTTGAAATCAATTGGGATCTGGGATAAGGCATTTTATACCCGCCCATTCTATAAGCCATTGTATTTTGCTTTAATGTGATTTTTGATTTATTACTGAAGCACTGGATGATTAATTCAGAAAAATGATGGGTGATAAGAAGGAACTATTTGAAATTTTAAAATTGCAACAGATCATCCACAGTGGATAATTTACATGTAGATAATTGAGAGTTGGCTGAAGATAGATGTTTCTAATTTTGATGGTGTCTTTGAGAAAATAACACTCCTGATATTCGTCGGGTTGAAGAACCACTAGTTTAATATAATTTCTGCATGCTGTCGTATTTTTTCAGTCTATTTCACAGGAAAAGTGTCCATTGTTGTAAGATATATTGTTTAAATGGCTTGATGTATTACTGTCACACTGTTAACCTTCAAATATTGTGAAGACCACTGCCTAAGGGAGACTGAGGTCAAGACATTTTAGTTACTCTTATTTTGGTACTAAAGCTAAGTGAGGAGCTTTTAGTTTGATAGGCAAAGACAAAACGACACTGGCCCTTTTTTCCTACCGTACATTTTCTCCTTTTGTTCTGTGCTCCTCACTCTGATACCAGTTAAAATATCCTGGATAAAATACAGATGTGTGTGTGTGTGTATAATATATATATATACCTATTATATATTTGTCTAAAACATATATATCATATATACTTTATGTATAAAATGGACATAATTTTTTTAATTCTTGCAACAGAGTACCTAAATTGCATGCACAATAATGATTCTGAACCATTGAATAGCTCTTGGAACACCAAACTGTATACCTACATATGATGTCACTCATCTTTATCTTAGCGTGGTAGAAAATTATATTCTGAATAAGCATTTATAATATTAATTCATTTGTTGCCAGGAAGAATTATTAATACCTGGGCTTCATAATTTCTTTCATTTTCTTTTATAAACTAAATTAATCATTAATTCAAGCCTTGGGGTCACCTACATCAATCTTATTGTAAGTGTTTCATGACACTTTCAAAATAAAGTATTTTGACATTCAGAAAGTACAAGCTTTTAGCAAGATCAAACATACTATTCATTTTTTTATTCAGTAGAAAAATTATATGCAATGCTCTATTTTTTGTTACATGGAAATGTTTTAAAGAAGAAAAATAATACGAATGTATGATGGTGTACAATGAAACACTTGTTGCTCATAAATATTCTCATCTGATAATCGATATTTTTATTCATATTCCTTATGATTTTTTCATATAAGCTTCTAGAGACTATTTTTTGGTGACCCATCATTTCTTGTTAGAAAGCTCTGGCTAGCTTCCAGCATGTTTCGTTTTGAGAATGTGTGTCTCAGATATGTAGGTTACATTATCACCAAGACTGCATTTTGTACATTCAGAACATCAGGGACCGTCTGTGACAACTCATCCTTAGATGTGTGGGACCTTTCTCACTGCTCCATCATCCCCCGAATACGTGTGGGACCTTTCTCACTGCTCCCTCATCCCCTGAATACATGTGTGGGACCTTTCTCACCACTCCCTCATCCCCTGAATACATGTGTGGGACCTTTCTTACTGTTCCATCATCCCCTGAATACATGTGTGGGACCTTTCTCACTGCTCCATCAGCCCCTGAATACATGTGTGGGACCTTTCTCACTGCTCCATCATCACCTGAATACATATGTGGGACCTTTCTCATTGCTCCATCAGCCCCTGAATAGATGTGTAGGACCTACCATGTTGCATTTAAGAGTTTCTTAGACTCTATGTTTACCATATTTTGAGTGTTCAGTAGCAATATATTTGAGATGTCATAAGTAGTATTTAAAAAAAAATTTTCTTCTATGAGCTTAGCTCAAAGAGGAATAAATAGCAAGTTATATCTCTGACAGTTTTAAGCAAGAAGAAATAATGATAGAAATTGTCATTTACAAAAGCCCCTCATATGCCAAGTTCTGTGTTAAAATCATCATTTAAATTGTGAATTACTTATTTATTTTCATATATTCCTATCATACAGAAACTGTTGTTGCCCCTGTTTTGGATGTGAGGAATTACAGCATGAAAGGGGTTAAGTAAATTGTCCAAGGCTACATTGGAATAGCAACTGGCAAAGTGAGGATTCCAATATGGGAATTGAATCCATTGTCAGCACTTTAAACAAATAACTGCATTTGACATTGGAAACAATAAAGCTATACTTTCTATGGACACTGGCAATTAATTATCCTGTATCCTGTTTATTCATTGCCTCTTTTCACTTAGAACCTTTCTATCAACCTTAAAGCACGCTCTCCAATATTGGAAATGTGCAAAAGTAATGAAAGGATACAACAACAACAAGATTTTTCTTACTCAACTTCTTGCCCCTTCCCTTTATAGCCACACACCTGGAAAGAGCCTCAGTCTTTCTCTCTCCACTTTTTATATCTGACTCTATTCTTACCTTTATCTAATGTGGCCTTTGTCCTTATTATTTAACCAATATTTTCCTGCTATGTTCAACAATCATCATCTCTTTCCTTATTTCTCAGCAACACTTGTTGTGTAGGCAACACCCTCCTCCCGGAAACCTCTTCTCTTTACTGACAGCCCATGTACCTAGTTTTTCTCTCCCATGTCCTCTCTCTTTCAAGGTTAAGCCTGTTCTATTTGTCATCCAGTTCTAGATTTCCTGCAAAGAACTCAAGCTTAAACCTTTTTCCTCACCATTCACCCTCCACTTAGACAAACTTATATCTAGAGCTCCAGCTGCCACCACACATTTCTCTCTGTAGCCACATTCTACTCTTTCTGATATTCAAGTTCCTACTTGACATCTCCCTTTTATTTCTAAAGGGAGACTCTGACTCATCATATTCCAAACAGATCTCATCATGATCTGCCCTTACAAATGGTTATCACCTTTGATCCTGTGGAATGTACCTGAAGCCCAGCAGTCATTTATTTTGTTCTTTATAAATGAATTAAGTCAAATAATAGCGAATCCTACTTCTTATTCCCCGACCCCACAGTCAAATGACCATCATTTTTCATATTACCTCAGAATGTGTTTTGAATCTGTCTGCTCTCCATGAATCTGGTTGAAGATGACAATGACGACAATAATGATGATGATGACAATGATGAGGACGATGCTGATTGCTAACATTTATTGACTTACTGACTACTTAGCATATGTCAGGTACTGTAACGCTCTTACTCTAATGACTACTCGCCAGAATCCTCACATCAACTCTTGTCATTCCACAAGTTGTCCTCTACACTAAAGCCAGAATGATACAGTGGTGAGCAGAGTTGGTATCAAGCTTCTTCTCAGACCCATTTGATGAGTTCCACATCCTATTAGAATAAATACACAGTCTATTAAAAGGCTGGCAAGGCTTGGAAGATTTCACCTCTGCCTACTCACTTGAGACTTAACTCATACTCTCCCCCCACACCTCTCTCTTTGCAATACTTATTGTCCCTTTTCTTCTTTTAATTTCCTGAACGTGTTTCACCCTGTGTTTATTGTATTTTTCTTTCTAGAATGTAGAATGACTCTTCCCACTGGTTCAGTTAACTGCTCATCATCTGTGAAATCCCTCTAGTTAGTCACAGAGTCCTCTGTCTATTTTCTACCCCACCCCCACCCCTATGGCTTGATCTGCTTCTACTGGTTTCTTTTTCTCTACACTAGTAACCTCAGTGATTTTAGGAGATGATGTAATTAAATTTTGTCTTCTCTTACTACACTGTAAGAACCACGAGATCCAGTAAACTTTCTTTTTTTCGCTTACCTTTCTCACAGATATCAGGATTCAATACACATCTGATAAATGAATAAATAAAGAAAAAGGAAGAAGTAAAATATACTATTCTGCAAGCCAGCTTGGACCCTTACTTTTGCTGGCCATTCCCTCTACACAAAGATCCTGTGAGATATCAAGGCATCAGGTCCTGTAGATTATATGTCTTATTATCTCTTAGATCTGCTCCATTCCATTGTCTTACATTCAAACCCTCATCATATTTATCCAAGTTTCTGCAATAACTAGTATGGCTGCTTTTGAGGTCTGTCTTTGTTTTATCATTGTTATCACAACTGGAGTGATTTTCCTAAATGCAGTCCAGATTTAAAATTGATAAGTGGATTCTATTTCAGTTACCTGTTGCTATGAAGCAGATCTTTCTAAAGCTGAGTGACTTAGGACAAAGATTTATTATTTCTCATTGTTCCCAAGGACTGGCAAAGCTCTTCTGATCAGTTCTTGCTTGGGATCCTTTATAGGGTTGCAGTTAGATGTTGACCAGGATTATAGTCATCTGAAGGCTTCAGGAAGCTGTACAACCCAAAGTGGCTCACACATGACTCACTGCTGTGGCTGGGCTCTTAGCTTAAGCTGCTGACTGAATCCCCTTTTGTGGCCTCTCTACATGGCTTGGGCTCCTCATACCAGAGCCTCTGGGTTCTACCAAGAAGCATACCAACAACTACCTCAAGAGACTGAGGTAGAAGCCACAAAATTTATTGACAACGCAGCCTTAAAAGGAACATGTTATGGCTTTCACTATATTTTCTTTGGTTACAAGTGAACCACTGGATTAGCTTATATTTAATAGAAAGAAACTCTAGAAGAACATTAATACTGAGAGTCATGGTTCTTTTGGGGGCCATCTGTGGAGCCTAACTGCTACAATCCATGTTACTTCACGTAATATACATCAATGGCATTCCCTAATCGTGCCTTGGCCTATACCTGTAGTCTTACCTTTGACCCCTATTCCAACCCCATTTATTTATACATACACTTTGCTGCATGCGTTTAGTTTCCTGAGTATAGTAATAATGTAGTTCTAGGCCACCATAAAACTTTCTCATATGCTCTTCTACAAGATGTTTTGTATTTGTTTTTTATTTGCTAGGTTTTTCTAACTTTATTAATTCTCTAAAATATAAATGTAGAAGCTGTCATCCTTTACGGGAAGCCTCTCTAACAGTCTTCCAGCTGTTTTCTATTCCTGTTGCAACCTGTGAATACTTGTATCACTGGACACTGTAATCATTTAAAATTACTTGAGGGCAACAACCAGCTATTAGCCAATTTTATATGACGAAGTCATGGCAGGTAACAGGGCAAGAAATAAATTCTTGCTGAATAACTGGATTAGAAGAAGCACTTATTTTGTTCCTAGACTAGACACACTTTTAGAGCTGCTTCTGGTAGATTTAATTTCTAGTCTTTTGCAGTATATGTACCCCTTCATTTTATGAGCCTGTATCCTTTCTGAATGATTCAACAATAAGCTGTGAATTACACATAAAGTACAAGGGAAGCCTGATAACTATCTATAACACACTGCCTTGATTGTCTGACATGAAGGCTGTTCTGTATAATTTCAATAAAGATATTTAAAACTGAAGATTGTGATTCTTCACACGGTTTTGTGAAACTGCATGCCATTACATGCAAAATGGAAGTTTTGCATAATTTTCAAAAATTATTAAAGCAAATCTATTTTCAATTTATGTAATATAATAGTTCTCATCAAATTAATATTGAGTGTCTAAAAGTATAACATTTGTATTAGTCTGTTCTCATGCTGTTATTAAGAATTGCCTAAGACTGAGTAATTCATAAAGGAAAGAGGTTTAATTGACTCACAGTTCCGCAGGGCTGGGAAGGCCTCAGGAAACTTACAATCATAACAGAAGGGGAAGCAAACACATCCTTCGTCACAGGATGGTAGGAAGGAGAAGTGCCAAGCAAAGGGGGAAAAGGCCATCAGATCTCATGAGAACTCATTCACTACCACGAGAAAAGCATGGAGGTAACCTCTCCCATGATTCAATTACCTCCCATCAGGTCCCTCCCACGACATGTGGAGATTATGGGAACTACAATTCAAGATGAGATTTGGGAGGGGACACAGCCAAACCATTTCAACATTTCTCTGTGGTTTGATACTCTGTGTGTGTGTGTGTGTCTGTGCGCGTGCACACGTGTGTGTGCGTGTGTGTGTGTGTACGCACGCATGTGTATCACTTCTTCCATAAATCTTTAGCCGCATTTCCTACCATTAAAGTGACAGAAAAAAATATACAATATGTATTCAGCAAAAATGAAAATGATTATTTCCTATTTGATTTTTATTGTAATACAGCAATATTTAAAATAATATGTGCTTATATATAAAGTCTCAAATATTTTTGTTTTTAAAATTCAATAGCTTATGAGTTTTTAGTGTAATTTCACTTTTACTAAAGGAAGTAGAATTAAATAGTGAATTTGAAAATAAATAATATTTTTCTGAGAAACAGAAGTGCAGATTTGTAAAAGAAATTTGTTACACAAAGGAATGCCGACTACAATTCTCATCCTACTACCTATACATGATACATTAACAAATAAAAATTGGACATAGTGCATTTCTCCAGCCACGACGTTGATTTTAAAAATGGCTCTTAGGTAGTGTAAGTCAACTGCTTTAATAACTATTGTTGAAGTGATCTATGCTTATTTCTTTTGAATAAAATTAATCTTTTATTTTTTACCCATTTGAGAGAAAAATTAACTTTAAATGTTTAAATATCACATATTTTGTTATATAATTTCTTAAAAATGTTTCAATTTAATTGGTCTTATATGGAAAAACAAAGATGTTTGAAAGGCATCAGATAAAGTCACAGGTCAGTGTTCAAGCAAAATAGAGCTGGGCTACCCAGTGGTTTCCTGTTATTAAGCCGATAAATCAGAGAGCTGTGGATAGATGTGATCGTTGGGACAACATGTCAGTCTCATGAAAAAAGTGCTGAACAGACACAGGTCATCAGTGCTGTCAGTGTCTTGAAAATGAAAATTTTAAAAAGGTCAAAGGATTGAGAAGACTATCAGTGGTGTTTACGCATCCAAAAATGCAATTTTTATATGATTTAACTTAAAAGAGGGCTCCATAAGGCTTCGTAATGCACACAGCTGAGGAATTGTCAAAATGAATGCACTTTGTTCTAAAGGAGTCCACATCAACACGCCACATCTGTGCAGACTGACTCCCACGGCATTTAAAGTTCACTCCAGCCTTCCAGTCTTTTGGGGTTGCTGTTGTCTTCTGCCTGTAATTCAACTTGTTGTCAGCTCCTCACATTCTATTTCTGCCTGTATCTTCAGGCCTTGTTCAAGTTCTGCCTCTTTTGAGTTTTTACCTGAGTGCCCCAACTCAACAAGCACCTCTTCCTTGAGCCAATAAAACAATGTCTATTTAGTACAATTCATTTTGATGTGTAATGGATTCACACCTACATGATTATTTTATGAATTCTTTTTGCTTTTGACAAGTATGTTCTGAATACCTTCCTCTCAGACTCTTGTAATAAACAAACAGAATAGAATTTCTGTCAGTAAAAGATTTACATTCCAGTGAATGATTTATAAGTTTTGGAGGTCAACATTTCCTTTGAGAGTCTGGCTAGAACAACAGCCACTTTCACCCGAAAAAAAATATATTCACGTAAAACTTACCATGGAAAATCAGGTGAGGTAATCATATAAGGGGATAGAGGTGATGCCTTTCAGGTAACATTTGTAATAATTTTGTAAAAATAGTAACCTCTTTTTCAATTAAAGAATGTTGAATGATATCTAGGGAGATACAACAAACAACACAGGTAAAAGGAAGAAATGTGAAAAAGAATGAGACATTGAAGGAATGTTAAATTTTTTCATGTGGCAAGAGAGCACTGTGAATGTAGGTTGCAGATACAAGTTAGAACAAAGTGCAGATGGTCATATTTACTTGCTAAAATGTCTAGCCTATTTTTGGAGTAGATGTCTTCCTAAGAAGATTATTATTTTTCCAGACCCTATGGATTCAACCTTGTTTTTCTGTATCTTTAACTAACTTGAAGCATCTCATGTGTAGTGCTTTGCAAATACTAGATATTTAATTGATAATTGACTAAGAAAGAATGGAAGAAAAGAAAGGAAGAAGGTTATAGAGTAAGTTCATCTTCAGAGCTCTGAAAAGGATAAACAAAGACATAATTGAATTATAAATACTATACCAGGTCGATTACATGGAAGTATATGTTATTTTAATAGGGTGATTGATTTCATGTCATTTTATAGGATGTGCTTTAAGTGAAAATATTTTTCTTGTAACAGCTATTTAGTTTTGTTAATGCCACTAAAGAGGAAATTATAAATATTGTCACTATACAGTTCTAGATTAATCTTAGATAATGATACATTATTATATACCAGTATTTAGATTATAATTTCCATGAGGACATAGACTATGTCTGTTTTATCCACTTAGCTCCTAGCTAACTTTCTACACATTTTAAATAATAGAATAAGACAGAATAGATCATTCATTCCACACATATTTATTAAGAGATTACTAAGTGCCAGGCCCCATTCTAAGTGGTAGAAAAGCAGCAATAAACAACAACAAAAGTGCCTCTTCTCAAGGAGCGTATATTCTAGAAGAGGAACATGACAATAAGTAAACGTACAAATATATAGTATGTGAGATAGTGACTGTGCCATAAAAAAATCAATGTGTGTCCATTGGACATTGTCACAACGATACTATATAACAATCACTACGATTTCAGCTGTGCCCTACAGCAGTAAACCTGGACTGAACTCAAGTGTCTGGAATCAGCTGGAGATCAGCTGAAGTTTGAATTAGGTGGCTCCACAGATTTCAGCTGGGCTCGCTCTTGCATCTGCAGATTAGAAACTGACTAAACTGAGCTGGACTCAACTGAGACGGTCAGGCTGGGCTTCCTCTGCTCCATGTTTCTCTCATCTTCCCCTTAGAATCAACAGGCTATGGGCATGTCCTTCTCATGCCAATGTCAGAAATGCAAGATAAGGAGCCCAACCAACTGGTGCTTGGAAAGCCCTACTTGCCTCATCAGCCTAAACAAGGAAAAGGCTAAGGAATGGGGAGTACAGTTTGCCCACCAAGATGGGAAGATGGGTAGTAAATATTTTTAAACACTAGCTAGTTGACCATATAATATAGCACAGGGAAAAAGAGGTAATGTGAGATGATAGTTTAAATAGGGTAGGCAGGACCAGGTTCACTAATAAGGTGTTATTTGACCACAGAAAAAAATAAAATAGAGGGTAAGGCATGGAAACATCCTCAGTAAAAAGGTTTAAAGCAGAGAGAACAGTAACGTCAAAGGCTCTAGGAGCATGCTTGGACTGTGCAGGAACTGCTAGAAAAAAGTGGAGCCAGAGTTGAATGGTATGAAGTGGAAGGAGAGACAATGAGGCCAGGGAGAGCCAGATATGAATGGTATGAATGGTATGAAGATTTGAATGGTATGAAGTGGAAGGAGAGACAGTGAGGCCAGGGAGAGACACTTGCCAGATCATGTGCAGCCATGGTGAGGATGTTGGGTTTTATTCTGAGCGAGATGGGAAGCCAGAAAATATTTTGACAAAAAAATTTACATTATCTGACTTTCACTTTCAAAGGACCACTGCCAATGAGCTTTGGAATCTTTTGTATTAAATACATTTCCTCATTTAAAAAAAAAATCTCAACTAGGTAGTAAATGGTTATGGGTAGGGGAGGGGGAAATGAACTGTATGTTACTTATACCTGGACCCCCTAGTATTTTTTTAAATACCTCTTTAATAGCATGCAACTAGTTCAAAAATTTTTGCTGATTTTATTCTAAGAAGATGTGAAGTAACCTAAATGAGAAAATTCAAGAGATTATAACATTATAATGTTAGATGTGAGATTCCCTAAAAGCATCACCATTAAGTCCAGTACTATAATTCTATTAATCCCCTCAGAGGGGTAAAGAAAGAGTATTCTCACAGGACGCTTTTTCTTAACTTTGCCTTGTCCAGGGGCAGTGGCTCCCGCCTGTAATCTCTGCACTTGGGGAGGCTGAGGTGGGCAGATCATTTTAGGTCAGGAGTTCAAGACCAGCCTGGCCAACTTGGTGAAACCCTGTCTCTCGTAAAAATACAAAAATTAGCCAGGCATGCTGGTGGGTGCCTGTAATCCAACCTACTTGGGAGGCTGAGGCAGGAGAATCACTTGAACCCAGGAGGTGGAGGTTTCGGTGAGCCGAGATCACACCACCACAGCACTCCAGCCTGAGCGACAGAGCGAGACTGCATCTCAAACAAACAACAACAAAAAAACAAAACAAACAAAAAAAAAACAAAGAAACAAAACTTTGCCTTGTCCCAGACCCTTCCTTTTTTATTAGTCTTCAAGTCTTTAAAAGCTATTCCTCAATGTTACTCTTGCCCTTCTTTCCTAAGTCTAGACTGGAGAGTTTACTGCTGAAGTAATTGTTTGTAATATTGTGGTGAATGATCCAGCTGTACTCAAGCTGTTTCTCTCTTCCCTTTTTGGATTTTGGTGAATTTGTCCCTGGCAGCTGAGGGGTACAATACTTACTATATAGATCCATCCACCTTCCTCTCTGATGATGTCAGAAACAACACCTGTCTGTTGAAACAGTTCTCTTTTTATTGACAGAATCATGACATGCTCACTTACTTGCTGGACAGATTATTGCTTTGGGCTGCTGCTTATTTGAAGAAATAGTTCATGGATAAAATTTAGTCACTCCTCTGTTCCTCTACTGTACCTCTGTTCAATCCAGGATGATCGAGAGATGTGGCGGCCTTTTCTGCCACTATTGGCATAAATCTGCAAGCCCAGGATTTAAGGGTCTGTTTTCAGTTGGACAGAGGGCCAACAGTCAGGCTGAGCCACTTTAAAATAAACTTTGGGAATGACCAGATGTAACAAAGAGCCACGCTCCCATGGTATCTTTACCAAAGGAGATTTGGCCACACCTAATTTATGTTCTTGGGAAAAAAATGGAAAAAAAAAATGATTTTATAAAACATTTCTGGAGGCAGCGAACTCCAAGTGATACCTGTCAGACAGCCCAGATGAATGGTGCCCAGTGGCATGTGTGGTAACCCAAATGACACCATCAGAAGAACCTGGACTTTCCTGCCGGGCAGTACCAGGTTCATATTCCCACACGGCTTACTGGACGTATGACCTATAACCTCAGCCAAACTGTCCAGCCTCAGCTGTGAAATGCAGATGATCATGTCTGCTCCGTGGAGATGTTGATGAAAATAAACTACAGCGATCATACACAGCTTCTTTTTCCAGAGTTGTAAAATTAGTTCTCAATAAAGGTAAATTCTTCTGCCGCTGATCTTATATCATAACTATTAACCAGCACCTCCGTGTTCGTAAAAAGATGATAGGTAGTATTCTTTCATATTCAGTTAGACCAAGAGTTGAAAGATTAAAAAATGTATTTTTCTTGCCAATCTGCCACTTGGGAATGATAATAAGCATCATTCATTCCAAATTATAAATCAGATTATAACAAATATTTTTATGATTAAAGAGCAGCCTACTCCATGTGTAACTTGTACTCAAAGCATGAGAATATGACAGTTACAATGCTATAAAAATAACAAACTTAAGTTTTACAACAAAATACAGTATTTAAATGTTGTATATGAAACCATAGGGAATGATCAAATTAATATTTCTCTCATTCAAAAATAGGAAAGCCATTATACCTCTAGTTTCTCTGACAAGTTAATCTGAAACTATCTTAATAACATGTCCATTTTTAAAACTTTTTAAAATGTAAGATCTAATTGCTCTTAATTTTTACTTTAAAATTGACACCTTTTGCTGTTGCTCAAATTTATCCACAGTCTTCAAACTCCTACACTCTAATTCTGTTCCTTCCTTGTCATTGCTTACATTCAGTTTAATCATTTACCCCTCTTCCTGCTGTTCCTTATGTCCTACTACTAAAAAAAAAATCTCTGCAGGCTTTAAAAATCTTTTTTCTCTAAATTCTTCCATTTCTTTCTGCATTTTTTGGCAGAAAGCACTGAGGGAATGTATAAATACATAGTGCAATACATTTAGCAATTTTCCTCTCACAATGAATGTCATTTCTCCATTCAAGAAACTTCTCAGCCTTTCCCCAAGTTAGTTCCTCCAATCAGATAAGTAGCTGCTACTTCTAAATGGACTAGCAATTTATAGTAAATGATCCCTTAACAATAATTGCATAGATCCAGATATTAGTTGATTAAAAGTGCATTAAACAGTTACATACAAACAAATATTTATCTAACATCACACACTTTTTTTTTTTTTTTTTTTTTTGAGAGACGTGCTCACTCTTTCAGCTAGGCTGGAGTGCAGTGGTACAATTACAGCATCTTTGAATTTCTGGGCTCAAGCAATCCTTCCACCTTAACCTCCCAAGTCGCTGGGACTACAGGCATGTCACCTCATCTGGCTAATTTATTTTTTGCAGAGTTGGCGTCTCACTATGTTGCCCAAGTTGGCTTCCTGGCCACAAGGGATCCTTCTGCCTTGGCCTCCCAAAACCCTGGGTTTACAGATGTGAACCACCACATCCAGCCTAACTTCACACACTTTTAACTAGAAAGTTCCTTTAAAACACAGATATAGTAACTTCAATATCATGGTCTTCGTAGCATGGAAAAATGGCCTCTGCTGCATTAAGATGGCCTGGTTCTCACCTGCCTTTGTAGACATCAGACAATCCTTAGGCATATCTTAACAAACTCTTTTTAAGGTTCACAATATAGCATTTCCCTTAGAAATACCATATGCAAAAGCAAAATAGGTTTTTTAATGGTATTCATGAAGCTCAATTTTAGTAGATGCTGGGAATTCTATAATGTTACAAAACGGTTCATAAAATATTGCCATCTGCTACACCAAGTAACAGTTCATTTTCACTGGTTTTAAACGGCTGTGCTTTTATGTGTTTGGGTTTGTGCCTAAACTTCAAGTTCCCTCTGAAAATTCCTTCTGACCTCTGCCTGAGGAAATGAGAAAATCTGCCTTTCCTGTCTCGTTTTATAGGCTTCAGTGAGAGAATGTAAATGGACCAAATGCACTCGGCAAAATTTTACATAAAAATCTTTCACATGCTGCCTGCATGGCTGGCTCTGTTTATCGTATTTCCAGCTTATACTGAAGTAACCACTTGTAAAAGAAATTGCCCCGAGTACTAGTGCTGAAAGCAAACATTTATAGAGTAGTGTGCAGTCAGCAGATGATAAAGGCTTTTATTACAACGGAGGAAAAATTTTGCAAAATAAGTGATCCTGACAGAAAATACAGGATGGAATATAAGCTTCAGATTTGAAAATTATCTAATCCAACTACTTGCTAAGTGATGACAATGAGACCCAGAGGAGTTTAGTGACTTGCCCAGGGTCTCACCTTTAGGAACAGAGTGTCCAACTTTGGATAAAATGTCTTTGTTGGAATTCAGGTCTTAAAAGAATTTGCATTAAGTAATCGTATGCACTCTGTTGTTTTCAATTGTTTAGACATTGGCTGAAACCAGCAAATGAGTGAATGAAGTTGGTAATTAGTGATTTGATGATATTTACTGGACAGAGCCAAAATAAAGAACAACAAAATACAAAGTAACTTTTTAAAATAGAAACAGGTGAGAAGAAGGAGGATGAAGAGGAGCTGAGAAAGGAAAAGAGGGGCAAGTGAAGGAGGAGGGAAGGAGGCATCAGCATCATAAGTTATTGATTCCGACAGATTGTGTCCATCATCATTCGATATACTTGCCAATTCTTTTTGTTTCTATTCCTGAATATCTAATTAAATGATTACACATTCACTTTTCTTCTTCACTCTCCTAGGATAGTGATATCCTCCTCATATAAATTCTGAGAATACTCCTCTTTAAGAAAACGTGCTTTGCGCCCGTAATGAATTTGGAAAACCGGCCCTGCTCATGGCCTCTGTTTGAACGAGCCCTGGGTGTCCTCGCGTTCACTGCTTTTCTGTTTCTTAATTTTCTCATATAGACTTCTAAGGAGAACACTGTCCTACATTTACCTAAAATGCAGGCTTCCTTTGTCACGTAAGAGGTTGTCTTAGTCCATTTGGGTTGCTCTAACAAGAATACCATAAACTGAGAGGTTTATAAACAACAGAAATTTTTTCTTACAGATCTAGAGGCCGAGAAGCCCAAGATCGAGGCACTGGTAGATTCAGTGTCTGGTGGGGGCCCGTGTACGTATTCACAGACAGTGCCTTCCCGCTGGGCCTTCCCGTGGGAGAAGAGGTGATTCACATCTCCGGGGTCTCTTTATAAAGGCACTCATCCCAATAACCTTCCAAAGGTACCACCTCCTCATACCAAGACCTTGAAGTTTAGAATTTGGGCATACATATTTTGGGTGGACCCAAACATTCAGATTGTAGCAAAGATAATATTTTCACCTTATCAAAATGTCAATATCCTACTGAAACATTCTCAATAAGAACAGATGCTTAGGCAGATATACTGGTTATCACAAAGGTCTTATAACTTTTCAATTTCTGATTGAGGGGATATGGCAACACATTATTGAAAACATAAATTTTTTGGAGAATGTATAGAGTTATTAAATATGTCAAATAGCCCCAGCCAATTCATTGTGTTCAGTGGTGTGTGCCTAGCTGAACCATCTTCAGTGTTGACTAGCAATGCCCAGTGACAGGAGATATGAGCAAGGAAATGCGTCTCAATAACCTCAAAGTTTTCACTTCATGATGTCGCAGTTTTTGAAATTGATGTTGGCTCAGAGGCATGGTTTTCAAATGTGAACACTCAAACCAGGTCTCAAGCATTAGCATGCATTAGTTTAAGTAGACTGCTTTCTTCATTGCACATAAATGATATCCCCTGTATTGAGTAAATGGAAATTGTGATTGCAGGAGGGAAAAAGAAAGTAATGAAAAACTGGGGGAAGAAACCATTTTGAAATTGAATTTCCTGCAGGGATATAGAAGCCAGAGAAGGCATCACGATGTTGGCAGGTTAGGGCAGCAAGAAGACGTTGATCAGCTGGAACGGGAGAAGATGATGTGCGTAGTTCTAGTACATTCATTATATATACATCTGTATGTTGATATGATTTACTGCATGATCAATGCATATCTCAATAAATGAATGAGGACAATATGAATGAATCCAAGCATATGCCAAGGTAGCTATGCGGAAGCAATAGCTCTTAAAGTTTGCATCAGCATCATCTGGGAGCTGCTTAGAAATGCAAATTCTTGGACCCCACCCCAGTTCCTTTAAACCAGAAACTCTGTGAGTGAGTCCCAGAAACCTGTGCTTTAATACACCTTTTAGATGATTCTGATGTGGGTTTAGGTTTGAGAACCACTGAGGAAGAGTGAAAAGAGCGTCACCCCACGCAGAAGTGTGACTCCCTGGAGCGTTCAGGGAGATGAGGTGATCAGATGGCATCGTTCACAGAGCCTGAAGACCCCCCCAAAAGTGGATTTTTCTTCATCCAGGCAGAATACAAACAGTTACTTGTTCTCAGCAAACGTATTTTCACTTGCCCTGTCTATGTGACTGTCAGGAGCCTCAGGATGTCCAAGCAAGACAGCATCAGGTCCTTACATTCAGCAAGTTGGAATCCCCAACCAGAGTTGGCCTCATACATGAAGAGGAACCACCTGATGTGCCAAATCTTACAAAGGAGCTGCCAGAAACCCCTGCCCAACCACCCGCTTTGCTTCCCAGCATGTGGCCCCCAAACCACCCGCTTTGCTTCCCATGTCATCTTTTCAAAGAAAAATAAGTGTTCTGCCCCATGGAACAATTAAATATTTCCATTTCAGAAAAACTGACAAAATATGATTGATATCAACAATTATTAGAATGTTAGAATAGTCCTCTGAGGACTTGTTCTTCCATGAATATTCAAGTTTATTACAGCTACCCAGAACAGCCACCATGACGATGTGTGTTAGGTACATTAATCCATGCAAAAACCATTAGTGTCTTTTTCTAAGTCCTTACTTTTGCGACGAGGCAGAGTTTCCATTTACTATAGAAGGAAAATGTGTCCCCTACAAAGATACTATAATTGCCCATTTTTAGTGCAATTTTCTTTTACTGATCACAGTCGTAGATTTTCCAAAAGGTTAGGTAACTGACTAATTTAATGCCAAGTATCTTATCTCTAGAGACGTAGGTTAAGAAATGTCACTCTGATTGTCTCCATGGCAAACCATGTCATATATGGGCAACTCCATCTCACTTCTAATTTGACCCAGTTTTCCATATTGCTTAATAAGCACATTACGGTGAATCACTGATGTATTATCCAAGGAATTCTGAAGCTTATGGGTTATCTTCCACTGCACCTGCTTTAATCAGTGTCTTGCCTTGGGTATTATGGCCACTTTATCCTTTAATAAAAGAATTGTTAATATCTTCATCTGCAATTTCAAGCAATTTGCAAAATTGGGTTAGCTGGCTTTTATATGGGACTTACTACAAACTCAGTTACTTAATGTGATGTTTTCAGAAATCATTTCTGTGTTTCCAACATCCTCAAATTCATATTTTATTTAAACAAATTGTCAGTATTTAAAGTGGTAAAATTCATTTAGGGAGATAAATGGAAATGTGGGATTTTGTTTTAAAGTTATTTTCATGCTATATCTGATATTGTTTTATTGGCTGTTTTTTCTTTAGTTTACAAAACTAAACTAATAGGAACTATAGTGCTTATAACCCTGTATAGTTAAGGATATTTAAAATTGTTTTTGGAGACATTTTTTCTAAGAGATATGATGCCATTATTTTATTGTTGTATAGAATAATTCTATTACATTTGAATATGCTGTTTTCTGTATGTAACATGTTAACTGTCTTTTTTTTTTTTTTTTTTTACAATTTCAACTTTTATTTTAGGTTCATGGGTTCCTGTGCAGGTTTGTTACCTGGGTATATTGTGTGATGCTGAGGTTTGGGGTGTGATTCATCCATCACCCAGGTACTGAGCACAGTACCTAATTATCATCATTAATAAGGATCCGTTATACCATCTCCTTACAAGTCACATATGTAGCCAATATATAAATACTGAATATGAAACCAGCACATGCAGAATCCATATGGTCTCTACCAGAACGTTAAAGTCTACTCCACACATTTGAAGTTATTCTACTTCATTCAGGAGGAAAACTCTTGTGTCACGGAGGTTCGTTGTACAGAATAGTTCACCTCCCAGGTACTAAGCTTAGTGCGTTATTCTACTTCATTCAGGAAAGAAAACTCTTGTGTCACAGAGGTTTGTTGTACAGAATAGTTCACCTCCCAGGTACTAAGCTTAGTGCGTTATTCTACTTCATTCAGGAAAAAAAACTCTTGTGTCACAGAGGTTTGTTGTACGGAATATTCCACCACCCAGGCACTGAGCTTAGGGCTCATTAGTTATTTTTCCTGATCCTCCCCATCCATCCTCCACCCTCCGATAGGCCCCAGTGTGCATTGTTTCCCTGTGTGTCTAACAGTTCTCATCCTTTAGCTCCCAGTTAGAAGTGAGAACGTGTGGTATTTGGTTTTCTGTTCCTGTGTTAGTTTACCAAGAATAATGGCCTCCAGACTCATCCATGTCCCTGCAAAGGACATGATGTCATTCTTTTTTATAGCTACGCAGTATTCAATGGTGTCTATGTACAACATTTTCTTTATCCGGTCTATCACTGATGGTCATTTAGGTTGATTACATGTCTTTGCTATCGTGAAAAGTGCAGCAAAGAACGAACACATGCATATGTCTTTATAACAGAATGATTTCTACCCTTTTGGGTATCTACCCAGTAATAAGATTGCTGTGTCGAATCATATTTCTGTCTTTAGGTCTTTGAGAAATCACCATTCTGCTTACCTATGTAATAAACCTGCACTTGTACCTCTGACATTAAAATAAAAGTTTCCAAAAAGAGGTACTACTTTTAAAATAATGATCCACTGGCATTTAAGTCTTAGTGCAATGTTCTAAATATGTGCTCTGAATATTTGAGAGGAAAAAAAAAAAAATGGTTGGTAGGGCTACATCTTCTTTTTAATGCAAAATATATGTGCTTTTAAAATAAGCTTAAATTTTAATTTAAAAAATAAGAAAAAAAGCACTTAAGTCTCTGTGTGTGTCAGCAACCGTGCTCAGGGGCAGGAGTGCTCATCCCTTAAACTCAGTGAGTCCATGGTTAAGTGGGGAGTCGACTCTGCAGCATGGAAAGCTCATCAGAACACAGTAATTAACACCTCAAAGCCAAATACCCCTGTCTCCCCAAGAGAAGCTGAAGTTCGTGAATTTTTATTTTCTGATCGTTATAGATTACATTTCCGAAAACCTTGAACGTGATTACCTCCTTTATAATACCTGCAGTGCCAAGGAACTGGAGAATTTGTGTAAGGTAATCAGTCGAGATTTCTGCTGCTTTATTGTGCCCAAAATTTTAGTGTTTCTTGCTTATTATTTCAAGTGGTAGCTAGTTCTTTGTTTGGCATGTATCTACAGGCCAGCAAGAAAACATTTTATCTCATTTAGTGAACAATTTTTAAAGAGAATAAAAGGAAAATTTTCTACATAAAAAAATGTTACTAATATTGATTATAAAACCCTAAAAGTCCTATTAACTAGGGACATTTTTTCTCAATCCCGTCACTATGCAGGGCCCTATTTGGTCAACTATCTATGCTTTTCAGACTTTATGTCCTATTCCCTTATTATTTACTTAAACTAACTTAATACTGTGCAATTGCAGTCGCCAACCTTTTTGGCAACAAAGACCAATTTTAAGGAAGGCAATTTTTCCTCAAACGGTGGTGGTAGGGATGGTTTCAGGATGTATCAAGTGCATTGTATTTGTTGTGCACTTTATTTCTGTAATTATATTGTAATATATCATGAAAAAGTGTACAATTCTCATAATGTAGAATCAGGGGGAGCCTGAGTTTGTTTTCCTGCAACTAGATGGCTCCATCTTGGGGTGACGGGAGGCAGTGACAGATCATCGGGCATTAGATTCTCATAAGGAGCAGGCAGCCTAGACCCCTCGCGAGCGCAGTGCACAACAGGGCTCATGCTCCTGTGAGAGTCTAATGCCGCCACTGATCTGACAGGAGGCAGAGCACAGGTGGTAATGTGAGCAATGGGGAGAGGCTGTAAATTCAGATGAAGCTTTGTTCACTCGTCTGCCACTCACCTGCTGTGTGGCCCGTTAGTTTCCTAACAGACCGCAAACTGCTATCAGTCCATGATCCAGGGGTTGGGGAATCCTGCTCTATGGAAAACTACATACTCATAGCTCCCTCCATAAAACGTGAAAAGACCTTTGCCTTGTGTGACCCTGCTTTGAAAATTAGGTGTCACCTGTTTTTTCTGAGCAAAGGCTATACATCTCTGCCTTTTTCTAAAATATTTCTCATAGTTAAGGGTTGCTGTTTGTACTGAAGTGAAACTGTATAGAACCAGATTACACACAAAATTTTGCTTTTTATAATTAAAAAATAAAGTAGGCTACTATTGCTTCGGTGTGCCATATGTAAATTAAGACTACAGTCGTGGATCTTAAAATAACAACAATTTGTTAGATCCAAGAAACAAACAAACAAAATTTCACATTTTTCCTTGCTCACCATTCTAAATTCCATAAACTCTCACTAGACCAAAATATGGAAACATGGAAGAAAGAAAATGAAAGAATTATATGAGATGTCACTCGTAAGATTTGGTTTGCATCTCAGCTCAATCACTCTCCAGCTACAACACCTTGAGCAGCCGTCTTCACCTCCATCTCCTGTCCAGAGATTGTGAAATAAGCCCTGCCTTTGTTATCATCAGGGGCTGCAAAAAGCATCAGGTGGCATAACCCATGTGAACCTGCTTTGTGAACTTCAAAGTGTTATATAAATGGTTGAAGTTTTTGCTGGGAAGGACTTGGCAGCCACAGGGGCGTTATCAAGATGATGTTGGAATTGCTCAGGCCTTCTTTCCGGAGAAGGAAGCGCTCAGACTTGAGCTCTTACGCAGATAGCCCTTAACGTGATTCTATATGATTAACTGCTTTGGGTTGAAGTTATGTCACTTTTTAGGCTAATGATTTGTGGTTATGCAGAGAGATTTTCATCTATCATATGTAAAACTGAGGCACATTGAGTTATGACAGTGTTGAACAGCATTGGTGGCTTAAATGGAACACCTATCCTTTACGTAAGGCGAGTTGGGTTTTTGAGGTTTTTGCAGAATTTCTAACAAATATTTTTTCCAAAAAATGTTTACTCAGAAAATCTCTGGTTATGTGATAATGAAAACTCATATCTTTGAAATGTCTTATGATGACATTTGGCAAGGATCAGTGAGAGTCTTCTCAAATATTAGAAAAACCAAAATAAATGTATGAGGGCAAATTCTAAAGGATGCTTTATGTTCCTGTTATTTAGCAGTTTTCTGAATCTCAAAATGATAGCTAATACTTTTTCTCAGAAACAAAATGTATGATATTATTATTCTTTCTCTCTGTTGTCATGTAATGAATGGAAGTGCAGACAGGGTGCAATTAAGGCCTATAAGGTTTTCTTTTTAAAAATTTTTCCTATGTGTCCTTGATATCTTTTCTAAATAATTGTTATCCCCTAAACCCTCTAAATGTTATAAGGGAGTAAAACTTCTGGAATACGCAAGCCACAGACTCACATTTTTGCTCTGTTTGTCTTTAGAGACAGGGTCTCACTTTGTCCCCCAAGGTGGAGTGCAGTGGCACAGTCATAGCTCACAACAGCCTCAAACTCCTGGGCTCAAGCAATCCATCTGCCTCAGCCTCTCGAGTGGCTAGCACTGCAGGTGTGTGCCACTATACCTGGCTAATTTTTTAATTTTATTTTTTTTGTAGAGACAGTGTCTCTCTTTGTTCCCAGACTGATCTCTAACTCCTGACCCTAAGCAATTCTCCTGCTTCAGCCTCCCAAAGTGCAGGGATTACAGGAGTGAGCCACTGCACCCAGCAAGACTCACATATTTTTTTGCTTTCTATTCTATCACATCCTTTTTATGATAATAGACCTCAGTGACATAATCTATGGGCTTAAAAGGGGAAAAAGAATGTAAAAATGTAAAAAAAAAGAGGAACCAATGTAATAGCTTACTATCTTTAAAAGTGTTATTCTGATAAAAATATGTAGATTTTCTATTTCAACAATAAATGAAACTTCTAATACTTTAGTAAAACTTCTCACATGGAGCTTCTGTTTAAGTTTTTAAAATAAGCTCAGTGGTCCAGGAAATAACACTCCAAACACCAGTAGTCATAATACTTTCTCTCCGACTCATATGATCAGGGCAGAAGTTCGAGCCTAGTTTACTTAGGTTCTCTGTTTAGAGTCCTAGAAGGCTGCACTCTGGGGGAAATCCAGCTGCAGCTACAGACTCATCAGATCTCCACGGGTGAAAGATCTTCCTAGTTCCCTCAGGTTGTGGAAAGAATTCATCTCTTTGCAGTTGTAGAACTAAATTCCCCATTTTCTTGCTGGCTGACTGCTCCTAGAAACTGCCCACAATTCCACATGGCTATCTCCGTGGACCCCTTCACAATCTGTCAGCTCACATCCTCAACACCAGCAAGAGAGACTCTCTCTGCGTTTAGCCTGCTAAGATAGAGAGTTATACAATGTACGGCAATCACAGAAGTGACATCATTACCTTTGCCATATTCTACCATTAGAAGCAAGTCTCAGACCACACTCACACTTAAAGAGAGAGGATTACACAACCATATAAACACTGGGAGTCAGGGATCATCAGGGTCAACTTAGGTCCTTTCTGCCTCAAAGTGAAAGTGTTTGCATTAGTTTTCTATTGCTGCATTACAAATGACCCGAATTAGCAGCTGAAAATGCAAACGTATGACCTCACAGATTCTGTGGGTCAGAGTTTTTTCACAGCATCACTGAATTCTTTGCCCAGGAGTTTACTTGGAAGACCTCAAGGGGTTCTTTGGGGCTACTATCTTATGACCTCTTGGCCGTCTTCCACGCCATTCAGAACATTGACAGAATTTAGTTCCGTGGGGTTGTAGGACTGATGTTCTTCTTTTCTCGCTGGCTGTTGAGCTGGACAGTTCTCTGCTGTTAGAGAAGACCTGCCATTGCCTGCCATGTGGTCCTCTCCACAGCATATCAGTTGCTCCTTCAAGACCAGGAGGGGTACATCTCTGCTACTTTGAATCTCTGCTCCTCTGCCACTGACTTCTAGACCCAGATTTAAAGGGCTCATATGATAAGGTCCATCCTATCTAAATACTCTCCCTTTAATTATATCTCCCCAAATCCTTTTTTTCCATGTGAAAGAATATAATCCCTGGAGTGATATCCCACCATACCCATAGGGGGCAGATGTCTTGGAGGCCACTTGAGAATTCACGGGGTTTAGGATAAAGGACACACACACAGAAAGGGTGTGTCAGGAATTTGCCTTTAAAATCCTAGAATTGCTTTTATTGAAATCACCCACATACAAAGTTAGAAAATCAAGTTTACTAAGGAAATTGTAGCCTTTGTCCTACTACCTAGAAGGACAATTTTGTGGTATTTATTTTTGTGCAGTTCTTACTTTTCTTCTTCTTCCTCTATTTGGCGAGAGGGCAAAATCTGATGATTATGGGAGGCTGAAGCAGCAGCATCGCTTGAACCCGGGAGGTGGAGGTTGCAGTGAGCCAAGATTGCACCACTGCACTCCAGCTTGGGTGACAGAGTGAGACTCTGTCTGCAAAAAAAAAAAATAAAAAATAAAAAATCTAATGATTAGAACACTGGTACTGACTTTTTTTTTTTTTTTTTTTTTTTTTGTTTGGCCTCTTTTAGGTTTTGTCACAACCTAAAACATTTCTTAGTGACTCTAAAGAAAAAATATTTGTAATGAATGGAATGAATGGGTTTTATAAGAGATAAGAACTTATACTCTGTTCATTGCTGAAATGGGAAATTACCTGCCCTTACCTTAAAAATATCAGGATAAATGGAAGCCACGGTGATATAGTAGGAAGGGCACTCAACTAGAAGAGGAGAGCCTAGAGTTCTGATCCTGATAGCCTGAGCAAGCTGAACATTTTTGGCAGAATCTTAAAGTGTCTGGGCTTCAGTTTTCTCATGTACAAAATTACAAAGTTAAACCACACAGTGAATTCTCATCCAGCTTTAAAATTTTATGATTTTGTGGTTCCAAAGTGAAGTAAGTATGTAGTAAGAAGTTTTCACCAAACATCGTCATTAGCAAATGCATACTCTCATGAATAATTTAAAAATTGTTTTATTTATAGCTTCTTCTCACGTGGCCATTTGAGTTCAAAATTTTATTTGAGTTATTGTTACTTTGAGCAAAATAATTGTATTAAATGATAATTTTTAACTTTTATATATGTAAATCTAGGTGAATTAAATTATAAAAGCTGCCAAAAGTACATAAAGATATATGGTTTTAAATAAAAAAAGATATTCTAAATATTCTTTTATAAACATTTAATGTTTTAGTTAATGAGGTATTTTTATACTTATTGAATTAGAGAGAAAATATACCTGAAACAAAAAGCCTTTCAATAAATATTTTTTTCTTCAAGGTTTTCAAAATGAACATATTAGGACATGCCTCAAATTGAAATGAGTATTTCCAAAATAAGACAATAGTATATTATTTGCCCTGCTCATCTGTGATTATCCTGGGCTGCTGTTTAAAGATTTGCTTTAAAAAAAGAATGCTCTCCTAAATGCCAAGTGCTTTTGCTTGCGTTATGTCCACCCTTTTTGGTATGGAAGCCTTTTGTTCCTTAAAATGTCACAATATTTTCTACCTTCCACTTCCTCCTTTTTATGAAGAAAGAAATTATTTATCTGTTTTCTCAGGGCGAAAGGATGGATCCCCATCACCAAAGTTAAAGAAAATCAGGATTGATGCCCATCCTCGCTGTCACAACCTAAAACATTTCTCAGTGGGATTGTGTGACAGTAACGATCCAATTGCAGATCAATGCTGAACACTTTGGCAGAGTTGGCTGTAGGATGAATAGTCTTCTCTCCTTTTGGGTCAGTGGAACCCCAATAGTTCTGATTTTTACAAATCTGTTTGGTTTCCTAGAGTGTCTATTGTTAGTAAGTTTTAATAGCAAAGCAAAATGCTTATTATTTGACACGAAGAAAAAAAGTTTACATTTTGCCAGAAGGACTCTCTATACTGAGGTTAAGAGTTATTCTAGAGGGCTCACAGTTCAGGACTGTGAGAAATGATGCAAGTAACTCTTGTCACTCTAATATGTCGTCATAATAAAATTGTTCGTGGAAAAAGGACACATATTTTTATATTTTTTTAATCTAAAAAAATGCAACCCCAAACTTGAGAAAATCCCAGAATGAGGACCACAGACAGAAACTGTCAGATTTAAGACAAGAAAGTGTGGAATGTCAATCGCATTAGTTATGTGTCTCTGAGCTTTCTTATGGCTTATATCCTGTAGTCTACATTTTTATTCAGGGTTATTTAAAGCTTTAAAAATCAATATATTAAAAATAACAGACAAAAGAAAATTGAATAGGACAACTGCCTTAATTAAAAGGCAAATAGTATAGAATCAATTCATTTGATCCTCAATGAAGATTAATTGTGTGTGTGTGTGTGTGGGCCGGGGGGAGACGATGGAGTCTCGCCCTGGGTTCCTCAGGCTGGAGTGAGCGGCGCCATCTTGGCTCCCTGCAAGCTCCGCCCCCCGGGTTCCCGCCATTCTCCCGCCTCAGCCTCCCGAGGAGCTGGGACCACAGGCGCCGCCACCGCGCCGGGCTCATTTTTGTGTTTTTAGTAGAGACGGGGTTTCACCATGTTGGCCAGGCTGGTTTTGAACTCCTGACCTCATGATCGGAGCTCCCAAAGTGCTGGGATTGCAGGCCTGAGCCAAGGCGCCAGGACTAAGATCAAATTTTTTAAAAAGTAATAGGTATCATCGCATCAGCTGCAGCAGCGTATGATCTCCCTTACCGCATTCGACGCTCAGTCTTCCCAAATCTTGTAAATTTATACTTGCATGCACGTACAATGACTCATTCTACTTATAAATCCGAAGTAGTTAACAATTAGGTTGAATGAGAGAGATTGAGTTAGCAAAGGAACGTGGAAGTTACTGGAGAACTAGCTGCATTGTGTATGAATTACAGAATGCATTAGATAAAAAGGAAATCAGAAATGTGCTGCCTGGCATTGACTCCTTTAAGCAACCCCTGGTATGTATGACATTAACAGAATGATATTCTACCTTTGTTTTGCCCTTGCTTAGGCATTATTACTTTGAAAAGCTACACCTATATTGAAAATTTTCTTAAGAAAATGCATGCATTACAGTCAAACATTGCTTCCTTCTGGAAGGAGAATTTGAGCTTTCAGATTGTATTTTTATTCTTATATTCTCCCCTTTATTCCCTCTCACCAGTACTTTGTAAGTTGTGGGACTGGAGACTGGTAATGAAACAAACAAGCCAGGTGCAGTGGCTCACGCCTACAATCCCAGCACTTTGGGAGGCCAAGGCAGAAGGATCACCTGCGGTCAGGAGTTCAAGACCAGCCTGGCCAACATGGGAAAACCCAGTCTCTACTAAAAATACAAACAAACAAATTAGCTGGGTGTGGTGCATGGTGGTGGGGGCCTGTAGTCCCAGCTACTCTGGAGGCTGAGGCAGGAGGATCACTTGAACCCGGGGAGGCGGAGATTACAGTGAGCTGACAGCGCCACTGCACTCCAGCCTGGGCGACAGAGTGAGACGCCACCTCAAAAACAAACAAACACCCCCAAAACTTAATCTAGCACTGTTAACTGTTATTAGCACGTTTAAAATATAGGCTCAGTAATAAAAGCAGTTTCAATTTTGGGCTATATTAGGCTTTTAAAATTACCTGTTTAATTTTATCAATCTGGTTTCAATATTTGTTATTGAGAATAGATGAGGATTAGCTTTGTTGACTAAACAATCTGCCTGGTGTATTAAAGATATTAGATATGGCCTGTTTATGTGTTTGCTCCTTTTGACCATGCGTGTTCTTTCATAGACTCTGCCCACCGTCTGTTTGCTTTCTAGGGCAGCACTAAAAATTATTTTGAAGGTCATCCTTCACTTCAGGTTTCCAGGAAACTTACTGCACATGTTCTGTCTTAGATGGAAAAATTGTCACAAATCAGAACTTTGACATTTAGTTTTCAAAAGGACATAAAGAAAAAAAAAAAACACAGAGAGGAAAAATAATCAACTCAGTTCCTTTGTTTCTGAGTTTTGCTGTCATATGGTCAAACTTCTCCATGCCTTACTCTTTTTACCTGATTTTTCCATCGTCCTATATGAATTAGCCATAACCACGTACTACACACGGCTTTCTTTTTAGAGTAAATAGAGGATCCTCATTCAACTAACTTGGGCTTTCTGACAGTTATCCATGGTTTTCCACTAAAATGACAAACACAACAGAAAGGACATGACTGAATGACTTCTTCATATTTTATAGTAACATTCTGGCAATTTTTATAATGACTTTAAATAGTTTTATAATTGGATATAATAATGTAATTATGATTTTATAATTTAATTTCTACATTGTACATTAGTTATAGTTACATTATGTTTTTAAAATAATAAAATATAATGCCTCACAGTTGAAGTATTTGCACTCACTGGAAGAGACATCCGTATTTAAAACAGAAAAAGGCAATGAAACAGAATGACATGTTTGGGGCATGTTTTTGCACATATGCGTAGCATTGTGGCTGTCTCAATATTTAAAAGTAGGTAGAAATGTATTTGACTGTTGCTGTCAACCATCACACTTTCTTAGCCTCTTTTGGTTCTTTAGTTATTTTCAAGTTGCTAAGCTCACCCAACAACACAAGTCTTCCTGACACCTGACACTATTTTGTCTTTCTCTAAAACAAACCTGTGATATTAACATATCTTAGCACTTGAATCCAAAACATGTAGACAAAAAATTATATATATGTATAATTGTATGTGCATGTACAAAAAAAATTTCATGTACGTAACAGTAAAAAAAGTCCATCCAGTGACTTTCTTGATGAGTCTCAAATATCAAAATATTAAAAGGTTGCTTTAGGATGTTATTTTATTTTTGTTTCTCCATATCCAATTATTTTCGTTCATTCTCTTCCACTAAAATATTAAAACATATTATTTTTTCCTACATGTTTCCTTGCATTTTCAAACTTTATATTCTTTATGTTGACATCTTATGTTATGTGAAGGCTTCAGTTTTTCTTGATGACACTCACTGATGCTATCTCTTCCCATTTACTATCGACTTCATTCGCAAACTAGTAAAGCTGTTCGAGCACAGCCTTCTACTGCTGGCCCCTGAGCCCTTTGCTAAAGCAAGTTTTGTCTTGTACCTCTGCAAGGCACTGAATGCATCTCCCCTTTCTTCTCAAAGTTATCATGAAATATCTCAATAACAAAAAATAATTTTTTATCCCTTTTATTTATTTTTAACTAAAAGCTTGATTTCCTGAATTTGTTCCACAAATGAATGAATCTAAAGAGATACTTAACACAAAATTGAGGGGAAATCTGCTTTTAAAGTACGTCCATAAGATCCAGCAATTTCACTCCCAGGCGTGTACCCCAAACAACTGAAAACAGCTAAAAGGATATGTACATGAATGTTCACACTAGCACCAATCACGATGGCTAAAAGGTGGAAACAATCCAAGTATTCATCAATGGAAGAGTAGACAAACTAAGTGTGGTATATACATTGAATGAAATATTATTCACACATAAAATGAAGGAAGTACTGATACATCTGTAGGGGAGGCAAAATTTTACCTCTACCTTCTTAGGGTGCTTTAGCTGAGCCTGCGAATTAAACTGACATAAGATAAATTAAGAGGAGAAAGGCATACACATTTATTTTTTTATTTTTATTTTTTTTTTGAGACGGAGTCTCGCTCTGTGGCCCAGGCTGGAGTGAGCGGCGCCATCTTGGCTCCCTGCAAGCTCCGCCCCCCGGGTTCCCGCCATTCTCCTGCCTCCGCCTCCCGAGGAGCTGGGACCACAGGCGCCGCCACCTCGCCCGGCTAGTTTTTTGTATTTTTAGTAGAGACGGGGTTTCACCGTGTTCGCCAGGATGGTCTCCATCTCCTGACCTCGTGATCCGCCCGTCTCGGCCTCCCAAAGTGCTGGGATTACAGGCGTGAGCCACCGCGCCCGGCCCCACATTTATTAAATACACATTTTATGTGGCACAGGAGTCTTCAAAAGGAATGAAGATGGAAAAGAGTGGCAAAACCTACATACTTTTATACTCCATTGAATAAAGACATGCAATTGTAGAAAAGTAACTAAACTATGTGGGGAGGCTAACGGAAGATAGAATTATTTTAACAAGGTCTGTTGGTACAGAATTTTGGGGGACTTCCCGTACTTGGTGACAATGTTATATTCATTGTGGTACAGGGAGGAGATCTTCCATATGGGGGCTTTGTCTCCTGTTCTCAGGAAGAAAAAGGGGAGCGTTTGAGTGCATTTGTACCTGCTGTTTCTTTAAGTGACTTTAGCTCAAAATAATCTTTCTGCCAAACTGGCAGAAGCTGGAGTGGTGTATTCTGTTACTCTTGTGCTATAATGTGGAGACACCTCAAAAGCATTATGCTAAGTGAAATAAGCCAGACAAAAAAGGACAAATGCTGCATGGTTTCATTTATAAGAAATACTCAGAATAGTTGAATCCATAAAGACAGAAGAGATATTAGAGATTCCAAGGGCTGGAGGAAGTAGACGATTAGGAGCGACTGCTTAATGGATATAGGGTTTTCTTTTGGGGTGATGAAAATATTTTGGAACTAGATATAGGTGTGACTTCTCAACATTGTAAATGTACTGAATACCACTGAATTGTATCCTTTAAAATGCTTAATTCCATTTTATTTAAATTTCACCTCATTTTTTTTAAAAGCAGGGAAAATACCCCACATGTGTGTTCGAAGTTAACATTTGCAAATAGATGAAGACAAATATAGCCTATGGAATCTAACTCTTTAGTATACCATTAAGTTTTACTAATTTAGTATTGCTTTGTATTTATCTTCATTTCCCTTTCTTTCTTTCTTTCTTTTTTTTTTTAATCTGATTCTGGAGTTTAAGACACATACAAAAAATGTGATAGCCCTCCAACTGCCCTAGGTTATGTTTTATTGGTGAATTAATATCTCATTTAGTGGTTGAAGATATTTGAGTGTGCCTGAGTTGTGTATTAATGGAGTGCTAAAACACGCCCTGTCATGTCTTAATGCCACCAGACAACCTCATATTCAATAAGTGAAAAGCGATTAAAACTTAAATGTCTTACCACTGAAGTGCTTACTAACTTAGTCAGATGAGATTAAATGATTAATCATTTGTTCACTAGCAATCATAAATCTTTCTCCATTCTAGTATTAGGGTTTTTTTTTTTTTTTTCTGGATCATTTAGGCCATAGACCATTTTCTAGGTTTTTTAGATTGTATGTGCTCTGTTCTTTCTTTTAAAGCATTCTCAAGCATATGGAAGAAACATATGGACAACCAGTTATGCTATGAAAGTCCTTGAAAATTGGGTGAAAATGTTCACATAATGGGGTTTTACAGCAGGTCTCATATGTAATGAAGAACACCTATGTTATCGGAATACAAAATATGAAATCCATATGTGAGATAAATCCAGTGTCAGTCTGGGTATTTCTTTTGCATCAATAATTTAGAAAAGTGATGGACATTTCTTACTACAATGATGCATGGTTTTATGTTTCTGTGGAAGTGGAGTGTTTTAAGAAATATATACCTATTAATATTTTGTAATGAATTTAATTAACAGCCATATTGTACTTCTTGAGGTCAGAAAATAATATCGTATAGTGGAAGCATTTCCAGAATTGTCTTTGGAGTCTGCCTACAGGCAAAATGTTGCATGACTTTGAGCAAACTGCTTTACTTCAATAAGCCCTCAATTTTCTTTATCTATAAAGTGGAATAATTTTCATTTCAAGATTGTTGTAACAGTTAAATGGATTCATCTATGAAACGTGTCTGGCATACTACCCAGCTCCTCAACCACTTCATCTTCACGTGACAAATATCGCTCTTCATTCTTTAAGTTTCAATTAAAATTCTTAAATTCAATTATTTCATTTTCATCTTCAGAGAAAAATGAATAGATGGATTAAGAAAAGAGAGTGGCCATAATTAATCTATAAAGTTAACGAAGTTTCCATAAAAACCCATCTGGGGGGTGCCTTCATAATGTTCCTAAATCTCATCTAGAAAAATAAGTGATTTGTGAATGCCTCAGATTCTGTTCTAGGACCTATTACCTTTATAAGTCCCTGGATAATTTCATATGTTACTAAAGGCTTATTTACTTCCATATTTTGAAAACTGATAAATGTACTTCTCCTGTTCCCAAGATTCTCACATCCAGCAGGCTACTTGATTTCCCAGTGTGGATCTCTAATAGGCATCTCAGAGTTAAACTTAACATGCTCCGAGCTGAAATCTTGATGCCCTGGAGTCCTTTCCAGTTTCCATCATCTTGGTAAATGGCAACACCACTCATCCAACTGCTAAAGTCCAAAACCTTACAGTTTTTTAATTTCTCTATTGTTTTTACAACCCCTATCCAAAATATCAGCAAACCATTTTACCTATTTTCCAGATATGTCCAGAATCTGACCACTTCTCATCAACCATCCTGTTATATGGTATCCCAATCCACCATCTAATACTGCAGTAGACTTGTGGTTTGTGCTTCACCTTTCACTCTTGCCCCTCTATGGTCTGTTTATTATTTAATAGTCACAATCAACCTTTTAATAGCCAAATCAATTTATGCAATTTATGGCTCCAAACTCTACAAAGCTTCCCATTGCTTTTAAAAGAAACAAGCCCTTAAAAGGCCAAATCACCTTTTGCTGCTTCTGTCTCCTTGGCCCACGGCACTCCAGCCACAGTGAACATTATGTGGTTGTTTTTCAAACACTGCCTGATACTCCTGCCTCAGGGCCTTTGCATGTATACTTTTCTTTGATTGGAATGATTGATCTCCGGCTATTTTTCACTGTCTTGCTTTTTTTCATGCCTCCGTTTAAAAATCTCTCTCTCGCTTGCTGAAAGGCTCACCACAGCCTCAACCTCTCATGCTCAAGCAATCTTCCCACATCAGCCTCCCAAGTATCTGGGAGTACAAGTGTGTGCCAGCACACCAGGCTAATTTTGTTTAATTTTTTAAAGATGAGGCCTCACTGTGTTGCCCAGGCTGGTCTCAAACTCCTAGGCTCAAGCCTTCCTCCCACTGTGGCCTCCCAAAGTGCTGGGATTACAGGCATGAGCCACCACACCGGGCAGTGTCCCATTTTTAAAGGGGAATTCTCCAACTACTGTATCTAAAATAATATCTCTTGTCTTGTGTGATGATTAATTTTATGTGTCACCTTGGCTAGGCTGTAGTGCCCAGTTGTTTCGTCAAATATAAGTCTAGATGTTGCCATGAAGGTGGTAGTTACAGGCAATTCACATTCAAATCAGTAGATTTTGAGTGAAGCCTAATCCTCTCTATAATATGGGTGGGCATCCTCTATTCGGTTGAAGGTGTTAACAGAAAGACTCAGGTTTCCCAAAAAGCAAATAATTCTTCCCACAGTCTGTCTTGACTCAGGCTGCAACATTAACTTCTGCGAGAATTCCCAGCCTGCTGGCCTGCCTTATAGAGTTTGCACTTTCCAGCCTCCACAATCACATAAGCCAATGCTTTATTCCTTAACCTGCCTTATTTGTCTTCATAACTCATCACTCCCTCACGTTATATTTTAAACCTCTTTGTTTACTCATTCATTGTCTGCCTTCCCAATTTGAAGATAGGTTTCAAGAAGAAAAAATTTTCAGTGTTGTGTTCAGTGTTGTAATTCTAGCACCTAGAAAATTCCTTGGCATATATTTCTTCAAGAAGTGTATATGTACTCCAAACATAATTTGTCAGTGAATGAATTACTAGGCACAAGAGGTTGGAAATATTATAACTCGTAATCATTTGAAGCATAATTGTATGACGTTCGAACAGGCATTACAATGTATTTGAATGGTAGTTGCTGGGGGCACAGTAGGGTGTGGGGTTGGGAGGTGTTTGTTAAAGGGTACAAAACTTTAGTTAGATAGGAATAAATTCAAAAGATGTACTGTACAATGTAGTCACTATAGTCAATAACAATACATTGTATTCTAGAAAATCACTAGTGGAGTAGATTTTCAGCAGTATCACCACAAATTAAAAAAAAGTGTGAGATCATGTATATGTTAATTAGCTGTATTTAGAAATTATATAATAAATACATATTTCTATTCTGTTCTGTGCAAGAAATATGTAATTTTTATTTGTCAATTTAAAAATTTATTAATTAAAGAGAATCTTGGCATATAAAGTTTTGAACAAGCAATGCGTCTGTAACCAAACATACATCTGCTCCTTCTTAGTTTGTCTGCTTTTTTTTTTTTTTTTTTTTTTTTTTTTGAGATGGAGTCTTGCTCTGTCGCCCAGGCTGGAGTGCAGTGGCACAATCTTGACTCACTGCAGTGTCCGCCTCCAGGATTCAAGCAATTCTCTGCCTCAGCCTCCTGAATAGCTGCGATTACAGGAACCCCCACATGCCCGGCTGATTTTTGTATTTGTAGTAGAGATGGGGTTTCACCATGCTGACCAGGCTGGTCTTGAACTCCTGACCTCGTGATCCACCCTCCTGAGCCTCCCAAAGTGCTGGGATTACAGGCCTGAGCCACCGCGCCCAGCGGTTTGTCTGCTTTTGATGAATGAGTTTGTATACACCCCATCCACTTAAATGTACCTGGTTCTCCTTTCTACCCCTCATAGGTCAACCTAGTCTTTACCTTACTTCTGCTCATTACCCAGAACTCCAAAACTCAATCCATTCTTAGTAAGATGCTATTACTGACCTCATGACCTTATTGGAGGGATGATATTTGGAAGATTACACCTGCCACTGTCCTTTCCCTCAATTTCTTCACAACATTAAGGCTTTGTATAGGTAATACCCTTTACTGAAAAATAGGGGAAAATATAATATAGGAATAAAAAAACTTAACTATGGATGCTAGATATGATTGTCCCTAGATTACAAAGAAAATGTGAAGTGAAAAAAATGGTATCTTGTAGAGGAGTCCCTTTGTTGACACTCCTCAGCCCTAAGCTTTGCTTCTCTATCCCAATGTCCGACCTCTATTCTTCATGATCTGGAGAACACACTCCACTTCCTTCTCGAAGAACATACGGCTTGACTTTCAGGAGTGTGTTTCTCCTAAACTGTTCCTTCTGGACAAACATTATGGAAAAGAAACCAACTGTAGGCTTTGATCACCCAATCAGTCTCTTTTGAGATCTTTTCACTGGTTTGAAATGAATAGGCACCTGTTCATTCTTCCTGCAGCCATTCTGTTACAGGTAGCTATTAGACAAACACTGAAAGTAAAGAGTCAGAGTTAGCAAATGTGAAGGCACACATGTATGTACAGCAGCCATTTCAAAGAGTATACATTAAAACTATATCAATGGAGAGAAACAACTTCCTAAAATCTATGTCATCTCCAAAAATCCCACTAAAGATCTACAATGGAGACAATTTTACATTGCTTTATGGACTAAGAATTCTCCCTTTTTAATGAAGGCTTCCAAGCTAGCCCAGGTGTGTGCTGATATACAAATAAGTAGGGCAAATTACTTGACCTTATCAAAGAACAGAGACACAGTGGTCTGGCCAACCTTATTTACATAAAGACCTGGCCAAAGGTTTAAAACTCAGAATTTGTTTTTTCATTTAATCCAG
Organism: Papio anubis; assembly: GCF_008728515.1. NCBI lineage: Eukaryota > Metazoa > Chordata > Mammalia > Primates > Cercopithecidae > Papio > Papio anubis. The sequence continues at coordinate 754,406 of NC_044977.1, forward strand.
GAATGAGAGTCAAACACCCAAACGCTGGAGGAGGGCGGATTTTAAAACTTGGGGTGGTGGGGGGACAGTAAAAATAGTTTATTTTATGTAATTAATTTTTATTAGAGATAATCTCGATCTGTCACCCATTGGAGTGCAGTGACACCATCACAGCTCGCTGCATCCTTGACTTCCTGGGATCAAGCAATCCTACTGCCTCAGCCTCCTAAGTAGCTGAGACTACAGGTGCAGGCCACCACACCCGACTAATTTTTGTACTTTTTGTAGAAACAGGGTTTCATCATGTTGCCCAGGCTGGTCTCCAACTCCAGGGTCAAGCAGTCTACTCACCTGGGCCTCCCAAAGTGATGGGATTACAGGTGTGAGCCACCGTATCTGGCGAAATAGTTAATTTTAGAGGAAAATATGGAATATAATAAATAGCCATACGAGGGCAGCTGTGAGGTGATTCCTGAAGTGCGTAACTACCCTAGGACCAGAGGAAGTGACCCTGCGAAACAAAGTCAGTCCAGAAGCTCCTACTTTCCCTAAACAACACATTCCTCTGCAGACGAAGGAGAGGGGGGTACCACATTTGTTACCTTCTTCACAAAAGCAGTCACATCAGTTTTTCATGACAGAGTGACAGCTCTGGAAAGCTCTCCACATTACTCAAAAATCTATGAGATAAAAGGTAATTTTTATTTTATTAAAGTCAGTTCTAGAAGATAAAGTTGGAAGTTGGATATCTTTGCATGGTGATTGCATGGTTCAAAGTTTTCTGAGATCCTTCTTCTCAATTTTGAACAAGGAAAGAATAAAAACAGTATAATTTTTTAATAAAATGATAGGTATCCAGTATAGCATTCCTCAAAAGAAATGCTATTTTTCAGGGACTATGAATTATCACTTGACATGTCCTGTGTACAGCAGCTTCCAGGCTGTGTCATAATTCTAGAAGGCCTGGCTTGACACTGCAGGGAGGGCTGGGAAGCACATTTGTCATAAATCTCGTAACTTATCCTGCCAAATATCAGAAAAGCTGGAAATGAATGCCAAAAGGCTATTATTGCATCTATTTATACACTATTCACTGTATTATTATGTATCAGAATTGGATTTTATTTTAAACTAGATTTTATCAATTTGAAGGTTAATTTTATTTTGGAAAGGGACATAATTATTTCTCTTAAAGTTCTTTCAAAGTTTGAAATAAATTGTTTAGTTTGCATTATACTTCAGAGAAACGTCTGCTGCTGGTTTGTCTTCTCAAGGGAGGGATCAAAGTCTCTGCTATGTATAATAATTGGACCCAAACACTCCAGTAATGATCAATTTCAGCCCATTATATTATCCCAATCTGCTACTGTGGAAAGTGAAGGAGATGTGAAGAATCAGAGTCAGAAATGACGGTAATACAAATACGTTTTCAAATACCATGCTAAATTTATTTCAAGGGCTAACTGTTAACTCATTCTTCCACTCAACAGGTATTATTAAGTGTTCAATTGTGCCAGGTATGTGGAGTAGTAGGGGACAAAATGGCCTAAATCTAATACTGCAACAATCTTTTCATGTTAAGTAAAATCTCCCAGCTAATAGGTAACAGAGCCAGAATTTGAACTCAGTTCTGACCAGAATTCAGAGCTTGTATTTTACTTTGCTTCTTTATCCTAAAGTATATTTTCTCTTACTTAATGAAACAGATTTAATTAGAAAGGCTCAAATCTATGAATTAAATACAGGGATATCATTTGTATAATATTTTATATTGACAGGGGACAGAAAATAAATATACTCAGTGGGTGGGAGTGGTTAATGTCTAACAGTAAGCCTTACCTCCAGCCTTTTTACATGTATGCTGTCTGACTTATTGTCTTTAAAGGACACTGTTATTTTTATAGTTTCTGGAAGAGATTGATTGAAACTTCAATTATTGTGGAATTAATTTGAAAGTTTTCAAAACTACTCGTTTTGCCACAGAGGATACTTTTAAAATAGACTCCCATAATCTTTAATGTTCAAACATTTATAATAATATATATGGTTTTCAGAAGCATACAGGATACAGTGATCATTTTAAAGTGTTCATGACATCAATTATGTTTTGTGAAAGATATAATACATCAGACTTTGCTAGGACAATGCAGAGACAGCCCAGAATCATGAAGGTGGAAGTAAAGACGATTTTCTTCTGCCTTAATAGTTTTAATTGCAGGATACAGTAGAATACAGCTGCTCCTCCCTTCAAAGTTTCATTTCATTGCCTGTCTAGAAGCTGTCACACCATGCCTGCCACTTGACTGTTCTGTCACCCAATGCTGTTCCACCTGAACAAATTTGTGGCAATATGTGCTGAATGCTCCGTTTCTTTGCTCTAAAGTATAAATGCACTGTGCACCACTGAAATAGGAGTAGTTTCAGCTAGTTGATGTAAACTTATTTACCAAGAATAATATAGCAAGGGCTCCACCGGCATCAATAAAATTTAAAGTTTAGGATTGACATTTTACTCAGAAATAAAACTAGCAATTTGCTTCATACATCCTTTTTAAATTTTTGAATTTTAATTTTTACTGTTTATGGATACATAGCAAGTATACATATCTATGGGGTTCATGAGATGTGTGGATACAGGCCTGCATTGTGAAATAAGCACATCATGGAGAGTGGGGTGTCCATCCCCTCAAGCATTTATCCTTTGAGTTAAATGTGAAATCTTGTGATGATTTGAACAAGGTGACATAGTTAAGTATAAAGAATATCAAATCCTTTTTTAATATGTCTACAGGTCTTTTAAACAAGAAAAAAAAAGGAATTAAATCAACCCCTGAAAAACAGCAAACTTGCCAAGAAAAATGTAGACTATTTTTTGAAATATATTATCTAAAATCCCATTAAAAAGTTTAGCTTTCATGGAACAACCATGTATTAGTCAGGGTTCTCTTAGAGGGACAGAACTAATAGCATATATATATATATACACACACACACACACATATATATGTATATATTATATATATATAGATATATATTTGTGTGGGGGTGTGTGTGTGTGTGTGTGTAAAGGGGAGTTATTAAGTATTAACTTACATGATCACAAAGTCCCACAATAGGCTGTCTGCAGGCTGAGGAGCAAGGAGACCCAGTCCAAGTCCCAAAACTGAAGAACTTGGAGTTTGATGTTTGAGGGCAGGAAGCATCTGGCATGGGAGAAAGATGTAGGCTGGGAGGCTAGGCCCGCCTTTCCTTTTCATGTTTTGCTGCCTGCTTTATATTCGCTGGAAGCTGATTAGTTAGTGCCCACCAGATTAAGGGTGGATCTGCCTTCCCCAGCCCACTGACTCGAATATTAATCTCTTTTGGCAACACCCTCACAGACACACTCAAGATTAATACTTTGGATCCCTCAATACAATCAAGTTGACACTCAGTATTAACTATCACAAGTCCATATCATCTCACTACTGGGTATAGATTCAAAAGAAAAGGTATCAGTATATTGAAAACATGTTTGAACTCTCATGTTCATTGCAGCATTATTAACCAAGATATGAAATTAACCTAAGTGTCCATCAACAGATGAATGGGTATAGAAAATGTGGTATATATTCCCAATGGAGTACTAGTCAGCCTTATTACAAAAATAAAATTTCGTGACAACACAGATGAACCTGGAACATATTAAGTTAAGTGAAATAAGTCAGGCACAGAAAGAAAAATACCTCTCAATCTCACTTACATGTAGAATATTAAAAAGTTGAAGGTCATGAAAACAGAGAGTAAAATGGTGATTAGTGGATGGTGGGAGGTGAGGTTATAGGGGAGATGTTGGTAAAAGTACACAAAATTTCAGTTAAGCAGGAGAAACACAGCCAAGAGATCTGTTTTTAAAAGTTTGGCTTTCAAATAATTCACAGAACATGTCTGGTTTTTGCTACTCTTTTGTTTCCGCATTCAAATGTGTCATGAAAATCATTATGTAGATAACTAGAGTTAAGCTCAAATTTGCTCTTTGTGTAAAATAGATGATTATGATTTGCCATGATTTGTAAACAGAATAGTCCTTTTTTTATATCATTTTCTCTCTTCATCCACTAACCTAGCAAATGACAATGATTTAAATTATGGAGAGCACAGTGCGTAATGAAAAACACGCATAACAAAAACTTTGTTTTACAATGTTTGGCCACTGAGAACACTTTAAAAAATATATGTAAAACAGCGGTTTTGTGCGATGTTGGTAATGTTCACCACGCAGTTGCACACTTTCACGAGTGCACTAGCTCTTCGGCAAAAACACTCGCTGTGACTTGATAAAAGCCATACATTGGTTTAGGAAGCGAGAGGCAGAAAATGATGCGGAAAGCAGTGGCCAGCACCGGATGGCTGTGAAGAACTCTGCGGCCCATCAGCTAATTCTTTCTTAAGAGGGACAGTTCTAGTAACTTGAAATTTGGTAGACGTAATTTATCAAAATTTCTGGTTATTCCTTCACTAAATGTTCATCAGAAAGCTTAGAAAATATTCTTTTTTCGCTCTGTGGCCCAGGCTGGAGTGAGCGGCGCCATCTTGGCTCCCTGCAAGCTCCGCCCCCCGGGTTCCCGCCATTCTCCTGCCTCAGCCTCCGGAGGAGCTGGGACCACAGGCGCCGCCACCGCGCCCGGCTAGTTTTTTGTATTTTTAGTAGAGACCGGGTTTCACCGTGTTAGCCAGGATGGTCTCCATCTCCTGACCTCGTGATCCGCCCGCCTCGGCCTCCCAAAGTGCTGGGATTACAGGCGTGAGCCACCGCGCCCGGCCGAAAATATTCTTTAAACTGTGAAAACACTTTGCAGGCCTAGCCGCTAGCATTAGGTCATTGGTCATAGTCTTTATTTTGGGGTGCCAAGAGTTGATATTGTTTCATCATTGGCTTAGAAGATGGAAAACCACACACATTTATTATGTTTGCCATTGACACTAAGCTTCATCTTTGTATGTAGTAAATGAGCAGTGTGGGGAAATGGGATAAATAATTATTGGAAAGGAAAGAAAGAAGAAATTGAAGACAAATTAGATTTGAAAAAAACAGTATCAATATAAAAATTGAGAATTATTTTTGAAAAATGTAATTAAGGATCCTTTCCTAGACTATGACTACCTACCTAAACAAAATCACATTTCGATGAATTAATAAAAGGAGTACGACTGATGATTTGATCTTTTGGTAAAATGCATCACAGATAGGTTAGATTTTCTCGAATACCCAGGCAAAAATCATCGGTTATTTCCTCAATAAGGAGCTCTGGCTTCCTTGGTCACACTAACAACTAACAGCTAGAGATAGTTCAGCATTAAAAAAAAAAAAAAAGTGCTATTAGTATGTGTTGTGGGCTCCACTGTGACCTCCAAGAGGATATAGTCAAGTGCCAACTTCTGGCACCTGTGAATGTGATCTTATTTGGAAACAGGGTTTTTGCATATGTACTCAAGTTAAGATGAGGTCATACTGCGGTAGGGTGGGCCCTAAATCCAATATAGCCGGTATCCTTGTAAGAAGAGAAGTAGAAACACAGACACAGAAACGGGTGTTCTACCCACCGACAGAGGCAATGACAGAGACAGAAATTGGTGTGAGGCATCTACAAGGCAAGAGATATCAAGGATTGCAGACAACCACAAGAAACTAGAAAGAGCCAAGAAAAATTTTTCCTCGAGGGCCTTGACCCTATCAGCACCTTGATTTCAGACTCCAAGAACAAGAGAGGATATATTTCTCTTGCCTTAGGCTATCCATTTTATGGCATTTTGTAACTGTCCCCTAGGAAACTAATACAGTATGTCATCCATAAAAGAAAGAATTACAAAAGTTTGTTTTTAGTCCAATTAATGTAAATGAATATTTATATTTTATACACTTATACATTTGTAGGTAACACCTTGGAGCTATGATAGTAAGTCACATAAACAGAAACTACATTTTGAAAAGCACTGATGAAGAAACTGCAAAGAATAGAGATACTGACTCACCTGAATATGAGCAACATGCATTCTTCACTGACATCACCATTGTCTCTCCAAAATAGCTCTGCCAGCGTCTCTGTCTAGCTCAGCAGCCCTTGGTGACTTCCTTTTACTTACAAAGAGGGACTCCATATTCTTCAGCTGGGCACACATATCTTTTTCAATGTAATATCTTGCTTTTAAAAAATATATATACACAAGAGAAATGTATTACTCATGATTCTGGAGTCTGGGAAGTCCGAGATCAAGTTGCCAGCAGTATTAGTGTCCTGTGAGGGCTGCTCTCTGCTTCCAAGATTGCATTTTGACCTCTACCTAATATTCTAGTCTATATTGTACTGTGCCCAAGTGGCACCAATGTTCCAGCTGCACTAGATTACATGTCATCCTTCAGTGTATCCTTCATTTTCTTGCCCCTGGATATTAATTTGTGCTGTTTTCTTTTGTTCTCAAGTAACCAAAACCTCATTCCAGTTATTCAAGGACTAATTCAAATGCCACCTTGCCTCATGAAGCCTTCCCCAGTCCTCCTCATTGCATTATTTTTTCTATCCTTATTTCCATTATTCTTTGTACCTTCATTAGAGATTTAATAAGCTATTGTGATTTATAATTTATGTATGTCTTTTGTTCTCATTTTATCAGACAAGATGGTGCTTATGATATTCTTTTACAGGTCACTGTTAACATACCCTGGCAACCTGAAAACAGTTAAACATAAAATGTAATCTGTTCCTTAGAACATGGAGACCTGTTCAAGGAGGAATGATCAGTGATTCATGAATGAGTGAGTGAAGGTATGACTGAATGAGGAATCAATATAAAACTGAATGTGTTTCTTCTTTAAATCTAAAAATAAAGAGTCAGCTGGTTTATTTTAATTTTTGATAATCTTAATTGAAATCTAATAAAAGTTATGATGTTAAGGTTTATGAACTTTCATAAAAATATATGAATTTAAAATTTGAATCTTCTCTCAGAAATATTAATATCAATTTTAACAATTTAATAATGTTGATTCTTTGCTGTGAACTAAATCTTGAATTACATGTTTACATGGCTTTTACTGATTCATAAATTAGCAAAATAGTTACAATCAACGTAAATTAGAAATTTGTACAGGGCGTAAATTAAAGGTACTTAAATATTTAATGGAAATAGAATCCTGTTTGAAAATGCATGAAGATAATAAGTTTTTAATTTTTGAAAAATTTCTAAATACAAATAACATGATGAATATGAGTTTATGAAATTTGATGAGATTTTATAATTTTAAAGATTATTCTAGCTACATAACCCTTGCTTTATGTAATTGTTAAATATGAGCTTATGAGTTCTTTGTAAGAAAAACATTAATAAAGTAAACATAGTACTTGTCTTTCAAAGAAGAGTCTGGTGTTTGGAGACAGAGAATGTTAAATCTAATACTTGCAGAAATTGGAATACTGAAGTTCCCTTTACAGAGAATGCCTCTTCATTCTATTAGAATGGAATCTTTAGAACCAGCTATAAAAGAGCTTAACAGTAACAATAGCACAATACATACCAGATGATATTTTAAGTGTTTTGCATATATTAACTGATATAATCCTCACAACAACCCTAAGGGATAAGTACTGTCATTACCCCTATTTCACAAAAGAAGAAACTGTTTTTTTACTTAGTGTAGATTAACTCACGAAGGTCACGTACCATATACCAAGCACGTGACAAAAACACGATCCTGGTCCGGGTCTAGAATCCATTCCCTTTACCGCTCTTCTCTAGAGTCCTCTAGTTTTAGTAGAACAACTCTCTGATCTGTCTCTCTCTTTCATAGGAAATCAAAGCCATGAGGACATATGTTTCACACATTCAGTAGCACACAGCACTCCAGAAGGAATAATTTACAAAGGGTTGTATAATGAACACTCCTCGGGATGTCTTCCTCTTTATGTATGTATATGTATGTCACCTCTCTAAAGTAAAAGAGAGCATATGAAATAAAATACATGTTTGATGTAGCATCATAGATATCCATGATACCTACACATTTCAAGTACTGTGTGACTTTCCATTCATCAAAATAAAGCATACATACATACATGTACAGAAACTTGTCATTGTTAATTTTAGTTATTGTGATTTTCTTAAAATCTTTACCATGCTGTCCCTAAAATGGTCATTTTTAGTATTCCCCTAAATGTGGCAACAAATTATGTGAAACTAATTAGAACTACGTTCAAATTTAAATTCATCGTTAATTATTCTTGTGACCATTGGCAACATGAACTGCATTCCTTAAATGAATTTTCCTTATTTATAAAATAAAGACAGTATATCTATTTGGAGGCTGTTGTGAAATAATACATTCCTTGCAACAATTTGGACCTACTCAATCTATTTTCTCCTGTCCTCATTCTTGTGACAGTGAATATTTGTCTGCTTTACTAATGAAAAATTATTAAGAATGTTATTTAAGAAATATTAAGTAGGTGGAGGAAACATGCATATCTATGTTCATGTCCTTTGAAGGGACATGGATGCAGCTGGAAACCATCATTCTCAGCAAACTATCGCAAGGACAAAAACCAAACACCGCATGTTCTCACTCATAGGTGGGAATCGAACAATGAGAACACTTGGACACAGGAAGGGGAACATCACACACTGGGGCCTGTTGTGGGGTGGGGGGAGGAGGGAGGATGGCATTAGGAGATATACGTAATGTAAATGATGAGTTAATGGGTGCAGCACACCAACATGGCACATGTATACATATGTGAGCAAACTGCACGTTGTGCACATGTGCCCTAGAACTTAAAGTATAATAAAAATAAATAAATAATGTAAAAATAAAAAAATCATTAATCTATTTATTTTAGTACGAATGTAGTAATCCTGTGGTATCCTTGGATTGACATACATTTTTCTTATACAATAAGTTGCTGAAGCAATTATATCTTGCTCCCACTCAAAAAACTTGATGCTTATCATATCATTCCTCCAAATATTTAAAAAAATTGAAAACATTCTGGCAGTTCATTAAAAGACAAAGCATCTCAGTAATTCTTTTCAAAATGTACTGTTGATATGAACTCTCAATGAATTACTTTTTATTACACTGATTTGATTTCATTAATATAGTAAGTGGAGGATTTCTAACCCAGGTCATATTGATTCTGTCTGGATTCTTCATCCATTGAACCAAATGATCCTTTTTTATATTATATGATGCATATGTAGATATGTGAATCTGAAGAAACTCTACTATTTCTATTAAAGCCCTTATCAAAGTTATATACATGCCTATATAGTGATTTGGGTTTGGGAGTTAGCTTCTGTGTTTGTTTTTCCTGTCTCTAATAAGATTACTATCAGGAAACTACCTTTGTTATTCTTAGAAAGTTACCTTTGTAGAAACAAAAGTAGTTTTTCTAGTAAAAGAAGGGGTAGGGCCAAGGTAGTGCCGTTTTAGGGCTCCTTCTGTTAAAACAACCGACTCGCAGTGGCAGACAGCCCTACTCTCTGAGAAAGAAGATATTCAGTCACACCCATTCTGTGTGAATGTTTTGCTGACAAATTTTACTCACCCCTGCTGGAGTAGAGCCAGAGAGAGAAAGAGGCAGAGATTCAGTGAATGCCAGGCTTGGTCTTGGCAGCTCTTCTGGGTGGCAGCTTAGCCTTGGATGATAACTGCCCACGGGTCACAGATAAACACTAACGTGCAGTCCTGGAACTCCAAGCAAAAGTCACCCTTGGTTGAATTTTCACTGAGAAAGGAAGCTTATCCTTATTCAACAGCAGATGGTAGTATGTTTACACAGTACCTGGAGAGAGAATTAAGAGCAGTGGGTGGAAAGTGGAACAAGAGACATTCAGCCCTGTGTTGAGGCAACACTTCCCAACAGTTACTGCTGTCCAGCAATGGAAGTCACGCTTCATGAAGCTGTGAGTGCCTCGTCACAAGAATTATCCTAGCAAAGCCCACGTAAGCATCTGCCACGAATACTTTTCTTTAAATTTCAGAATTCATTTTGGCAAATATTTATCTAATGCCTCATTCAGGTTGACCACCCTTAGCCTGAAAATTCAAAATCTGAAATGCTCCAAAATCTGAAACTTTTTGAGTGCCAAAATTATACCACAAGTAGAAAATTCTACACCTGACCTCATGCGATGGGTCACAGTCAAATACAGGCTCACGCACCCAGTTTATTCAATGTCCCCAAGGCAAATATAGACTCTCCCAGACCCATTCAGGTGCAACTCGTCCATTCAGGTGCAACTTGTCCATTCAGGTGCAACACGTCCATTCAGGTACAACTCGTCCATTCAGGTACAATACATCTTTTCTGCACATGCCCAGATTCCCCAAACAAGCACACCCACAAAGGGCAATAAAATGTCCCATGTGTAGGCTGGACATGCCAAGGGAAGATTCCCTATGATGGTCTACATGGGACCAAGATCTGCATACATTATTTACTGAGATTTCTTGCTTATTCTCTACTTTGTGTTGAAAGAATATTGTCAAAAAATGTCAAAAAAGGCCTGAAGATACCCCTGTGAGTGACGGTGATAAGAAAATGGGTAAGCATTTATGTTCACTGATAACACACAAAATCAAGCTGCTGGAGAAACTGGACAGTGATGTAAGTGTGAAATGTCTTATAGAAGAGTATGGTGTTAGAGTGACCACCATATACAACCTGAGGAAATGGAAGGATAATCTGTTGAAGTTCTATGCTGAAAGTGATGAATAGAAGTTAATGAAAAATATGGCTGGGGTCAGTGGCTCACGTCTGTAATCCCAGCACTTTGCAAAGCCGAGGTAGGTGGATCACCTGAGATCAGGAGTTCGAGATCAGCCTGGCCAACATGGCAAAACCCCGTCTTTACCAAAAATACACAAATTAGCCAGATGTGGTGGTGGGCACCTGTAGTCCCAGCTACTTGGTAGGCTGAGGCAGGAGAATTAATTGAACCTGGCAGGCAGAGATTGTAGTGGGCGAGATTCCTCCACTACACTCCAGCCTGGGCAACAGAGAAAGACTCTGTCTCAGAAAAAGAAAAATAAAATAAATGAAATAAAAGAAGAAGTTAATGAAAAATAGAAAAACACTGCATAAAAGTATGAATGAAGATCTCGATTGTGTACTGAAAGAATGGATTCTTCAGCTTCTTAGTGAACACATGCCACTTAATGGTATGCTGCTTATGAAGCAAGCAAAGATCTATCACAAGAAACTGAAAATTGAAGGGAACAAATGGACTGGTTGCAGAAATTTAAGAAAAGACACAGTATTAAAGTTTTAAAGATTTGTGGTGATAAAACTTCTGCTGATCATGAATCAGCAAAGAAATGTATTGACAAGTTTGCCAAGGTCATCACTAATGAAAATCTGACACCAGAACAAGTGTCTAATGCTGATGAACTATCACTGTTTTGGTGTTACTACCCCCGAAGGGCACTGAATGCGGCTGACGAGACACCCTGTACAGGAATTTAAGAATGCGAGGGACAAATAACTGCGCTGGCCTGTGCTACCGTGTCAGGCATGCATAACTATAAACTTGCTGCGATACGCAAAATTTTGCATCCTCACTATTTTTAAATTGTGAATTTCTTTCCAGTTCGTTGTTACACTAATAAAAGGTGTAGGTCACAGGAGACATGTTTTCTTACTGGGTTCACAGACACTTTGTACCAGTGACGTGTGCCCAGCGCAGAGACTGGATGATGACTGCAACGTTCTGTCCTTTACGACTGTTCTGCTCAGCCTTCAGCTGAAACTCTCATCAAAATAATATTTATGCCATATGTGTTGCCCCAAATGTGGCTTTATTAATACAACCATGTGACCAGGGTATCTTTAGATCAAAGCAAGTAAACATAAAACACTTTTTTGAGCAGTGTACTAGCCTCAGTGAACAGAGGCATGAGTGTGGGAGGTTTTCAAAAGGAGTTTAGCATGAAGGACGCCATATATGCTGTTGCCAATGCTGGGAACACAGCTACTAAAAATAGTTGTGCATCCCTGATGCAACCTCTGGCTTGCCTTTGTGTTCACGGAAGATAATGAACAAAGTAGTAACTTTAAAGGATTTTGTATGTCAAATGAGAGAAAAATTATGTCTGACTTCCTTTCATATGCAAAACAGGTATCTTCAGAGCCCCTCAGTAAGTGGGAAGAAGTGGATATCAAAGAAGTTTTTAACATTGGTAATGAGGCTCCAGCTGTTCATTTATTGCCTGATGGTAAAATAGACAAAATGGGTGTGAATCAAGTTGAGCATGACAGTGATGTCCATGTTAACACTGCCTGAAAAATGCCTACAAATGACGTGGTGGAAATGTGTGATGGGCTTATTGAAGGACAAGAGCAGTAGGCATCCATAGCAGAACAAAACATGCCAGTTGTAAAATCAAAGAGAGACTTCTAAAACAAAAACATTGTTCACGAGGCAGATGACTCTGGAGGAAACATTTTTAAAAGCCTGAAGAATCCTCCTTATCTCTAGAGAATCTCCTTCCCGGTCCCTCAATTGCTTTTGATGTTTCTTCATATATATATATATCTAGTGTACTTTAACTCTTTAATCAAAACTCAGCATCACAGATAGAGACTGAAGGCCTGCCACTGTCAGCTGTTGCTGTTGTTTAACAGCTGATACAGGTATTCTGGCAATGCTACTGTGCTGTTACTCTGAACACATAATTTTTTCATGCTATTAATGGTATTTTTTACTGTTCGGCACTTAGCTGTGAATAATTATAAGGAAATGATTGCTTACTGCTTGTCAGTAGCCTATAAATTCAGTCAGGAAAAAGAGTGATCTCAAACAACCACAGATTGTCCACCCAGGTGGCAGAGGTGGTGGTGCCTTTCCTTTCTGATTGTTCAATGTACACACACTTTCTTTCAGGCACAAAATTGTTTAAAATATTTTATAAAATTACCTTCTGGCTATGTGTGTAAATACATATGAAATAGAAATAAATTTCATGTTTAGACTTGGGTCCCATCCTCAAATATTTCATGATGTATATACAAATATCTCAAAATCTGAAAAAAATTTAGAAATCCCAAACCTGTTTGGTCCCAAGTGTTCTGGATAAGGGATCCTCAACCTGTATGTGCTAACCTTATTCTGAGGGATGGGATAACAGCCATGAGCAAAACGAAACACTGTTATCATAAATATTACATTCTGCAGGGGAAAAAAAGTTCAATAAACACAGCAATACATAAGACAGTTTAATTTAGAAATAAGTAGTATAAGAAAAAATGAAGTCTGATAAAGGAAGTGAGAGTAATGGTACTACTACCTTAGAAAGTGATCAAGAAAGGTCTCTTGACAATTTGAGCAGCAGCACGGGGTAAATCGTAATTCCTTGTAAGCCATTGTAAAAGCTATAAATTTTATTCAAATGAAACTTGAAGGTACATGGTGATGAGGCAGGCCACATTGTTTTAACTTCTCTTTGAATTCTGTACAACTCTCTTGTTTTTAATCCTCAACTTTGCCTTCCCCAAAATGCCAGGACAAGTGTTCAGGTTATTGTGTGTATTTATTTATCGATTTATTTATTTTTATTTTTCTGAGGCAGTGTCTCACTCTGTCACCCAGGCTGTAGTGCAGTGGCGTGATGTCAGCTCACTGTAACCTCCACCTCCTGCCTGGGTTCAAGCGATTCTCATGCCTCAGCCTCCTGAGCAGCTGGCCTACAGGCTTGCACCACCACACCTGGCCTGGCCTCCCAAAGTGCTGGGATTGTAGGTGTGAGCCACCACTCCTGGCTATTCTGAGTATTTAAAATAGGCCAACTAGCAAAATTAAGTATAAATCAAATATTTAATATAATTTTAAAGTTATGAATTGTTTCATTATTTAATTTTGTCTTACATAGTTCACATTGACTGACTTTGAAAATTTTCAAATGTATAAACAAAAGATAGAGAGATGAGTGTAATAAACTCCATATATCCACTACCCAGCTTAAACAACTATCAAACTATGCCAAACTTATTTCATTTGTAATCCTACCCACTTCTGCCAACCTCAGGTAAAAGTGAAGCAATGAGCAAATGTCTTACCATTTCACCCTTAAAATTTTCACCCAAAAGTATGTGAGAACTTTTTGAAAAATAACTAAATATCATTAACACTACCAAAAATGTTGACAATCATTTCTTCATGTTATCAAATATGAGGTGTTCAAATTTCCCCAGATGTCTCATAAATATATGATTAGAACTGATGTACTTTAATTAGTGTCTTCATTGCATATTGTCGGTATGTCACTAAGTCTCTTTTAATCTACCTGTCACTCTTTTATGTTAAACATCAATTTACTTGTTGAAAAAAGTGTGTCATTTGTCCCATTATTCCCCTACATTCTACATTTTGATAATTGGATCCCCATGATATCATTTCGCATGTTCTTCTATTTCCTGTGTTTTTTATAAACTGAGAGGGATTTCCAGATGTTTGATCAGATTTGGTTCAAGATTCTCCCCTCCATGTTACATGTAGCCAGTCACTCTCCCCTAGGGCCCACCCAGGTGCTCACCTGAACCTCTCCGTACCTCCTCAACTTTAAGAATTGCTTAAGATACAATCCCAAACATGAGCATAAACTAGTAAAATTCACAAAGCAGCTGAGTCTTCAGAAAAGCCCGGTAACTGTGGTTCATTAGTGTTTCAAGATATTCTTCATTATCCAAATCAATATTCAACTGGAAATATTTATAAAAATAATAATAATGAAGATATCAGATAAATATATTGTTGGACAAATGTTGCCATTATCCTTTTAATCTCTGTTATTGGAAAATCCTATATTATTGTTGAGGTCTTTGGAGTTCTATTTAATCTTTTTCAACTTTTATTTGTTTTTTTTTGGAAACCCACTTCTAAATGTCAGTTTTCCCTGAAATCTCACCTTCAACTCACTTTCTCCAGCTATCATATGGACTTACAGAGCCTATTCTCCTTCATGAAGGGAACATTTTAAAATTTATTTTTGATTATTACTTTGGAAACTCAGAGGTTAGATACATGACTGCCTGAATGAAGTGTTCACCTGCATTTTTTCTTCTTTCCACAACGTTGTTCAATAACAACCTGCTGACTAATGACAGCACACATTAGCCCTTGGTCGGAGACACACACAAGTTAGAGGTGGTGTTTCCATGGTGTTTTTACAGAAAATAATAGGAATATAAGCACCTAAATTCAGCCTTTTCCCTCACTTCTCATGGTTTGTTCATTTATAACTTGTTTCAGAATTGCCCTGTGCTGTGTCTCTCTCTCTGACCTTCTGTTCTACAATAATAAACACTTTCATTAACTAATCTGTATTCTATAATGGCAGCTATTTCTAGTTTGATATGTTTAAAACAGTGGTTTCCTTAATTTGCAGCTATAGTTCTTTTTTAACCCAATTTTAAAGTTAGTTTCTTTATACCTTCTTGCCTTCTCCCTCCCTGACCTTCTATTGCTCAGCAATCTTTAAAACTAAAAGAAGGATTCAGGTGAAAGGGAAAAAATGAAGTTCGTGTTACTTATTTCTATATTTTGAGGTCTACTTTAACTTTATATTTGTTATTTTATTCTCAAATAACATATTTCTACATATTCTACAAGTGACAGTTGGAACACATTTTGTTTACTGAGAATGAGAAGGGAATGAATGTTTGACAGCGAGTGGGTTACCCATTCAATGGTTTTCTTTCTAGAGTTCAACAGTATTAAAGACAATAACTGTTCCTCTCCCACTGTATTATTTCCTTTTTTCCCCAACGATCACAAAAAGGAACTGGAATATAGTACATCTCCTTTCAAAACAAAACTGGATATTGGAACTTGATCATTATTTCTTACATGCCTGCAAGGCATTTTTTTGTACTAATAAAATGACTCAGATATGTTAAATTCATCCATTCAAATGTGTACACATCGCTTTTGCTCTCCCCATTGTGTACATTTGCACATAAAGCCTAAGCATATCTTCGCTCCTTTATTAACAACAGATAAAAATATATATTGAGCATTTATTCTGTGTCCGGCACTGTGTACAGTGGGAGAGGAACAGTTATTGTCTTTAATACTGTTGAACTCTAGAAAGAAAACCATTGAATGGGTAACCCACTCTCTGTCAAACATTCATTCCCTTCTCATTCTCAGTGAACAAAATGTGTTCCAACTGTCACTTGTAGAAAACTTGAACTGTTTTCAAAGAAACATGTATGGTTTCGTGATTCTTCATTTATGTCTCATTTTCTCCCAGCTTCACTTACAAGTTTTATATATTGGCCGATGACATGTGGTACTGAGAGCTGCAAGGCATTAAAGAAAGTGAAAAGTCAAAAATATAAACCTGCTATGAAAAAGTCAGAGACGAAAAGCTAGATTTAGACATCTAGTGGACCTTGGTTTATTTAGACCTTTCCCTGTAATATGTTTAAAACTTTAACAGAATAACATCCCTAAAAGTCAAAATTCCATTTGTGTAATTTACAAAAAGTGAGAAATGGATTTGTTACAGTCTGATTTTGGCTGATAAATGTAGTTTCATGGTAGGAAAATATAACTGGGACTCTCTGAGCAACAGAAACCTGTGAGAAGACCCTCTGCAGCAGAAGCCCCCACATTGTTCTTTTCTCCCATCCTGCCTCCATGCCCACACCTGCTGCTGTTCACACCAAGAATGAATCTACAAAGTGCAGACGGTATCCTTTTTATGACTTCCCCACAGCTTTCAGAGCTTCCGCAAAGGTTTCATTAGTCTCTTTGAAGTTCAAAATGTGACCTCGAACACATTCTCGTATTGAGTTGTAGCTTCCCGTTTATTACTAAAGAGGCAGTAGCAATAAAGGGACACAATGTATTACAAGATTTTTCTCAATGTGTCATTGGACTGTGAACTTGGCTCTTGCTCCATTTTAAAGTTTACCAGTGTTCTCTTGTGTACTCTCTGTTCTTGCATCCTCTCTCCCAACCATTTCTAGGAAAACGAATCTCTAAGGAATCATAAAATCATAGAATATTGTAACTAATAGAGACCTGAGAGATTCTGTTTTCTGATCTTTTAATTTTCGAGAAGGAACTAAGATCAAATTTTCTGTAATTTGACAAGCATTCTGACCTAAAAACAGCGTTCATAAGAAGCATAAATGTTACTAGAAGGAGAGCTTCTCGGGCAGAATGACATTCTAGAATGATCTGCAAGTCCCTGAAGGTAATTAGGCAGCTGTTTTATTGCTTAATCCCCATGTCATGTTCAGGTTTTCTCTTCTTACTTTAAAAAAGAATGTTGCTCTAAAGAGACAGAGATTATTGTGCACAGTTAAAGAATGGAGATGAGGAATATGGGATCCCTTTTCAGTAATATTATGTGTTTAACTTTTATCTAGGTAGTTTTGAAAGAAAAACAGGTTTAAGTGCATTAAATTATGTATTTATGTCATATGACTTTCTTTTAATATAACTGGTATAAAATTTTCACACAGTGTGATTGCAAGCACTGTGTTTCCTGGGGACATGCGTGCATGTGACTATATATTTCAGTGCTTTTACCCATGTTTGTACATATATGTGAGTGTTGAATGAGTACATCTGCCCATTGGAGGAATTTCACTTCATTCTGACAATAAAATTGCCTGTTTAAAGGGAGGAAAAAAGACTGATAGTAACTAAAAGGAAAAATAAAAAGTTAGAGTGACAATTTGTTAGGTGTTTACTATGAGCCAGGCACTGACCTAGTGGCTTTATATGCATCTTGATTAACTTCACCGTGGCACTAATAGGTCGATAGTTTTCTCTTCATCTTCCAGATCAGAAAAGGTTGAGACCTCAGAGAAGTGAACTGACTTTTCCTGCGTCACATAGATGGCAGTAGTAGAGTATGGATTTCTACCCAAATCTAGTTGGTGGCAAAAAACAAAAGATAGCTAAATGTAAAACAATGTTTATACTGCCTAAGTATGTTATATCAATTAACCCATTTTATGATCCCAGAATTCGATAAGGTTGATACTGCTATTCCTGTTTTATATATGCGAAATTGAAAACCATTGAAAGTTTAAGTAACTTGCTGAAGTTAAAATGACACATCTGGGATATAAACCAGTAGCCTGGTTGGACTACATACTTCAAGTCACTTACATACAGTGCTGTCCAAAGTGGGTATCTACCTTTTCCTCTCCTTGTGGAGAGGAAAGAACAGAGAACAGAACATATTCACATTTTGCATGTCATTTTACATTTAAATTATCTTTAAAATAATATTTTACACAAGGTTAGTAATTGTCACTTTGGAAAGTTCTGATGTTTATCATTCCAGAGGCATTCATTTTTTATATTAAGAAAAAAACTACTTTATCATGCATCAGGGGTTCCTCTACACTCAGTAAAGAGACATTGACATAAGATTTAGAATACATTGTAATTACTCATGTGAATTGGAACATACAGCACTATATCAGCGAGATATTGTCCCGTAGACTTCCATAGTGGAAAACAGAAACAATTATGACACATAAAAGAATTTTTTAAGAAGGCAGTCCACAAGAGGCATGGAAGTGCACCAATATGACCTGAAGGACCCAGGCACTGTCTGTATTTTGGCTTCAAGGTGTCCACTGGGAGTTGACTCTTGATTTTTTTAGAAATTTTTTATTAATTTTAATTGTTGTGGGTACATAGTAGGTATAATATTTTGGGGGTACCTGAGGTGTTTTGATACAGGCGTGTCATGTAAAATAATCACATCATGATTTCCACATTCCAGATGAAAGAGGAAGATAGGAAAGGCAAGAGTGTGCTCCTCCCAGCTGGGTTAAGTCTCTTTAAGAAGCGTCTCTGAAAGTTCCATACACCATTTTTCACTCACTTCTTATTGGCCAGGAAGGAATCATAGTGTAGTACCTAGCTGCAAGGCGAGTTGGGTAATGTAGTATTTTATCTCAGCTCATGTGGTGGTTTTACCTCTTTAAATTTCCTATATATTACAAAAAACAAATATATAGCTACGGCCGTAGTTCACATCTTTATTTGTGTTATTTTAAAAATAAATAAAGAAGCACATTTTATTTATGTCATCATGTTCTCTTTGAATTTAAAAAGATCCGATTTTCTGATAAAGCAGAAAAACAATGAACTTAAATTTCCTGATGCATAGTGTCGAACAATCACTTCTTACATATTTAATTACAAGCTACAGTCAGTCTTTGGCCATAGGGATCAAAGATGAATAACAGTTTATCCTTCTCTCAAAAACCTACAATTTTTTTTGGAGTAGAAAGACGTACAAACTCATCATAATACACAATAGAAAATCTATTTAAGAAGTAATACGCCCGAGGGAATAAAACTAACTCTGACCTCCCGGCTCGACAGGCGGCGCGGGCGGCGGTGAACTGGCGGTTCCAGGACCTCGCCAGGCGGCCACGGGGCCTTCCTCAGCGCCGTCTGCACCGCCATCCTATGAAGAGACGGTGCTGTTAACGGTCATTACCTCACGCAGCTCCCACGCCCGGGTGTGAAGAGACGGTGCTGTTAACGGTCATTACCTCACGCAGCTCTCATGCCCGGGTGTGAAGAGACGGTGCTGTTAACGGTCATTACCCCACGCAGCTCCCACGCCCGGGTGTGAAGAGACGGTGCTGTTAACGGTCATTACCTCACGCCTCAGCTCCCACGCCCGGGTGTGAAGAGACGGTGCTGTTAACGGTCATTACCCCACGCCTCCAGCTCCCATGCCTCGGCCAACTACGGGGCTGATGACAGGGCCTGGAGGGAAGGGCATGAATCCTGCTTCGTATTTTGCCAGCCAGCGCCCACCCCCAGTAACAATCCAATTACCGTGCAGACGGTCTGTGTGCAGCACCCCATCCCCTTTTTGGACCGTCCTGTCCAAATGCGTTGTCCTTCCTGCAACAAGAGGAGCGTGAGTCAGCTGTCCTGTAACGCCGGTGCTCTGACCTGGCTGTCCCGCGGGAGCCCGTGCCTGCTGGGGTGCGTGGCGGGCCGGCTGCTTCATCCCCTTCTGCGTGGACGCCCTGCAGGACGTGGACCGTTACTGTCCCAGCTGCAGAGCTCTGGTGGGCACCTACAAGCCTTTGTAGGACTCAGCCAGACGTGGAGGGAGCCGGGTGCCGCAGGAAGTCCTTTCCACCTCTCATCAAGCTTCACACCTGGTGGAGGTTCTGCCCTGGTGGTCTCACCTCTCCAGGGGGCCCACCTTCATGTCTTCTTTTGGGGGGAAATGTCGCAAAACTAACAAACCTCCAAACCCCGGCAACTGCTGCTTGGAGTCGTGCATAGGACTTGCAAAGACATTCCCCTTGAGTGTCAGTTCAACGGTTTCCTGCCTCCCTGTGACCCTCAGTCCTCCCATCTAACTGTGATCATTGCCCTCTCCGAGTATCTTCCAGTGATCTTCCATCAGTGGCTCTTTTTTTCTGCCTCCGTGGGCCTTTCTGGTGGCAGCCTCAAACTGAGAAGCCACAGTTGCCTTATTTTTGAGGCTGTTCTGCCCGGAGCTCAGCTGAACCAGCCTTTAGTGCCTACCATTATCTTATCCATCTCTTCCCATCCCTGATGATAAAGATCTTGCCTTACAGACTTTACAGGCTTGGCTTTTAGATTCTGTAACTTCAGACCTCATTAGCACACAGATTCACTTTAATTTCCTAATTTATTTTTAAGTACAAAGAGGGGCTATTAACACCCAGTACAGACATATCCATGAGGTCATAAATGCATGCTAGAAAACCAGGGCTGGATTTTATCACTGCGCTGTCTCCCCTTGTTTCTCTGTGCCAGATCTTCAGTGCCCCTTTCCATACAGGGAATTTTTTCTCATAGGTAATTATATGAACAGTTTTTATGACCTCCTTTTGGTCTGAAATACTTTTTAACAGAATTTCTTTCTTTAAACAAACAAACAAACAACAACAAAAAAAACAGAGACGGGGTCTTACTGTGTTGCCCAGGCTGGTCTCGAACTCCTGGGCTCAAGTGATCCTTCTGCCTTGGCCTCCCGAAGTGCTGGGATTGCAGGCATAAGCTACTGTGTGGGCCTGAACATAATTTCAAGAGGAGGATTTATAAAACAATTTTCTCTAATCATATGATTGGTGTCATTTTCCCATTTGCCAAGGTAGTCTCACTTAAAAAAAAACAAGGAAAAGAAACGGATAATTTCATCCGCTGCCTTTACTTGGGGTTAACGTGGTTCTTAAACACCTTCATCTTGGAACTCTCCAAGTGGGGTCCCTCTTGGGTTCCTGGTAGTGGGTTTTGAAAGATAAGGGAAAGCACATTTTGAGCATCTCTGGGTACCACGGTGCGGAACACTTGGGAACCAGAGCTGTTTCAGAGGAATCTGAAGTCTGCTTTTAGTTTTCAGAGACACGGCTTGTTGTAAAACATCAGAAGACATGACTTCCAGGACTCAAGCAGCAAGCCAGGATTCTAGGTTGGCTGCTGTGTCATCTTTGAAGTCAAGACTAGGCTGGGCTCGACCTTCAAGAGTCCTTGTTTTGACAATAATTCAGCCTAGGGAACTCATGTGAATACTACCATGTAGAAATAAAGCCTAGACCTTGAGCAAACATCTGTATATTGGTTGAAAATGATAGTGGTAACTGTTGATCCCCCTTACGTCATCTGACGTTTGGAAAATTCCAGTAATTACCATTTTTGCAATGAATATGGATACCACGTAGTACTTTGGTGTTACCTGCTTTTGAAAAATAAAGTCTTTGGTTCACCTGGTAAAAAAAACAAAAAAAACAAAAAAAAACTAACTCATTGGTGAGCCGGGGTGACCACGAGAAGAAGAGGTTGGAAAAACTTCCCAGAGGATGTGATATTTGATCTGGACTCAGAAAGTTGAGTAAGATTTCACTGCAAGGCGAAGAATGAGGAATCCAGACAGAAGGAATAGTTTCCAACACCTTATTACATATCCAGTGATATTTAACGTATAATTATAGTTTAATACTGTGGCACAAATGTATGGTCAGAAGTTCAACATTTCTGTGAACAAAGTTTTATTGGAGCACAGCCATCCATTTGTTTATGTGTGTTCCTACTACATGAGCAGAGTCGAGTAGTTATAACAGGGACAATATGAATTGCAAGCTGAAAATATTTACAAAAGGGTTTGCTGACTCTTGATATCAATTAAGACATTTGCACAGGTATAAAAAATGTACTGATGATTTCAGAAATTAATTAAAATGTACATGGTTAAACCTTCCCAAACCCTCTGTCTGCAATTACCTAGCAAAGCAAGGTAGAGGGTTAAAGGTGGGTAAATACACGACAGTCAGGGGATAACTTTAATAAACTAGCTTGACATCTCTAAGAAAATAGCTAGCATTGTGGCCTATACTACAATGTCCCAGATTTTACCCTTCTCACTTTTGTGTACCAGGGGATTTGCATACTAAGACATTGGAAACTGCCAAAATGATAGACATGAAGCTCATCCTTTTGCTAGAAGAGATGTAAGACAAAAATAGAAATAGAGAGGGGAAAGGAAGTGAATTGCAAAGTATGTATTTCCATTTAAGGCTCCTTTTTTTTTTTTTTTCTTAAAGTTTCTGGCTTAAGGTTTAAGTACCTTTGATCTGAGTCAGTCTTTTCCTTTTCCCAGTGCTCAGATGCATTGATACCCTTGACAAGATCAATGCAACTGGAATGGAGGGGGGAAATCAAGAAACGAATATTTTACAAATTAAGTAGGTCAGCCCAAAAGCCTAAGAGCAGACTCAGAGCACCCAAGGACTCATTCAAATAGGGACCCCTTATTATCTTATAATCCCAATATAAATACCTCTTTAGTCCCTCTCCGTGTCAGTGGATTCCACCAAACCTGGGAGTGGCTGCTTCCCTTCTTCCCTTTCTCTATTACACGTTCCGATTAACCCTCAAAGAGCTGCATCATTGGGCCTCAGCACATGAGAAGGATTTCTAGGCCAGGCGCAGTGGCTCACGCCTGTAATCCCAGCGCTTTTGGAGGCCGAGGCGGGTGGATCACCTGAGGTCAGGAGTTTGAGACCAGCCTGGCCAACATGGTGAAATCCCTGCCTCTACTAAAAGTACAAAAATTAGCCGGGTGTGGTGGTGGGCACCTGTAATCCCAGCTACTTGAGAGGCTGAGGCAGGAGAGTCACTTAAACTTGGGAGGTGGAGGTTGCAGTGAGCCAAGATTTGCTACTGCACTCCAGCCTGGGTGACAAACCTAGACTCCATCTAAAAAAAAAAAAAAAAAAAAACTTTCTAGAACTGTGATAAGTAGTATAGCATCCTATAAAGAGCACACAGATTACTGGGCTGAGAATCAGAGTGCTTATGGTCACTGGATTTTACAGCTGGAAAGGATCTTACCAGTTATCTAGTCCAACTTCTCATTTTCCTCTGTAAGAAACTCAGGTCCAAATCAATAATGTGACCAATATTTTAGTCCTGGTCTATTCCACTGTGGGACCTTGGAGCCTCTAATTCTCATCAGTCTCTGTGTTTTAAATGCAAAATTCACATAAATCAAATAATCTCAAGAAACCTCTACATTATAGGATGGTAGTAGTCCACATATTGACAAAACAAAACAAACCAAACATTTTAAAACATTTAAAAAGCGCTATTGAATTTTAAGAAGGGCCTTTCTGATTTTTAGCATCAGGCTTCAGAATGTAACCTTTCATATCTGGACTGAACTGTCTCTTAGAGTGAGTTCCCAGCATACTATAGAAAACATTGAATTCTCTTCTTCATTTATTATTATTTTTTTCTTAAAGGTGCCTCTCATATTATTTGTCCAGAAGTTTGATGTGAAAAAACAGTTGTAGCAACAATTGCTTCTTTCTTTTTTTTTTTTTTTAGACAGGGGCTCCCTCTGTCATTCAGGTTGGAGTGCAGCTGTGTGCCCTCAACTCACTGCAACCTCTGCCTTTCGGGTTCAAGCGATTCACCCACCTCAGCCTACCAAGTAGCTGGGACTACAGGCATGGATCACCACGCCTGGCTAATTTTTGTATTTTTAGTATAGACGGTGATTTGCCATGTTGGCCAAGCTGGTCTCAAACTCCTGGCTTCAAGTGATCCACCTACCTCGGCCTCCCAAAGTGCTGGGATTACAGGCGTGAGCCACCTTGCCCCGCCCAGCAAGTGCCTTCTGCACGGCGTGATTCCAGTGGAGGCCCCAGTCAGCAGGTCATTCCAGTGAGTCATTGTCACCAACCATTGACAAGGCCCAGGAGGACAGCAGAGGCGGGGAGGTGGGACAGGAATAGGGGAAAGGGCAGGAATTGGGGAAAGGGCAGGAATAGGGGAAAGGGCAGGAATAGGGGAAAGGGCAGGAATGGGGGAAAGGGCAGGAATGGGGAAAGGGCAGGAATAGGGGAAAGGGCAGGAATAGGGGAAAGGGCAGGAATGGGGGAAAGGGCAGGAATGGGGGAAAGGGCAGGAATGGGGGAAAGGGCGGGAATAGCAGAAGCAAGTTTTGAAAACAGATTTATCTGGGTCCAAATTTGAAATATTTTACTTACTAAATCTCTATCATGTTTACGATAACCTCATCAAACTCTGCAAGCCTCAACTTTCTCAATGGAAAAATAGCAATGCCTATATCGTTCTGTTAAATATGGGTTAAATAATGGTGAAGTGTCTCTAGATAACCACCATATTCATTGCAAAGTAAAGGGTGGAAAAACTCTAGCCTAATATATATATTTTCTTTTGTTCCTTGCCTTCTTTGTCTGCACTTCTTTTTAGAATTGACCTTCAGAAGTATATCTTCTTTCTAAGTTTATATTATTCTTATAGAGTTATGATAAATATGGTATTTGTATATTAAATATAACTCAATTTCAATTTTTTATATATAAACTAGGAAAGGTGATCAATGTTTATAAGCCACATGGCCATATATTTCACTCTGACTATATGTGCGTCTATATGTGGCTTGAAGTTAGCTGTTTGGGTGATCAAATCAGAATAAATAAATCAACTTGATTTATGTTTTTGTTTTTCAAGAACTTTGTGCAATCCTTCATCTAAATTAAAGAAATCAACTAGTTTTGTAACAATACAGACAACGCTCTAAGAATAGCATTTTGCATTGTGTGTGGTGTGCAAAAAAATGTTTTTCCCTCTGTATCCAGTATGTTTATGGGCCCCTCCTCACCTCAACAGTTGGTATATGCCCAGGGAATGTGAAATCATTTCAGCATTGGCCCAAGTACAACATAGAGTAATTAGAGAAGTAAATCTATTCTCTAGAACTCATTGTGTGTATTCAAGAGCCAAATGAAATTTTCCTTGCAATTACCCTATGTTTGGGGATTATTCACCCCACTGCTTATTTCCTAACTCCAACTGTTTGCCCATGTGTCTGTCTGTCACTCTCCATCTTTCTTCATCAATCCAATAAAATACAGCTGACCAAAAATGAGAACAAGGCAGTATGTGTAAAAATTAATTTGAAAAGCAAAATGTCAAGTTTGAAAATACAAACAGACAAGTTCTTTTCTTCTTTATATAGAAGTTCTAAATTCATGGAGAACTACATGGTGTTTTTAAGTACAGAAATAACAAGTTAAAAATCACCCTGAATCCAACAATCCAAAGGAAACTATGAGTTTAGACAAACAATTTACCTTCCTGGGATATTGAACTAAGATTCCACTGAATGATTTGTCTGCATTTTCCTGCAGCAATTCATCTATCTATGCTACATTCACTGTACTACTTATTAGCGTAAGTAAAACTAGTGAGCTGCAAGAATTGATTATCAATTGTTTTTCTCTTGCCCTAAATCTCTGCCTCCAATTTTGTCCTGAAATGAACTAAACTGAGTACCATCAAATGGAGGCTAGAGGTCATATCCCCCTCATTTCCATATTAGCTTATGTTATATGTAATGATTTATATATAGAGAGATAGATATAGATACCTGTATATATTATATACTTTATCATTATAACAATATAATAATTATATAATTAAAGTTTCATATATATAACTTTATACATATATAGACTATATATAATATATACAACATATTTTATATATACATATATATATTCTAGACCTAACCTACAGCTACTACTGCAAGTGGAGAATTTTGGTCTCTTTTTCCTTTAAAGAGGGTCAGCTCCAAATATCTTAAGTTTGTTTAGTCTTTACAGAAGCTTGGGAGAGAATAATGTACTTATTCTACGAAAATTGTCCCATTTTTTCTGTGTGAGTGTGTGATATGCCTGTCTAAAGGAGAAGACCAAATGATTAATACTTTTATTTGTAGGATGGATTTTTGATGATGCCTAGTCGCTTACAGAATGAAGTCCAGGCTTTTAATCGACTTTCCCATTCTGTCTTTAATTTGGTCTCATTTTTGCCTTTCTTCTGTTACTTGGACATGTCTTGAATTTTCTGCCCTTTTCCTCTGTACCTTCCTCTGGAAATACCTTTTGAGGGTACTAAACTCTTTGTTTTAGACATGAAACAAGAAACTTAGTACTAGGTAAACTTAGTGGCTAGCCCAAGGTCACACAGAGAGTTAGTGTCAGCCACCTGCCATCTCCACAGCTGCATCTCAAGCTTCTCTGATGCCACATTCCACTTCTGGATAGAGCTCATTCCTGTGGTTTTTCACTCTCCAACACACCAGATGTGCTGCTTCCACATTCTGTCATTATCTCCGCACAGTTCTTTCAGTCTTCATACTTTCTTTAAGTTGTTTATTTTTATATCTCTTTTCCGGTGATGGGAAGAAGGCTCCTACTGAATAACAGCCTAAGAGAGGGATAAGCAAGCTCTGTGAGAAATGCTGGCAATGCTCAATAGTAAATGCTGTAGTTATTAAGGAAAAGGCTGAAAATATAAGATGAATGATTCCAATGTTGTATTTTCATATGGGAAAAAAATCAGGCAAATGGCAAAAATAATTGTTTATTAATGGGAAGAAACAATCTGGAAAACAATGATTTCAAGTGAATAAAGATGGGGAGGAAGTGGTAAGTGAATATGCTCTGTGTGTGTGTGTGTGTTTGTGTGTGTGTGTGTGTGTAGTGTCTTCACATATCAGAGAAAAATCTGAAGAAAATAAAGTTATGTCCAAGGTTGAAGTCTTACTAATACTGTTTATATCTCTTTTCTGGTGATGGGAACAAGGCTCCTACTGAACAACAGCCTAATAGAGGGATAAGCAAGCTCCGTGAGAAATGCTGGCAATGCTCAATAGTAAATGCTGTAGTCAGTACGGAAGAGGCTGAAAATATAAAATGAATGATTCCAATGATGTAATCGTTACATAAGCAACACAAATTTTAGAAAATGACCATAACAGATGTTAATGAGCTTGTGAATTTACGTACAAATCCTGTTTATGTTTCATTTGACTGGGCAGCAGGTGAGGCTGAGGATCTCCATATACTATAAGAGTGTACAAAATATCCTCTATTTGGAAACATTTGCTAAAGAGTAATGATATGATTATTGCTCAAAGGGAGTGCAGATTAAATGTCATTGAAGCTACTCTAATGCTGTAAAAGTGGCACTGCTAAAATGAGAAATAACCTTCCAAGGCAGGTGTTGGATATATACCCGATGGGCCACTTAAATCTAGATGCACTGACAAATCAGAAGGTCCCTTATAGATAGATAATAAATGCTTTAAGGTGAGGGAGACGATTTTTAAGCACCCAGATACTTACTCTAATGGTTTGGGTTACTCTCCTAATACCTATAATTTAGAGATTATGGGACATTTTTCAGTGGAATTCAATGATTTCCATCAGTTATCATTTTTATTCATTAAAAATGCGTTGATTTCTCTTACCCTTATACTACTGTGTTTGGTTTTTGATCCATTAAAATAATGTATGTATTGGAAATTGTAGACTGCCAGACAATTGTTTTCATTATTTATGAAATGTTGTTCCCTCACTTTTCAAATGGTAGCACTTTGAAATGTGCCAGGCTTTCCAGCAGGGGGTTTTCTTAAAAACCTATGACCCTCTTATTTCTAAAAAAAATAATAATAATAAAATCAGATAAATCAAATAATTGATTTCTTCTCCTCACTTTGGATTCATAAAGATCCCATGAGTTAGAGATCTATGCAAAGCAATTTATAATAAGGAAAGCAAGGGAATTCACAGGAAAAAGATTACACTGGAAGACAAGGAAAGAAACATGTATATCTAATAACAGATACTGAGGTGTAAACAAAACCGTTGTTTTGCTTTTACAAGTTTGTTTTTCTCTGTTAGACTCTAAACCCCTTAAGGGCAGCAAAATTGTTTTACCCATTTTTAAAAATATCTAGCTCTAGTACATAGAGCTTCCAGTACATAGAATGCATTCAATAAATGGTAGAAAGAAAAAGAGGAAAGAGAGGAAGTGACAAGACATTTTGGAAAGAATCAAAAATAATTGAAATAAATATTGAAAAATTGGTTTTCAATTTTTCCACAGATGATAAGATGAAGGATGATCTTCGTGGTTTTGTTTTTTGAATATATTTATTCTAAATAGTGTATAAAACACATTTTAAAATAAGGAAAACCTCTATGATATTGTTTTGTTTCTGACAGATTAATGAATGAGCTCTTTAAAAGTGGGTTACCTTAGGCTTTAAGGCGAGAACGTAAGCATTGTTTCAGGTCAAGATGCATTTTCTGTATAAGTAATTCATCTTTCTTCCTTTCTTATTTAAACGGAAAAAAATTCTTTTATTTCAGAATCCTACTTTCTGAGTCACTTGAAATGTTTTCTCAACCAATGTGGCCAAATTGTGCTGTTATATTAGGAATGCACTCAAAAAAGAGGTGCTTAATTTCTCTTATCTCCTCTAGACAGACTGTAATTAGAATTAACCAGGGTTTTACTTAATTTTGCAGGAGTTCTTGTGTACAGCAGCCTTCATAGTCATAGTATAATTAACATTGTATCACTCCCATTAGTGTTTTTAAGCACTTAAATTGTGCCATAATGGTCACAGCTAAAGTTGCCATTAAAGGGCGATTGCTATTTATTATGCTCATAAAGTAGACACTTTACCGCAGAAAAAAATGTATATAGTAGGATTCCATTTAGAAAGCAGAAACAGACAGTACCATTAGTTATGGCACCCTTGGGCTGAAAGGGCTGTCTCAAATTGATCCTATTCTTATTTTATTCAGTAGGCAGTGGAGAAATCTAAAAACAGATGACAAGTCATTCAAATCATTGCTTTAAAGGAAAAAACAGGTCTTGATTAGCTGAGTTCCCACATAGACTTATAAAATGTTGACATTAGGACAAACCTACAGGATGAGGGAGTCTAACTCGTTCATTTTACAGATGAGAAAACTGAGACAAGAGAAGGTTGGGCATCAATCTTAAGGTTACAGAAGCATAGTGGGGCAGGGTTAACAGTCAGATCATAAGACTTAGAGTTCTCATGCACATTTCACAAGGCCATACTGAATAAATTTAACGGTAGGTTTTGTTTTCTGTTGTTCCCAGCAAATGATTGACACCCCTTTAATTAAGTTTAGCTTCATTGACTAGCAAGGTGCATTATGTTTCCTTTACAAGACATTTTACCTGATTTCAGGGTCAACAATGTCATATAGATATTAGACAGGGTTTGTTTTTACATGTTTATTGATTCTACGTGATGTTGTTGTTTTGTTTCATTTTGTTTTTCAAGATTCATTTTATTGAAGGTGGCAGAATTATCCTGTCATTGGCTCTTGTCATTGAAAAGAGAAGAGCTCTGGGCCGGGCGCGGTGGCTCAAGCCTGTAATCCCAGCACTTTGGGAGGCCGAGACGGGCGGATCACGAGGTCAGGAGATCGAGACCATCCTGGCGAACACGGTGAAACCCCGTCTCTACTAAAAAATACAAAAAACTAGCCGGGCGCGGTGGCGGCGCCTGTGGTCCCAGCTCCTCGGGAGGCGGAGGCAGGAGAATGGCGTGAACCCGGGGGCGGAGCTTGCAGTGAGCTGAGATCGCGCCACCGCACTCCAGCCGGGGCGACAGAGCCAGACTCAGTCTCAAAAAAAAAAAAAGAAAAAAGAAAAGAGAAGAGCTCTATACAATTTTAGTTTTTTCTAATAATCGTATTATATAATCAGTTTGGTTCCACTATCTATACGTTAATTTTGTTTCCCAGTGCAGGCTGGTAAAGATATATTTTATTCAGCTGAATTGTTGCAACTCAACACAAACCATTTATAAGAGTAAACAATTATCACTGAAATGAGAACAATTTAGTGGTCTTGCATGATTAGTGTCCTACATAAATTCTTTATGACACCGAACTGAAAGATGATGTTATGAATGTATAATGGGAAGTTAACAGAATATGTCACCTTTTGATTTGTTTCTGAGGAGACAGGCCTTGCAATCAGTGATTTTCCAATGGCCAGAAGCCTATAAAACTACCATATTTGTTCCTTGTAAATTAAAATTTAGAAGCCACAATGATGTATGTTGTTAGACCAGCTGGGAGAAAAATGCCTGGAAAAGGAAATTGCTTTATATATTTTTTCTGATAAATTTCAGCTCTATGTGTGTGTGTGGAATTTTAGTTTTCTATTTCATGTCATCATTACTTTGGAAAGTTTAACAGCAAAATTTATAAACTTTCTCTTTTGTTATTGTTTACATTTTGGAGAAAAAAAGGCTTGAAAAAATGGTATAATGCATGTAATCCTCACAAAAGCCAGACTGATAAAAATACGTAAGAGTTAAATAATTATACAAATGTCTGTTTTCTTAAATGGGACCAAAGAATAGACTATAAAATCTATCATTAATATTTTTAAAAAATCAGACATGCAAGGGATCTTATGGATTATCTTAATTTTTATCTGAAGATGAGGCCATTGAAATTTTTCAAGTACAAGAAATACTTTAAGATGATACAGTCCATTAGTGGCAATGTCAGGAGTAGTATCTGAGCATATTTAATTCCATTTCATATTGCAAACTTTCTAATTTATTCTTTTCCATATGCTGCTCCTCAGTGACCCAAACCAGGCCTTCTTCACATTATTTGGCTTGATTAACTCATTAAATCAACACAAGTTTGTGAATGCCTACTATATGCCAGATACTACCTTTCTAGGCATTAAGAGAAAATAAATAAACAAACGAGATTAAAAAAAAAATACGCGCCAACATTTATATTCAAGAATTTGGGGAGGAGATTTTATTTAAAAATAAGGAAAACATATAGCACATTACATAATGATAAATGTTATGTTATGTAGAAAATAAAGCAGAAAAGAGAACACCAGGTGAGTGTTAGTTTTAGATCAGATGGTCAGGAAAGGATTCATAAAAACTTTTACCAAAGACAGACAGCACGAGGGCCATGAGCGATCTTGTGGAAAATCATGTCAGACAAAAGGAATGGCAAGTCTTCCAGTGCTGAGGCCAGAGTGTGCCTGTTAGATTTGGGGAAGACCCTGTCTAGCCGTAAGGAAGAAGCAGGAAAGAGGGTAGAGGTGAAATGGGGGTGTAGGGTGCAGAATGTGAAAGCCTCGTAGCTCACCATAAGGACCTTAGCTCTTACTTTGAATAATAATATGAAATTTTATTTCTTCATTCTTAACTCATACAACACATATTTAGTGACTGTCTACTGAGTGCAGGCCCTGATTGTTGAAATCATTGGAAATAGGGTAGTAAACTCAAGGCCTCATTTTTACTGCAAAATTAAAGAGAAAGTTTTGAGCAGAGGAGTGACGTAACATTCCTACCTTTAGTGGGGGCCCTGTGCCTGAGGTTCAGCATGAGATGTACAGAGAGGCAAGAGCTGGTGGAGGCCACATTTACGAACAATTACAATAACCCAGGAAAGATGACAGTGGCTTGGACAAGGTGGGTAGAACTGAAGGTAGTAGCAAGCGGTTAGATAATGAATATTTTGAATATATATAATAGACTCTCCTGATGATTAAATGTGGTGTCGGAGAGAAACAGGGATCAAGGATGTCTCCAAGTGGTTTGCCTGAACAACTGGGAGGAATTAGTTGACAACTGAGTTGAACAAGCTGCAGGAAGAGATTAGATAGGAAAGATAGAGAGTTCAGAACTGGACTTGTTACATGTAAGACACCTATTGGACATCCAACTGGAAAAATCAAGCAGATAGTTGGACTTATAAATTCTGGAGTTCAAGAGACAGATTAGGCTGCATATGTAGATTTCTCATTAGCATATAGATGGTATTTAAATCTATGAGACCAGATGTGATCACCAAGGGAAGAAGGAGAGAAAACATAAGAGTTCCTAGGACTGAAGCCTAGGGTACTTCTACTTGTACAGATTACGGAAATGAGAAGAAACAACTGGAGATACTGAGATGCAGCAGTTAGAGGCAGAGGCACAACAAAAAGTGCAGTATCCTGAAAGCTAAATGGAAAAAGTATTTCAAGGAAAGGTCCACAGTCTCTTATTCCCAATAGGCCAAGTAGGAAGAGGTGGGAGAATTAACAGTGAATTTACAGCATGAAGGTCATTGGTGACCTTGATAAGAACAGTTTCTATAGTGTGGTGGTGGGAAAAACCGTGTCTGAAATGGGTTCAAGAGAGAATGAGAAAGGTAAAATTGTTGACAGCTCTTTTGAAAGAAAGCATGTCATTGCCCTGAATGTATTCCAGGTAGGATTGGAGTATTTGGGTCCCCTGCCTGCTGCTGTGGTTAAGTGAGAGGCAAGGACGGTATTCCTCTTCTCAACTTCTCTTTCTAAAAAAAAGATAACAATAATAATGATGCCAATAATAATAATAATGTACACAGATCTAAACTCCACTGAGAAAGGTCTGCACTGTGACATATAATGAAATAAAAATGAGATGCCTTTTGTTTCTAAAATGTGTGAATTATTGTGGAAATGTGTATTCAATGAGATGATGTTTGTTATTCTTATTTATAATTAAAATTATTTTCTTTTCTATACAATTAGTCAACTTCCCATTCATACTACTAATGGAAAGAAAAAGCTTGATCTTGATAATTTAAGATATCAATGGGTTTCTAGAGTAAAGCATGTTGTCTGTCTTTCAGTTAAATCCATCAGTTCAAATCTTATTCCCCTTCTCCCTCTTCTATTTTCCCCTGCAGCATCTTAACACAGGGAAGACTTACTTAATACCATGGTGCTAAGATATGTGGAGGTGGCTTATTTCCATAATTTTCAGATTATTGCTAGTATCCACTATTGGTGTAACTGGTCCATGATCCCTGCTTTTGTCTTTCTGTGTCAGATCTGCTCACTTCCTCTCTCCTCTCCTGGTCCAAGGATCTTCTGTTCTGTGTCCTTTTAGCACTTTGGCAGACACTCTATCATCTAGGTTTCCCACATGCCACCTTCTGGCCACAGATAAACTGGAAACACCATTCCAGGGCCCTCTTTATGCCTCAAGAGGCCTGCACCTGTGTATCTACCTTACTTTGGTCATCATGACTACCGCTTATCCAGAGTGCACACAGGGCTACGTGTCAGTGCCGATGGCAATTCTATAAAGATGTAGGATTTCTTACAAAGTAATTTTCCCCTGGACTCCCAGCTGGAAAAAAGAACAGAAGCTACACATGATTTTGGATTCTCCTGATTTGTCTCATTTTAAGTTCTCACTCAGACTTCCCTGCCTTGATGTAGGCCTTGGAATTGGAAGACATTGACTCTATTACCAGGCAGACAGGCAGCAGCCCAATCCCAGCAGTGTTCCTCTGAACTGCTCCTGCATCTCCAGCTCAGAGTAAAAAACTATTTTCTCTCTCTTGTGTGATGACAACATCCTACATCATGCCATACCTTCTTCCCTAGTTCTCTATCATAATTTATTCTTTGGTTGACCTCCGTACAGACGGAACATCCGAAAACCCCCTTTCGTCTCAGTAACTTAGCTCCTTCTTCCCTAGTTCTCTGTCATAATTTATTCTTTGGTTGACCTCTGTAGAGATTGGACGTCCAGAACCCCCTCTCATCTCAGTAATTTAGCTCCTTCTTTCCTAGTTCTCTATCATAATTTATTCTTTGGTTGACCTCTGTAGAGATTGGATGTCCAGAACCCCCTCTC
This sequence comes from Papio anubis, assembly GCF_008728515.1. Classification (NCBI taxonomy): domain Eukaryota; kingdom Metazoa; phylum Chordata; class Mammalia; order Primates; family Cercopithecidae; genus Papio; species Papio anubis. The sequence continues at coordinate 788,475 of NC_044977.1, forward strand.
ATCTCAGTAATTTAGCTCCTTCTTATAGTTCTCTATCTGAATTTTATTCTTTGGTTGATCTCTGTAGAATTGGATGTCAGAACCCCTGTCGTAATTTAGCTCCTTCTTTCCTAGTTCTCTATCATAATTTATTATTTGGTTGACCTCCATAGAGATTGAATATCCAAAACCCCCTCTTGTCTCACTACGTCTTGCAAGTGAAAGTGATCCTCAGATTGGAAACATGCAAAGCCCTATTTTAATCAATTAAGCTCACTTTGACTTCTTTTCTTCTATGCTCCTTCCACCCTGCCTCCAATGAAATGTATGCACAAACTTTAGAAGGTTGAGAGTTTGGGAAAATTATAACTTGGGGGAATAAAATACACAGCAGATACTATTTCAAAAAAGATTATCCTGCAACATCAGTAAAGACAGTAACAAGACTGGTTTCTGGTGTTATTGTAAAATACCCTCAACTTTCCTGTTGGCCTTCATTTCCCTTTGTGAGTGCTGCCAGCCTCCTCTGTCAGAAAAGTCTCTACTTCCCACGCTTGTGTCCCCAACATATATGCTCTACTCCTTCATTGCAGAAGCTCGTAACTTCAGTTATGCTAAGATATAAAAATTACTGATGCATAACGTTTGGCCTCTCAATAGATTTTGAGGTTTTTGAAACAACGTCATAAAAATTCTACTGAAAATAAAGTGGGACATATATTTTTTTTTGTCCGACCTCAGAGAAAAAGAATGAAGGTATATATCAAGAACTTCCTAAGTTGAGACATTATAAAAGTAATGAAAGAATCTACTGTGAATGAATTAAAGTTCACTTTAATGAAAACTATTATTTTCACCATTAATTCATTGAACCAAATGCATATACACCACGGTACAGATATTTTAGCATGAGCTTCTAATAACAGCATACTTCACTTTCTTTAACTAAGAAGCTGGTGACAAGCCTTTACTCTGGTTTGAACTTCTCTTCTTTTCGGTTCAATGATATCTTTTGATATCCCCTGCCTTCTAATGTCATTCAAAGCCAAATTCTTCAGAGGATATAAATATTTAAATTATTACATCTTCTCCAATATATTTTTTAATTGACTAACTTATGATTTTATTTTTAAATATGACAAAACTTACATCATGAAAAAGGTAAAACAACTGCCTCATAGCCTTTCTGATCTTCTCCCTCTCTTTCCATTTTTGTTTTATTTGTACAGTTTCCTTGTTTTGGTTCCCTAAGCACATGTTTATTCTTTCCTCTTGGTGATTCAACAGTAATCCAGTGAAGTTGTTGTATAGTATATCAAGGCTTCTGGTGCTATTTGTTGAAAAAGCAACACTATTTTCTTAATTTTTGAATATGCCTTAAGTTTAGTTTTAAGAATAAACATTAAACCTACCATTTACTGAATGTATTTTACGCACCAGGACTATGCAGAACGTTTTACCCTCATATTTAATTCTTCCCCAACTCCCAAAACAGGTCTGTCATAATACCCATTTTGCAGATGAGAAAATGAAGATCCAATAAGTACTCTGCCCAAAGTGACATGTCTGATAAGAGTTTGGGCAGAAGTTAAACCCGTTTCTTTTCAACACTAGAACCTGCGTTCTTAGTAAATAGAAGGTACACCGTTTCCTCTTACACCCTGCCTCTCCTGGCCTCACTTAATCAGGACATGACTTTGTCTACAAGAGTGTCCTATTCCACAACCTTCCTCCTCCCAACTAGACCTTTCATTCTGTTCTCCTTTTCTTCTCTGCAGTAAGCTTCTCCATGTGATAGCTGAATGCTGAATTCATAATCTCCACTTCTGGTGAAAAGAGTGACAATTTGATTTCTGAATTAGTGAAAAACTGAAAGCATAAAACTCTGACCTTTCCGGTGTAGTTATGACTGATTTCCCTGGCGGCCTGAGAAACATCCAGTCTCTAACTTCACATGCCTTTGGAGGATGTTCTAGTCATCTGACCGTTGTCATCAGAGTGGGAAACAAGTCCTTTCTTTCAAATGTTATGGTTGTACATGTTTTAAACTGTCCTTTCATATGATCAAAATAATAAGAATTTGTCATTAAATGTTCAGTAATATGTTAACTTTTCAAGAATGATATAGTCAGTTTGCCTTATAAGTATAATGTACAATTTTGACCTTGCCACTTTATATTCTCTGTCAGCGGTGACAGGTGATTTTCCTCACCTCAAGTTAGGCAACTGTTCTAGCAACTCGCAGTGATTTTTGTGACATGACTGACATGTGAAAAGTGATATATCCCTTTCATTAAAAGATGCATGTTCTAAGCAAGGAAGCCTCTGTGCTCCCATAAAACCATAGCAAAAAAGAAAACACTTCTACATTGATAATTCTGAGAAAGAAAGCCTAGAAAGCCCATTCTCATGCTATCCCCATAAACATCATTATAAACTTTGAGAAGAGTAGGGTCATGTCTTATATCAGTTCCTCAAAATAATGATTAAGTTGAAGCACTTTTTAAAATACAACATATATTTGATAAACTAAGAAGCTATTGAAAATTTTGATACTAGAAAGAAAGAAAGAAAATAATCCATCCTATTTATCTGGATGATATTTAGTTACTTTCATCTTGTTTTATATTAACTAATGTTTTGAAGAAATATTCAAAATCTCCTAAAAGAGGATTTCATCAGAAGGGAGGCTATTAAATAATGAATTTCCAGGCTTTTCGAATTTATGCATGCCTTTAAATAAAACAACTTTTTCGAGTCATACATCTCTTTAGCCCATGTGTATGCCACAGCATTTAGGCATGGGTCTAGAGAAATGCCAGCGTGTTGGGATGTGAGGATTAAACACAATGCCTGTCAGACACTGAGCTCAAAACGGTGTTTTGTTTTTCTTCTTTTTTATTTCTGTGAGGACAACCTCCCCGCTCAGCGTATCTGCGCCATTTGGAATAATAGGAGTGTTTTAAAATAGGACTCAAATTAATTATTTGTTGTTCTTAAAAAGTACTTTTCTTTTGGGGAACTGCACAGTTATTTAAACCCGGGAGGAAAACGTGCTCGTGTGAAAGCACACATCATATGAGTGTTTTATTTTAAACCGGAAAGATTATAAAAATAGAATATATCCTCCAGACATAAGCATAATGGAAACAAAGCATGGAAAAGGGAAAGTCCAGCTTGTCACATGAGTCCGTAGAGAAGACCACCTAAACAGGCTTTGTGTGAGCGACAAGGCTGTTTGTTCACTTGGGTGCAAGTCCGAACAGAGCGTCAGCAAAGGGAGACAGGAGAGGGGCAGCTGTAGAGAGGTGGGTGGGCCCTGGAAAGTTACAGGTAAAGGTGGTTATCTGTTGTCAGCAGGTGGGGTTCACATGGTGGAGAGATCATGAGACTCATCATCCTGGAGAAGGATATCACAGGGTCCACTGATCAGTTAGGACAGGGCGGGAACAGTCCTCGTGGTGGAGCGTCATAAGGTGGATATTGAGTGGGGTCTGATGGGAAAGAACATTTTCTTCAGACGCTGACTGATTTGGGAAAGGTCTGGTAGAGATAAAGGTACATGAACCCATACTATGTCCTCTTTTGTCGGTTAAGTCATCACCTAAAAGTTTTGGACAAGTTTGGGTTAATCAGTTAAGTCAGGAACTGGGGTTTCACTTTTGTTGTGTGTGTGTGTTTTTTTTTTTTTTTTTTTTTTTTTTTTTGGCTGCTCCAGATTTCTTGGCTCCTGCAGGCCATCTGGACGTATATGTGCAGGTCACAGGGGTTATAATGGATGAACTCTGGCTCAGAGGCCTGACAAAACTCACACACACACGCGCACCCCATATTCATACACATGTGGGCAAGTATATGTATGCAGAAAATGAAAAAACAAAGATTCTGTTTTAACTACATACAAACTCAAAGAAGAACAAGTTCCCTCTGTTTATTTTTCCCTCTCCCTTCTGTTTTCTATGTAGGCAATTCCCAGTGTCCAGCAGGATTATAACTTCTACAAAGAAGTTGTCTTTAAAATTTTTGATCCAGACTTATCTTTTTCTTTTCTGAATTAACATTAACCACCTGTGTCACTGAGTTAGGATATTAATCATATACATCTTGAGAGCAGGCATGTGTTTACATCACGTACCATCGTTTACCTGCTGTTGCTATCTTCTAAAGCAGTACGTGCATAAAACTTCTCACCCCTGGGACTATCAGCTCCTTGGTGTGAAAACCAATATATATTTTTTTCTTTTTCAAATTTATTTTAGAATTGGGTACATGTGCAGGATTGCTACAGAGGTAAATTGTGTGAAGCTGAGATTTGATGTATAAATAAACCCATCACCGTGTTATTGAGCATAGTACCCAATAGGTAGTTTTTCAGACCTTGCCTCCATCCCTCTCTTCCCTCTCTAGTGATCCAGAGTATCTTTTTCCCCATATTTCTTTATGTCCATGTGTACCCAGTGTTTAATTCCCAGTTATAAGTGACGTCATGCAGTATTTGGAAAACCAATCATTTTACATTTTAATATTGGTAATATATCTAGTGGAATGCTAGCGTGCTGTCCTATTTACAATAGCGAAGACTTGGAACCAACCCAAATGCTCAACAATGATAGACTGGATAAGAAAATGGGGCACACATACACCATGGAATACTATGCAGCCATAAAAAAGAATGAGTTCATGTCCTTTGCAGGGACATGGATGAAGCTGGAAACCATCATCCTCAGCAAACTAACACAGGAACAGAAAGTCAAACACTGCATGCTCTCACTCATAAGTGGGAGCTGAAAAATGAGAACATGTGAACACAGGGAGAGGAACATCACACACTGGGGCCTGTCGGAGGTGGGAGGAAAGGGGAGGGAGAGCATTAGGACAAATAGCTAATGCATGTGAGGCTTAAAACCTAGATGACAGGTTGATGGGTGCAGCAAACCACCATGGCACATGTGTACATATGTAACAAACCAGCACGTTCAGCACATGTATCCCAAAACTTTAAGTAAAATTAAAAAAAAAAAAAAAAGAATGCTAATGTGCTGCCATTAAAGATTCTGCATTGTGTTTCATTCATGCATAGTAGGCCACAAAATTCAAGAATGAACAAATCAAATGGCATCTTCACATATTTTCTCCTTGAGATAAAAATGTTTGAGTTGTATTATCCATCCTGTTTAAGTAGCAAAGTATAAAGCTTAAATATTTAAACCATTGGAAAAACCTAAAATTACCCAGTTTTGTTCCATCTTCAAAAATGTGAAATAAAGGCATTCTACTAGAAATAGTCTGTGGGGAAAAAAAAAAAAGTCTAAATATAAAGACAGACTAGTAGGTCAGACAGAAACAGGATTTGCCTATTCCCATTCTTCTTTATTGAGGCTTTTCTCCTTTCTAATGTCAGAAAGCTGAAAGCATTAAAATTTAACCAATAAAAATGTCCTGACAGAGTTTCCGTAATTGAGCCAATGATCCAGAAGATGATAAGAGAATACTGCTTTTCCAGGTGAGAAAAGAGGACACTTGGTCTAATATATTCATGCAAATGTCCAACTCTAATGAAATGCATTACGAAAACTTGAGTATACCTGAGGAGATCTGTACCCAGTTTTTGGATCCTACTGGAGAGCAGCTAACCTTGCGTTTTAGCCAAGATTGTTAACACAGCTATTTCCATTTTAAAGGACACTCTAAGAATGCAGCATAACATTTAATGGTACTTACTTGCCTAAAAAGGCATTCCTGTAACACAGAGTTGAGTATGCACGAGGAACCAAAAAAAAAAAAAAAAAAAAAGGTTTGTTGGAAGAGACAAAACTCCAGCGAAATGTCAGGGACCTGAAAGGAGGAGAAGAATATGAATTGGAAAAGGCCAAGGGAAATGGCTTGCAGACGTAGTGACTACAAGGGATAAATAATGAGAGCTTTGGTAACTGGAGTGAAATTGTGCTTTGTAAATGTGTGAGAAATGGAATTAGATGGATTGGACAGTGCTGGATTAAATAGAGAAGTTTGAACTTAATGCAATAGGTAGAAGAGAATCATGTTATTTTTGTGAACCTAGTAGTGGTGTGGTCTGACTGACGGACACTATTACATCCCTTTGCTCACTGAAAAATATGCAACTATTTTTTGCTGCTAACTGCTTCCATTGCAGAAATACTAGGACATACAAATAAGCAAAACTGACAAAACTAAAACCCCATATACTTACTATCCAGAGACCGAACAAGTGTTAACTTTCAGAATACAAGCTTCATACATAAAACTTCTGGTCAAGTAAACATGAAGTTGGAAGCTCAAAGGCAGTCCATGCAGTGAACACTATTCTTCCCCTGTCATTTGCCTTCTTCTCTTTGAATCTGAAATTCACAAACAAAGGACCATTGGCTCTGACACAAGAAATAGAAAAAAAGAAAAGTTTGTCATTCTTAATATTTTTAATTTGACTTTTTATTTATTTATTTTTATTTTTATTTATTTATTTTTTTGACAAAGAGTCTCGCTCTGTCACCCAGGCTGGAGTGCAGTGGTGAGGTCTTAGCTCACCACAACCTCTGTCTCCCAGGTTCAAGTGATTCTCCTACCTCAGCCTCCTGAGTGTCTGGGATTACAGGCACGCACCACCACGCCTGACTAAATTTGTATTTTTAGTAGAAATGGGATTTCGCCACATTGGCCCAGCTGGTCTCGACCTCCTGACCTCAAGTGATCTGCCCTCCTCGGCCTCCCAAAATGCTGGGATTACAGGCATGAGCCACTGCACGAAGCCAATTCGACTTTTCGTTTCGTTTAAATAATTATCAATTAAATGTTAGTCCTCCTCCTGGCACTTGTAATAATTGATCGCTTGGTATTCCTTCAACATATAATTATGGAGTAACTACTTCTTATTAGGCTTAATAAACAAAACAGCCCATCTTCAAAGAGGTTAACATCTAATACTCTTTACATTGGTTTCTCTTTGGTATCTTTGTCAAACATGTGTGGAAATGTATGACACAGCTATGCTTTATCTGGCTCAGATTAAAATGACAAACATTTTCAAATCTTGATTACCATGCCAGTTTTATTCTCAGTATCAAATTTCTCACATACCCAAGATGCATTAATTTTTTTAATCACTGAAGAGGTGTTTATTTCTTCATTGTTATTTCATCTGTGTGTGCCATCTGCTAGTCCGTACCAGTCAGGTCCTGTTATAGGGGCCAGGGATGTAAAGACAAGTGAGAACTGGCATAGGAGAGCCCACAGCCTTCAGATGCAAAGAAAGAAGAGTAAATTGAGTGTCTTGTCAGACCCCACGGATGACGTGGCACACGAAGGGAGGAGGTGCTTCCCTGGAGGAGGTCATTTCAGACCTGGTGTAAGCAGTTGGGAAGGTATTAAGAGGCTGACATAGTTTGGACTGGAAACTAGGGGTTCTACCTCTTTTTTTATGTTACCTCGGTTTTGCTTTTCATTTTGTCTGTCACACTGTTCCTACCTTGTTCATTTTCACAACTTTGTTCAAAACAGCCTCCAGGCTTCTTGAGCCATTTAATATAATATATATATTTAATACAATATTATTAAATAATAATTTAATATATTATATATTAACACCATCTCAGGGGATTACTTTGCCACCTCCTTCTTAAGAGAATAAAGACTACCAGACATGAAGTTTCTTGATTTCTTTCATCTCAGCATTTACCTTCACCAAATGCTTCTTTCCTCCTTCCGTCCTCTCTACCACTAAATCGTCCACTTAAGTGCCATATTTCATCTCCATTCATCTTCTCAAAGACTTCAGTGATCCTTTTTTTTCTCTCTTGTAGTTTAGACTCTTTTCCTCTACCCTCATTTTCTTTTTGATCTACAATCATGTCAAGTCTACAAACATGTTTAGGTGCCTTCTATATTTTTTTAAAAAGTGAAGTAAATTTGTCATTGACTGCTGGGCCAAAGATCCAGAATGTCTTATAGAGTCCAGTGATGCAGGAATGTATAATAGTGATCAGCACTTATTTCTAGTGATATATAGGAATATGGTGAACCTTTCTGTGCTGGTTTTCCTTTCTCTAACGCCACCCCATTCTACAGTATTCCTCTAAGCTTTAACGTGTAAAGATAGGAAGTCCAGGCCTTGGCTTCCCTTGCCTGGCAGATTGGTCACTTTACATCAGGTATTGAGGTTGGTCATAGGAAAGCTGTATCTACTCATTGTATCTTTCTATCTTAGTTATGGATATTTTTGCACTGCTGTTTACTGACTGAGTAGAAATTCTAAGGAAAAGTAACCTAAGGCTAAGTTCACGTCTTCATTTTCTCTTATCGTAAGCCTGGACAAACTTTCATGGACTAGATCTGTTCACCTTCTTTCTATGTCTCTTCAAGATGCTTCCTCTCTCTCTCCTTTCCTTTCACTTCACAAGATCTTGAAAGGAATGGTCCACACTTACTGCGCCCACTCACTCAACTTCTCTTTACTCCTCTGTCCGATAATATCTGCCTCTTCCCCAACCACTCTACTGATAACGTACTTGCCAAGATGTCTAAAGACTTTCATATTGCCAAAGTAAATGCCATTTTCAGTTCTAACTATACTTGACTTCCTTACAGCATTTAGTGCTGTTGACATCTATTCCTTTCCTAGAATCAGTTTATCTCAATATTCCTATGACATTCTCATTCTCCTGTGCTGTCTTCTCTTTTTGTCCTTCCCTCTGAAACCGTGGTGTTTCTGAGGACTTCATGTTTGTTCCGATTAACTTCTTACTTCATGTTCTAATTGAATGGCATTATCCATATTTCCCACAGCTGATAAATCACAAATCAAAATCTGCGTTCTGAATTTTCTTAGTAGTATTGTATTTTTAACTCTGTACTAGATACACTCATCTAATTGTTCACAGTGACTGTTATGGACTGAACTGTATTCTCCCCAAATTTATATGTAGAAGTGTTAACCCACAATGTGACTGTATTTGAAGATATTCCCGTTAAAGGAGTAATTAAGGTTAAGTGAGGTCATAGGATGGGACTCTAATCCAATAAGCCTGGTGTCCTTATAAGAAAGGAAGAGACACCCAGGAACAACAGAGACAGAGGAAAGTCCATGTAAGGACACAGCAGGAAGCTATTGAGCCTCACCATTCATCCCAAACAAACAAAAATCAGAAACCTTAGAATCATCTCTTTTCCTTGTTCCTGCATCTAACAGAAAGGGAGATGTAGCAGTTTGGTAGAGAGTACGGGCTCAGTGACAAACAGCCTGTATTTCAATTTTAGGATTGCCGTTTGCTAGCTCTATAACTGTGGCAAATTATTTCACCTTCATATCTCATCTGTGACCACGGTTTTGATGAAAATGTCTATTTCATAGGGTTGTTAGGAAGAATAGAATGCTTCTATTCTCAAAGAGTATGCATTTACTAATGTTAACTTTTATAATCACCAGCATCATTATTAAATATTGCCACATCTTCTCAGTTACAGCTGCAATGTCTTTAAATCCAGACCTTCTTTTTTTTGAAATCCCTGTTGTCACTCCCAAGCACTCCTCATAACTCACCTCGGGTATCCCCTCGGATCTCTTCTTTCTAGCCACTTCTTCCTATAAAATATTTTATGCTCCTCAGTCGATCTTCAGGGGGAAAATATGCTAGAATAATCCTTGGTGAAAAATCTGAATACACGCTCTCCATTTTCTTCTAACACTCCTCCCACTGCGTATGAGGGAAAAATCCACATTTCTTAACATATTAGACACTATTTTAAAAAATCTCATTCCCACAGTAGCCTTTCACCCATCTATAGACGCAATTCCACTTTGCCAAAACTGAGCTCATCTTGTTGAGAATATGCTCAGTTTCTTCATGTCCTAAAGAGTCAGTAGCTGTTTACCAACATCCTTCCTACTTTTCTTCCCCTGGAAAATTATAATTCATCCTTCAAAATTCTCTTAAATAAGTTCTTACTAACAGATGTTTATAAGACCCTAATGTCTATGATATTTAAAGATTACTTTCACCCCATGTTGATCCATCTATATTTAATCTTTCAAGAATGAAAATATAGATGTATTTTGAAAGTCAAAAATAATTAACATGGTCATTTATTTATATTAAAATAAACCTATTTTGACTAGAGTTTTATAGAATCATCTAAGTTTAATGTGTTGTTTAAAAATTTCCTCCAGCCATTTCTCTTTTTGGCTTTTAAAATTCAAGTGTATTCCATTTTTCTGCATATATCCCTACATTTATACAGACCAAATTATGCTTTTATGTAGTTTTAAAATACCCATATTCGTAGACTAGTTCTGTCCACATAGTTGTTGACTTTAGTAAGCTGTGAAGAAGGACACAGACTGTGGAGTCAAACTTCCTAGATTCAAATTTCAGGTTGACCACTTAACAGTGGGGTCACTACAGGCAAAGAATTCCATTTCCTGTGCCTCTGTTTCCTCAGTAGTAACCTCACAATGTCATGATGCCCATTAAATTAGTCAAAGGATGTAAAACTCTTGGAAGAGTGATTGATAAATAGTAGTAACTCAATAACCATGGGGTACTTAGTTTAAAAGCCTTTACTGCTACCCTTTTGTTGACTCAAGCAGTTTCTTCTTTTCTAGTTCAGACTCCTATCCACAATTGCACAAGTCCATGGACAAGCGATTCCCTCCATCTTATCCCACACATTGAGTAGATGTTGATGTCCAGGGGCTAAACTTACACAGAAGATACAATCAAACAAACTGGATTTTTTTTTACTCCACACTATGGCAAATAATAACATTGATTGAACTTATCCATCTGCTATTTCTATTCAATATTGCCATCAGAAGAGTAGATGGCAGAGAGACCCAAGTTAAGTGGATACTTCGATTTTTCTCTAGGGTCCTAGGCCTCGTAAAATCATTAAGCAATACGAGCACAGTTTATATTCCGAAATGCATGTGATTCATTGAGAAGTAAAGTGAAATTAAGGGTCTATTTTTATCTATGTAGGACAATCAAGTCCTGAATTAGATGTAATTATAGAAATTCTTAACACTGCGTACCTACTGTCGGTTAAGTCATCACCTAAAAGTTTTGAACAGAAGAGTTTTTCATGTTTCTGTCAAAGTGATATATATTTCCCTTTGAATATGTGGAAGTTTTCTTAAGATAAGGCTTTTAAGTAATTACTGGTGATACTGAGATGATTCTCCTTGAGCCTTAAGAATTATGGATTCTGTCTTCAATAGCCCTCCTGTTAATGATTCTAACATTGTTAATTTTTTATGTTCTAATCATGTTCAGTTACAGTCTTAACTTTGATTCTCATGAAATATGTTCCTAAAAAATATCTTTCTATCATCATAAACTGAAATTCATAATGGAAAATTATTTCAATTATCCAAGGTTATGCTGATCTTTTTCTTGGGCATATTTTGTATTTTCTTAATTTATCTTATACTTTGTCAAAAAGTACGGTTTTATTCTAAATTTTTTTCTTTCAAATTAATGCTGAATTCTATCTACTAACATATTAATAGTAATATCTGTGCATATACTTAATTAGTTGTTTTCCAGCTTAAATATTTTATATAAAGACAATATTCAATTTATTATGAAAGCAGTATCTTTCCATGTTCTGAAAGGGATTTAAGGTGACTTAAAATGATTATACTAGAGGGGAGTATGTTTGTTGTTACTTTTTGTTCCTGACTTTTCACAAGAATTAAGTGACAATGGCTAAGTTTCCATCCATGGTTTTATTATAAAGATAATAATATTGTGGCCTAATTGGGTATATATAGAAGTTCTATGGTAAAATCATTCCAAATTCTCAAGTAGGCATATTTTTAAAGAGTGGTCCATCTGCAAAGCTATAAACAGTAGAAATCCAAAATATTTCTCTCTTCCATCAGAAATCTACAGTTATTGGATATTAATTAGCATTCGGCAAATTTAACTACCTATAATTCTACAAATGGCATTGAAAGAAAAATACTTGTATTGTTTCCTGTCACAAAGCAAATCAAATTCTTCACTGTTCACTAATTATTTTTAGCAATTTCACCTGTGTAGAAGGTAAAAGGGCTGCCCAAAGATGCCTATGTCTTAATCCTTAGAACCTGTGAATATATTAGATTGCATGGCAAAGAGAAATTAAGATTATAAATGGAACTAAGGTTGCTAATCAGCTGACCTTAAATTAGGGAGAGTATCTTGAGTTGTCCAGGTGATCCTGATGTAATCACAGTGATCCTTAGGGAAGAAGAGGAAGAAGGGAGCCAGAGAAATGGCAATGTGACGAAGATTACATCTGTTGTTGCTAGCTTTGAAAATAGACTCCAGAATTGTAAGATAACACATTTGTGTTGTTTTAAGCTCCTCAATTTATGGTAATTTATTACAGTAGCCATAGGAAATTAATATGCTACCCACCTATACATGACCACTATCTTTAGTGTTTCACAGTAAATTATTTTTTGTTTCTACTACAAGGAAGTCTAACACTTGAATTTTTTTTTTTTTTTTTGGAAGTTTAACACTTGATTTTTACTCTACACAAAATTTCACATTGCTGTCTTGATGACTTTGCTGTATTGACCTAATCCAAATTCAAACTACGGAAAAGGTAAGGTTTCTACCCCAAGAGCTTGTCCCTTGGGCCAAGCGTTGCTTAGATTCACAGTTTTGAAAATTAGCTACCCCATATTTAAGCAATCCAGTTTAGGATCAAAACTTAATTACTTAATTACTCTAGAGAGTCTTCAAAGTTCAATGCGCAAAAGCAGTTAGGCTAATTTCCAGAAATCAAAAATTTTCCCTTTTCATTTATTTGATACAGTCCAACTAGTATAACTTGATTTCTGATTTCATATTTTATTAAAGTACACCGAAACTGTATTAAAAATAAAGATGATTTTAATAGCAAATTCCATAATTTACTTTTACTAAAATTAAATGGTCTTCCTTTTTCACATTTTGCAAAGTCTGACAGCATATTTATTTTTTCCTTATGTATATGCCTTCAAATAAACCTTGTTCAATTTAAAGCACTGTCTTAATTCACTGGTCCCATGATAAAACATGTGACTTTTCCCTAAAACCTGTGTATTTTCATTTGTATAACACCAAATGTTTTACAAAACACAGCTTTTTTAAACTAATGGATTTATGTCTGGGTGGGTAAAGTTGATTTTTATGTTCTGCTGATGATAGAAAATATCTGTGGAAAAAAGAAAGCGTTAAACTCATACTGAAATTTCAAGTTATAGAAGTAAAATTATTATTATATTGTTTTTTTAAACTGAAGATTATTCAACACATTCCTCTACTTGAACTATGCTGGGTTATAGAAGGTCAATAATCAATAAAGTAGCTGCTTATCTGTGATACTTCTAATTACCTCTATGCTAGCACTGAGGCTGTGGTTTTACCAATGCATATTTTAAAAATTTGCTAACAGGATCTTGTTATCACCCTAATTTTTGGTGTGGAGTTTTATTAGAAAATCACGTTACTCATCTGACTGCCGCAACAACAGCATTATCTCTAGGGTACTGTTTTTTATATCAAGGTTAATTTAAAGTGATTAGCATAAGCCCTCCAGATGTTGCTATGGGGATAAGAACTGCACATCTTCTATGATGGACATCATATGATTGCTGTTACAGTCCTGGTGAGATTGGATTATTTGTTTTAATGTCATGCGAAACAAGTCACATGATAAAGATCAGTATCTTTTTAATAGCCTGCCGTATTCCTAAATCAATCACCTTTTCACTGCTACAGAATGGTGCATATATAAAACTCACGACTTTATTATTGGCTAAGGTAAATTCATCATGATGTTTGGATGTTCAGAATATTTCTTTTAATTGGCATTGATTCTTCTGCCTCTCAGGAGGAAAGACACAGTGGTTAAAAGGAGAGTGCCTATTCACATTCAATTCACTCAACAAACAGTCACTGAGAGCTTACTATGGGTCTGGCATTTTCCGTATGCTGACAACAAAATGAAATTTTGTATAAATATTTGCTTTGCTTTGTTTTTCCCAGTTGAATTTGGACACACATAGATTCCAGCCCTGGAAATAGTGTAAAATGTGAGGATTGCGAGGCAGAGCTCAGGGGTTGGAATACAGAACCCACTGGCACCCTGTCTTCGAGAATGGGTAAGAGAGGGACACCACTGAAGAACAGATATGACACATGAGAATCCCACATGGTCACAAACAGGAGTGGTGAAGAGTGGGCATTCTGAGAGAAGAGACTGAGAAATAAATATTGAAGTCTTGAGAAATAAATATGGAAAGAAATTCCATCACTTACCACTTTTATTTCTGGGAACTGGAGGGAGGATTTTTTTTTTTTAATTGAGGGGAGAAGTCAAGGAGAAAGCAGTAAAGCTGAAGAGTAAATGGGAGAAGTAACAGTTATTTCTCCACCACAGCCCAGATTTTTGTGTCTACTAACATCAAGAAACTGAAGTCAGGTGACAGAGGGACACTAATGACAATACTGAAGTCAGGTGACAGAGGGACACTAATGACAATGGAAAGATGAATAAAGTCTTTAAACAAGAGAGCATTCAATTCCCAGAAAAATGTGTGACTGGAAAGAGTTCGTAAACACTGCCCCGCTCCACCTCCACCATGGATTATAGTGGAGATTGAGTAGTCAAATCCAGTTTGTGCAATTCAGTTTCCTAATGCCCGGAGACACTAGCAACAATTTAAGGTTGTATCTAATTATTATTGTAGAGATAGAGTATCACACTAATAAGTTTTCAAAATTCTCTAAAAAAGTGTTAAGATGTTTATGACACTGATCACAAATATATCTCACAATATTTGGGGTTGGGGTGTGATAAGAAAATTTTTATGGGAATTTGATAATTAGAACATTCATAATGCTGAATTATCTATAAACACCATTTTTTTAATTTTAAATTTTAAAAATTGTCATGAAAGACAAATTTTCTCCAACTCAAATTTCATATAAATATACTGAGTTCTTGCAACGTGAATATGAACTCTTTTCCCCAAAGTCTTTTATCAGAATCCCCATCATTTCCTGTAATTTGGCCCCAAAGAGCAGATCACAGTGGCTGTGGTGTAAAACGTTACCTCCTCTTTAGATAAAATTATTAGGAAAGTGTTGCAATTGCCTCTACTGAGATTTTTCCTGAGTCAATGCCCAGTGTAACAGCAGGGAGGAAACCATTAACTTTCCTCTGAGAAGATTCTGTTTGATGATAGAATTTTTAAATTAATGTACTTAGTGATTGTAATCAAGTTGATATTTCAATGTAACAAGTAGAGCGGAAAATATGCCTGTACCTGAGAATATTCCATCAATATACACTTTCCGATAGTTTATCCTATTTCCTGGTCATCAACCTTGGCAAGTGACCATCAATAACGTAGGGAAGCATCTTAGGGATAGCGAATTCACTTTCTCCAGAAGCAGCCGATTTCATTTTTGAAAAGATTCATCTATTAGAAAATTCCTCCTTAGGTTTGATTGGGGTTTGCCACCTTAAAACTTTCACTGGTTAGTCCAAGTTGTGGTCTGTTTATATGGAAGTTTTCACATATCTGAGAACTCGGCCAAATCCTGCCATCATCTCAAGCTTCCTATGTGTAAAAGTAAACTCATTCCTCTTACTGTAAAGATGATTTGCCCTTTCTTCTTTCTCTCTTTTTATAGTGTTGGAGTGTTCTCTCTTGTCAGGCAGCTGACAATCTAACTGAATTTTTTCAGTGTTAAATGTAAGTAATAAGCGTCTGACTGTTACTACAAGGTTCTTCATGTAGCCTCAGTGGATTGTTTTGTTGTTGCTTTTTGTTGTTTTACATTTTCTATATTTCACCATGTGTCTTCACCACAGTAATTGACAGGTGCTTATCATCTGTCTCCTTTATAAAATGACCACTTCTAGCTAACTTGTAAAATCACCACTTCTTGCTAACTCGTATTCCTGTGTCACATGTTTAATGTACATAATATTTTAAGAATTCATCCATGGTGTAGGGAAAAAGAAAAGCAAAAATATGTGATAATGCCTTCTAAATATTTCCAGTTATCATGTGATCAATAAAAGTACAGTCAGCCCTCTGTATCCATAAGTTCCACATCCATGAATTCAACCAATATTTCATAGAAAATATATTTTTAAATTGTGATGGAAGTAGCTGCTTGTCTGAAGTGGCCGCTGCAAAGACACCAGCTGTAGCTGGGAAGGCGTGGCTGGGACTGTGTGCTCTGCAGGACCAGCAGGGTCCAGGAAGGGGCAGGAGCCCTGACCCCTTCCAAGTTGGTGGGGTGGGAGCCCCTCACTCCCAGGCACAGTGGTAGCTGCCCAGCCACAGCTCCAGACCCAGGCATCCCTGCGCTCTCGGGGGCCTGGGAAGTTCCTGCCCCCACAGGCAGGCTCAGAAGTGCCTGCTCCCAATCTCTGGCCTCTGCCCGCACCCAGTGCTAGCTGGTGTGGAGTGAAGTTGTGGCCAAGCTCGGGCACTGGCACGACCTGGCTGGGTATGTGCACACTCGGGATGGCACTGACATGCCAGCCCTCTGCTGCCTCAGCCTTCTTCAGACTTTGGTCACTGATGAGCATGGGCGGGAGCCTAGGGGGAGCTGAGGGCAGCTTAGTGCAGGCCTGCAGGCAACCCCCAGCATGAACAGCCTGGCTGCTGTGGATGGCATGTTGACGGCAGGAGGCAGACAGGTTCCTGGGTGGAAAGGGGTGGGTTCCTAGTGAAACTCCACCTTCTAGCCAGGGACAGCTCGAAGCCTCGGGGGTGAGCTGCCAGATCCAGGTGGAGTTGGTGGCCCAGAGGGAGAACTTATGGTGCTTTTTCCAGTCCCACCCATGGCCAACCATGGATGCACCAATCAGCATGCACCTCTCCCTTCCGAGCCCATAAAAACCCCAGACCCAGCCAGACTCACACAGAAGTTCGGACTACCAGCTGCAGGAAGGAGCTGCCCATTTTGAGTCTCCTCAACTCGTCAGGACAACCTGCCTGATGGAACAGAAGGGAGCCACCCACTACAGGTCTACTCTCCTCTGAGAGCTGAACACCCATCAGGACAACCTGCCTGTGGAAAGGACCCACCCACTTCAGGTCACCTGAGAGTTGTTCTCTTGCTCAATGAAGTTCCTTTCCATCTTGCTCACCCTCCAGTTGTCTACATACCTCATTCATCCTGGACACAGGACAAGAACTCAGGACCCACCTAATGGCAGGACTGAAAAAGCTGTAACACAAATGGGGCTGAAACACATCCCTGACCCTGCTCACCACACTGTGGGCAACAAGAAGGATAAAATGAGGAGCTGTGGCCCTTCAGGGAGTCCAGACCTAGAGGATCCCTGAACCAGGGCTGTGACACTCTCTTTGGGGCTTTGCAGTTCCTGGCATCTCTAAACTTCCAGGCACCACTGTCTTCCCCTTGTCCCGATGTGGGTGCCCACAGGGGAAGCTGCCTGTGGTGCATCTGATCCAACTGCATTCTTGCATGAAGCCAGTACCTGTGCCGGCACCTGGAGCTGCCCGCTGTGCCACAGCAGCCAGTATGCCTGGCTGTGCACGGTGTCAGACCCCGTGCTTGCTCACCCACACATCCCTCACTGCTCCACGAATGGCTCGTCCTTGGCAAGTGTTGGATCTGGGCTGGTAGTGTGAGCCAAGTGCAGCCTGCAGGGCTGAGTGGGTGGAATGAGCCCAGCAGGTGCAAGCAATACTCGAGCAGAAGGTGCTGCCAGCCACAGAAGTTTCTGGCTGGCATGGCAAAGCCTCACAGATCCTGTGACAATTGCATCTATCTTTTTCTTATCAGTATTTCTTAAACAACAGTATAACAACTATTTATATAGCATTTACATTGTATTAGATATTATAAGTAACCTGGAGATTATTTGAAGTATACAGGAGGATACACATAGTTTATATGCAAAATACTAGACCATTTTATATCAGCAACTTAAGCATCCCAGAATTTTAGTATCTGCCAGGGGCCCTGGAACCAATCCCCCACAGATACTGAGGGACAACCATAACTGATGAAGAGAAATCCAGATTCAAAGACACTTAGCTAGAATTCACTAGGTAAAACATTTATTCTGGCCCTTAAACTAGCACTATGATACACCTGGAGTAATTAACATAGGAGTATTCATCTGAGAAGAAGTAACCAGCCTCTCTCCTTTACATATTATTAATCCACAACTTTCTTTCTCACATAATTAATATGCCAGCTTTCTTTTCATATAATTAATCCACAACTAGTTATGAAATGACCCCTTTCTGCTTCATGTCATGATATTCAAAAAACAATAAACCTTTCACAGACTGAGGAAGGGAAAGCATTTGAACAAACAATTATAATGCAGTGTGGAAACTATGGCAAACTCTATTGTGAACCCATGTAGAATGTATAATCTATATTTTAGTGGACCCCAGAGAAGATGATATCTCAGTTTAACCTGAAGGATGAGACAGAGCATGGACCTTTCCAAGCACTGAAAGTAGTTCCACTGGATTCCATTTAGTTGGTTACATAACTAAGAGTTTTAGTAATGGGAGCATGAGGGATTAGTTTGGAAACAGATCATGACAGGTCTTGTAAAATACATTAAATAACTGAACTTTATTTTAAGAGCAATAGGAGGCCATCAAAGGATATTAGTAAGAGAAAACTTGATTTGAGAAAGATCATTCCAGATGCCCTGAATAGCAAGTTTGGTGAATGGATGAGTAGGCGAGTGGTGGGGTAGATGGCTGATGAATTCAACAGGAGAGATAGGATGTGAAAATGAGCAAGAAGGACATGGTGTCAACTCCAGATCTTGAGAGAAAGCTGAGATTAAAATATAGATTTGGGTCATCAACATGTAAACATATATGAAGGACTGGGATTGGAAACAATCTTTCAGGCATTGTAATTAGAGTGAGAAAAGGGTCAAAACTGCATTGAGAAGGAGCAACATTTTATGGATGGGCAGAGGAACACAAAGAAGGAGCAGACAGTGTGGCAGAAGAGATATCTAATAGTGCAGAATCACGGAAGCTAAGAGAAGATGACTGTCAAGGAGACGATAAATCACAGTGTCACATGCTATCCTGATTTTAATAACAATTTTAAACAAATCAGTAGTTTTAATGACCAGAAGGTCATTGTGAACTTAGAGTTTCAGTGGAGTGTTATGATCTGAGCAAGATATTTCTGACTAAAGAAACACTAGATATTAGGCTCTACTTTTTACTCATTAGTGGTCTGATATTATCCAGGATTCTTGAAACCTTAAATTTTGTTACACTTACGTGAAATGAAAATGTTAAAATCACTCATCAGTATGGATCCTGAAACATTTACAATTATCAAAACAAATCTGTGATCTTCAGATTTATTTGTACAGAATTAGTCTGTACATTTCTTTCTTTAAGAGCTTTCTGTTTCAATGTAAATGTGAGGGTATTTATCATGTTCATAATGATAGATTAGATGGGGGTGTTATAGTAAATCTCTCTGAACTTTTTGAACACAGTAGAAGTTCTATTTTCTGCTCATAAGCAATGAAATTCTGTATCAGCCCACCATATATGAAAATGCTTGCTAATTCTCATTATTATCATGGGTGTGGAAAACAGGCAGTGGAGTAGCAGAGGCAATTAAGCCTTCATTCTTCGTGCAAGAACTTGGGTATATTTAGCAAAACTTGAAATATGCATACCAGGAGACCCAGAAAATTTACTGTAAAGAATTAGAAAAACATGAACACTCACATTTTATTTTAGCATGGTTCATAATCACACACACGAAAATGAAATTACCCTAGATATCCACACAGAGAGGCTAGCTAAACAATTTTTGGTAGATTCATATGACAACATATTTTATAACTTGTTTAAAAGACTGAGTTACATCTATGCACATAATGTGGAGAGATATTCGAAGAAACAGGGAACTTGCCAAAGACCCTGAACAGTCTTTTCTTAAGAAAAATAAATTCTATACACATATCACAGCACATGTCAGGGGAGCACGTAACAGTAACTGTCCAGGGGTAGATATGAGGACATGAAGTGCAGTAGGAACTTTTTCTTTTTGGGTTTTTTTTTTTTTTTTTTTTTGGTTGTTTACCCTTTTTTCTTTAACATGAATATATGTTATTTTGCAATAACAGAAATAAAGACAAAAACAAAAGATATGTATTTCTTAACATATGCTTTTACTTAAACACTTTAATAATGTCTTCCCGCTCCCTGCTCCATGTCCCACTTTGTTGCCCTACATTGCAATTGTGTGTCTAAAGGCAAACAGCCCTGTGTAAACTGCGTAGATTCTGTTTTCTCATCTCCCTTTGCTGTACTGTGTGCCCCACTTTTCTTAAGCTCCATCATCCAGTGTTCACCTGAAATAGGATCGACAACCATGTAGGGAAACTTCTTTTATGTAATGATAGACTTTGAGTATTTAATTGATTGAATTTTATTTTAAAAGGAGCAGGGCCTGATGTTACGGACATCTTCTTATAAAAAGGCACGTTTCTCAGCCGCTGCTCCGAATGGTTCAGCTGCTTTCACAAGTTACAATCCTATAGTGGGAGAATCAGGGGAAAATCACATTACCGAAAAAGGCATGTGTCTGGCACGTTCCCAAGGCATGAGTATTTATGGCATGATGAACTGTGAATTTGATGTTGATGCTTGCACAACACACGCATGTGGTTAAAATCTAATTTTGTCACCAGCAAAAAAAGAACTATATTTAAAAGTGTAAAATGTTTGTTTTATAGAAAATCTTTACCCCAAATGAAAAATAAATAAATTAAGGTCAGTACTATTAATTCTCTGTGAAATGGAGTAAACTCAGTCGAAGTGATATATAGAAATCCCCAGTCTATCCTATGCAAACAATTTTCCGGAGAGGAAAACAGGAGAGGATAACAATTGCCCGGAACTTTCCCAGAGCATTTTTAATAATAACATGTCCAGGGATCATAAATTATCCAAAGTAAGAACATGGAAAATATTTATGAAGAGGTACCCAGGAGCATGTCAAAAAGAAAAGGAGGAGGAGGAGGAGGAGGAGGAGGAGGAGGAAGAGGAGGAGGAGGAGGAGGAGGAGAAGAAGAAAAAACAGATCCCTCTCATCTTGAGTTGAAAATGGTCAGAAACAAGAACACAACATATGAAGTATGCTTAATGCCAATTGGGATAAAACCTCAAGTACTTTGTAGAGGGGTAACATGAGAAGATTAAAATGTATTAAGATGGCTCTTTAAGTTTCCCATGACTTACGTTGAGATATGGAGTTCTCTAAGATTTACATTGCCTTTTTTAAACCTAAGATACTGATAATTTTCTAAACGTAAGTACTATATCAATTTGATAAAAATAACGAGTAATTAGGTAAGATGTTCTCGAACAAAGGGTAGTTTAATGCCCAAAAGAAAAACTCTGTCCAGACGCTGTGTCTCACGCCTGTAATCCCAGCACTTTGGGAGGCTGAGGCAGGAGGATCACCTGAGGTCAGGAGTATGAGACCAGCCTGGCCAACATGGTGAAACCTCCTCTCTACTGAAAACAAAAAATACAAAAAAATGTAGCCAGCTCTGGTGGTGGGCATCTGTAATCTCAGCTACTTGACAGGCTGAGGCAGGAGAATGACTTGATCACGGGAACTCAGAGGCGGAGGTTGCAGTGAGCCACGATCATGCCATTGCACTCCAGCCTGTGCAACAAAGCCAGATTCCATCTCCAAAAAATAAAACATAAAAAGAAAGGAAGAAAGTGAGAAAGGAAGAAAGAAAAAAGAAAAACTCCATAGGTTGTAGTCCTCAGAAGATATCAGTATATCCTATTAAGAATTTGCACTAAATTTCTAAGCTATATATATGTATTAATGAAGAAATCCAATCTTCCATGTTTTCTACCATAGGCATGAAGACAGTGGAGGGAAGGAAAATATGTTTCCTAGTAGCTCTGAAGCCTCAGAAGGGAAAGGGGGTGATGTATTTTACAAAGACAATAATACCCAATCGAAGTAAAAAATAATACTAAATATGTTGCTCTGCATAAATGGGTGGAGGCTGTACTTTTAAGGGAGGAAAGGCAAAATATATGTGATTTGGTTTTATAGATTCAGTGAATATATCAGTATTGTGACAACTGATACATATGCATATTATAAGTGTCAGTAAAAAGAATGGGTGGTATTTGATTTGAAGTTTAATTATGTAAGTAAACATTTCTAATTGAATTTTTTGTGAATTTCTTCATTTCTATGCTTGATATTATTATCTCATGTGACAAAAATATGTGTTCGTGTTTTCAAAAGCCTTAGTTCTCAAAAGAAATTAATTCAGACAGTGACGTTGGTACTTGTAGAATACGTGTGTATATTATCGATCTATATTATAATGGAATGTGTTATTGAACCAATAATGGAATGTGTTATTGAACCAATTCAAGTTATTATGCATTTTTAAGATTTTTATCAAAGCAAATAACACGTAAAAAATAAGTCGTACAACAGCCAGACCTAAGAGACCCAATGCACCTCCCAGGAAAATCCACTTTTTCACCTTTTCGATGTTTGTTCTCTCATAGTCATCTCCATCATTCTAAAGAATAAGCTATGCGTTTATTACTTAGTTTATCATATTTAGACTACTTTTTGGACTAAAGATGAACATTTAGCTTATTTACAATTATGCATATTATTTGCCACCCAGTTTTAGATAGTTACCTTAATACCTTTAGCTTTTTCACTGACTATTTGATAGCTTTAAATAATACACCAGTGACGCTAAATTTGCTTCCTCTTAAATTTTAGCTGTGTGTCTGAAACTGCTCACTCTATAAGATGTTGCTATTAGCATTCTATCATTCCACATATCTCACAATTTCTCCCCCTCTTTCCTACTTTTGTAGTATATTTTTATTTTTATATTGTCAAGGTTGATAATATTTTATGGTTTACAGTGGACATAATTAAGCTTTCAGTGTTTGACCTAAAGATTGCATCTAAAAATTGAAATCTACCAAAAATCCTCTAGGGAGTTATAAGCAAGTAAATGTTATATTTGCAGAACAAATTAATATGGTAAGGTTTTGTTTCATTCTCGATGAGCTCAATACCATAATCTCCATACCACTCAAAGGATCCTAACATAAAGATCACATGAATTATCTTTCCTATATACCATTAGTTAGTTAAATTGTGCCTCAGTTGGTTTAGCTGTTATCTGGAAACTGATGTCCTTGGGAGAGATTTTATTTGTAAATTTATAAAGGGTACGTTTTTTTTTTTTTCCTACTTTAAGAAGTTTATCTCTACTTTTGCTTCTAAACAGGTTATGTTCCAATTAAATGAAATTCGTGGAATTCCTTTGATTCGTTTCTTGTAGTACACTGACTTCTTGTTCTAATTTGAATTGATAGTATTCTAGACTTAGAACTCAGTTACCCTTCTGTCACTTGAAAAATCTTTTTTTACTGAGTTCCTGGCTTCGTTCTACAATTTATTATATCCTGTGCCTTCCTCATTCTTACTTTTCAGCTTCATTTGCTGGAATTACTCTTAAAAAAACTACTTGTTTACCTGGGTTAAATATAACAATGGAGCTTCTATGTTTCAAAATAGTTATGTGGATAATGGGGAGTCATTCAACTATTTTGAACCAATTTCTGTTAGAGTTGATCACAATTACTACAAAAACACCAAAAAGTGAAGCAGCATGTCCTGTATTGTTGTTTAAGACAATATATTCAAGACAAACCCAGCTAGGAATATCAACTCCATTGTGATAGTTGCCTTTCAGGCTAAAATTGATCAATGATAAACTCTTTGGCAAGTGGAATTCGTATTCTCATGTGAACTGAAAATGATAAATAGTTAATAGCTTTCCCAGGGTCTTCTCTTCTGACACTTTCCAATGATTTCTTCACAGTTTCAGAATAAAAGAATATAATTTATTCCAAAAGGCATGAAAATATTCAAGTACTATTCAGATAATTTTCTTAAGTTAGAAAAAATATATTTGGCCTGTGCTATGAGAGAGAAAATGTCATTATGAAGTTATAAGCTATTCAAGCTATGGCAATCCCAATTTTAAAATATTTTATAATGGTATAATAGCATGCTGAACTATCAAGATAATGAAGCCTCTACCTTTAAAACAGTTTTTCACAAGTACGTGAGTCTTTTTTTCATCTTCTGAAAAATGTACATTTACACAAAATAACCAAAGTTATATTTATAATCTTGAATTTATACTTTGATTTTCCTCAGGGATTTTTTAGATGTTGTACGGAATGGGTTGCATGTTTCCCAACTGTACTAGGGCTGATGCAAACAAGTGTTTCACTAGTTTAGACAAACAATAACTCTAAGATGACTGAAGACATATGAAAACACTTGAAACATTGAACAATCATTAGTGTTACATAGATATAGGCGTACTGGTTAATAGAATAAATCAGTTTGTTTGAAAGAAACAACCACTGGAGACATTTCTGCCAAGAATGTTAAGAGTCTGCTTAAACATTTAACGGAGATGCGCTCACTTCAACACACATTTATTTTGGTATTCGGCATCTCTGATATCCCAGACTCTAGACTGTTAGCAAAACATATAAAATGTACAAACCTAGGTCTCTATTTTTAAAGACCACATATCCAGGGTGACATCCAGAATCCTCATTTCTCTACACAGCACACAAAACAGAGGGTATTTACATACAGGGCAATTCTATAGACATATGCAGTTCCAAACTCTTCCTCTCCTCCCACCCATTAATACAAGGCACAGGCACATAAAGATACCAGACATTTTTGCTCCGTTTTGCTCCCTGGTGTGTGAATTTTTGTACGTCAATAAACAATGGTCACACTGTGATAGGGATAACAATAAATCTATGAATCTCTTGCAATGATGCAATATATTAGGGGAAGATAGATTTGGGTTCAATATAGGGAATATTCTTATGACTGAGACTTTATAAAAATGAATTATCTTTTGTTCAGACATGATTTAGATCGTGCATTGCAACACAGTGGTGCACGGTGATCAACTGGCATGGGTGTACTGGGGGGAAAATTTCAACCCATGTTTGAAAACTTGTTTTAACCAATCAACCAGTTGGTTTCAAAAACTGATATGGTTGGCTTTTCACAAATAATTTATAAACTTTTTGAAGATGAGTCAACATTTGGCTGTAAGAGCGCTTACTTCTTACTATACTCTTCCCAAGTCTTTGGCCAAAAGCAGTGGGATGCTAGTAAGGGAAGGATGAGCAATGTAAGTAGATATTATAGTATTTCCTCCTATTCGAGGCCCAGTGACATGGGGCACCAGTGCATCTTTGGCTCCTGAGATTTGCTTCTGAGAAGAAACATAAACTAGTGGAACAGGTGATAAAACATGGATAAGCAACTACAGCTTTACTACTTACACTGACCTGACATTTTAATGCAGTACTTTTTATATATAACTTTAAACTTCATTGTCTCTTTATTTTCATGGCACAAATTCTTCCCCAAGTCATCTCCAGACTTGTATTGCTGTTACCATAAGGAATGCTCTCATTGCAAGAGTGCCTGGGAATGGACTCTGTGCAGTTTTCCAAAACTCTAATTCTGCACTTTAAAATCCTTAGAGCAATGCAGTGCAGCCCATAGTTTGGCTTGGTTTCTTTTTACTTCTTTATAAGAACTACATAACCCTTTCTGTATATATTAATTTGCTTCTCTTTTACTTTTATCCAAGTTAAAATAAATATCTTTCCTACATGTTTCTCTGAATTTCCCATCTGCTTGATATTGTCCCCCCAATACACCCACGCCAAGTGATCACGATGCACCACTGTGTGGCAATGCATGATCTAAATTACTACGTCTGGACACAAGATAATTTATTTTTATAAAGTAGCAGTCGTAAGAATATTCCTTATATGCAACACAAATCTGTCTTCCACGAATATGTTGCATCAGACCCAGTTTTAAAGTCTCAGGTGACACATGTTTACATGATTAGGCTTCAACTACAATTTGAAAAGGAGCTATCATAGATTATCTTAATTCTGTTTCTAAATTCCAAAAAACCATGTTTTGAGGCATTAAATGGGATGTAAGCAGCTCAGCACAATGTCTGACACAACAGAAGTCCCCAGTAATAGCAGCTAATTATTATCATGGTCATTAGTATTTATTATTGTCATCATCACCATCATCACTGCTGATATGACTACTAGTACTAGGACTCTGATTACATCTGATTTCACAAAAAGAAAAGAAAGAAAAGAAAAGAAAAGAAAAAAGAAAAGGAAAGGAAAGGAAAGAAAAGCAAAGCAAAGCAAAGCAAAGAAAAGAAAAGAAAAGAAAAGAAAACTCACACTATTGACTCCCAGTAAGTTTATAGTCAGGAGGAACCCTTTTTCCCCCACATATGTAACTGCTTTATTCTAAGGCTTTTCTTCAAATAAAAATGCCTTCCATCGCAGTCAGCTTATTAACATTTTATTTTAAAAATCTATCAAACCAATTTTGTCCCATGCACCAAACCAACTGATTGACTGACCCTAAACGGAATTACTTATTTGACATTATGGGGGTATCATGAGGGTATCATGAGCTTGACTATCTCATTTTATCCCTCCTTTATATATAAGAAGATATAGATATAGATATATATAGATATGAATATATCTGTGTGCGTATATTTATACAAGCTCAACAGTCAAGCTATAATGGTGATAGTCAAGCTCTCTCTCTATATAGACACACACAAATATATTCACCATTATAGCTCACTGTTTCCATGGAATATCCTGAAAAAAATATGTACATATGATGTCCACATAGGCAGCATGTTCTAACCTTAACTAGATAATGTATATTCTTAAAGAGATTATTTTTAGCATGTCTGCACATCACTAACAAAAATAATTGGTTAAATCCTAAAGTAAGTTAATGTATTCAATGAGAAATTAAATTTACTTAAAGAAAGGACGAGGGGAGGAAGCAGTCAAACTTATTCAGCTTGCCTTAGAAACATAAAATTAGAGAATACTAACAATGCAGATAATATTTTTCCTTAAGCTGTTATCATCTAAAGTTTATATAACTTTTAGGAAATATGTCATATCAACAAACATTAAGCAAACCCCTTTCTTTTCTGCCTTAATAGGATCAACCAGAACTGAAAATGCTGCAACTTTCTTGCCATAAATAACTCATTGTGTTAAGTGCCTATTATATGCAAAACAAGTAATATTTAAAGAAATATATCTGATGAGTTGGCATCAAAAGGCAAAGATAGACTAAGGAAGCATTTGTGTGCTGAGCAAGTGGTAGACACAGGAAGTACTCAGGCTCAGAGGATAAAAGCATTCTGGTGTGACTGAGATAAGGCAAACATTCAGTGAGTAAGCAAAACATGATTTACATTCAAAATTTCCTGCCTACTCTTTAACTGTTATTTTTATTACTCTTTGATGCAGTCCTTTTTATCCAAGAAAGACGCTTGTTCTTACACTCCCTCTCATAATGACATAAGTCTTTTCTCCATGCTATTCATCCACTTGAATATCTGCATAAGCCAGTCCTCACTTGCCTTCATTCTGCCAGACCTTCTTCATAATTCAGGACAACACGCATCCTTTTCAGGAAACTTCATATGGAAGTCTGCTGGCACTTTCCTCTTGTAC
Source organism: Papio anubis (assembly GCF_008728515.1). Lineage (NCBI taxonomy): Eukaryota > Metazoa > Chordata > Mammalia > Primates > Cercopithecidae > Papio > Papio anubis. The sequence continues at coordinate 816,154 of NC_044977.1, forward strand.
CTCAGGGAGAAGGCAACATCTGCCCCTGTCATTTACATCTCAATTTAATGGTGTGCCTTATTCATCTCTGGAGCATCTGACTCTCTGGGAAATCTAGTCCCGGAGCAAAGCCTCTGATGAGCCTGTTTTGGTAAAGGCAGCCAGACACATTTCCAGTTCTGGATTCACCACTTCTTGGTTTCTGCTTGGATGAGATATTTAACGTCTCTGAGACTTAGTTGCTCCATCCATAAAATGAGCACAATTTAATCATTATTGTAGGATTCCCAGAAAAATTAAAATAACAGGCACAAAATACTTCCTATGATACCTGGATTGTAGCAGATAGTAACAGCCAAAAATACTATGATGAGAATGAATGAACACACTCTCAGATGTTAGTCATATATATATTAGGACCATTTTTGTTTTTCAAACTTCCTACTGATATATGTATCTTAGAAGATCTTTCTCTCACCCTCTCTCTGTCTCTCTCTCTCTCTCAACCTTTTACGTTCTCTTCATTGTGTCTGTTATCAAGATAAGCATAGTGTAGACTCTCTTTGGTCAGCTCCTTCTTCATTCCCAGCGGTCCCTTTTCATTCAAATGCTCTTCTACTCTTACAAAACCACCACTGGAGAATGAAAGTTGCCATCCTCCAATGATTCTAATTAAATGGATTTCTTTTGTCTTACAGACAATAGTTTCTGCCATTCATTTTATCCAGTATATTACAACCGAAATAACATTTTGTCATGTCTTTCTTTATACTATTCATTAAGAATGAGGTCTGTGACTAAAATATATTCTTCTAATTTCACCTTTATTCTTTTTCTGTGATGACATACAATACAAACTTTCAATTCAATGAATATATATTGTTAATGGAAAACCTAATTTGCCCTGTGAGCAGCTTTCTCGTGTGCTCTCTCTCTTCCTTCCTTCCTTCCTTCCTTCCTCCCTCCTTCCCTTCCTTCCTTCCTCCCTCCTCCCCTTCCTTCCTTCCTTCCTTCCTCCCTCCCTCCCTTCCTTCCTCTCTCCCTCCTTCCCTTCCTTCCTTCCTTCCTTCCTTCCTTCCTTCCTTCCTTCCTTCCTCTCTCTCTCTCTCTCTCTTTCCTTCTTTCTTTCTTCTCCCTTCCTCATCTATCTGTTTACTTTTCTGTTCAGATTTGAGCCAACGGTTTCTTGGGCAGATGATGTTGAGGGAAGGAGTAATAAAAAGTTGGGATGATCTCTGAAAGTTTGCCTATCCTTTCTCAAACTGAAGGATTTTTTTATGATGCTGTTCTGAATACCTTGAAAAATTGGGGAAGATGCAATGAGTCAATTAACAAATTGTCTTAATTTCTCTACTAAATCTACAAAATGGACATTTAGGCTTTGTCATCACGCGCTCTGCACATCATTTCTTATTTAAGTGTGGTTTTAATAGAGTAAATCTGTTTTAATAGAGCCGATTAATATATTAATGGATTGTATGAAGGCAGTAACTATGATAATTTTGAGAGGACTAACTTACCACTCCTTTTCCATGTTAAGCAACTCAAAACACCTGTTTCATTGCTGCTTGTTGAGAATCTTTTAAATGTTTCTCTTAATTTGTTCATAAGGACTAGCTTTTTAAAATCATTATTATTCTTGTCCCTTTATGAAAAGTGCTTATTGAATGCTAAATTATATTATGATGGGTTAACTTTGATATGGGAAAATAATTAGTTTGAATTCCCAGACCTTTGTTATTTGCTTCTTACTCATCAATTGTTTATCTGATATTATAGATGTTGATAGTAAAAGAAGTTTGTAATGTGCCTGCATCAATTACCATAGTACTCAAATATGTTGACTGCAGATTAACTTAAACATTTGAACACAGCTAATGTCCCTAAGAGACAGTATTATCAATTTTTCCACATGACATAATATATGTTATCATAATAAGAAAGTAAATGTTCAGTGTCTACACAATTACTTTACCTTAAGCAATTTTTTAAAACTTAAGTTTAAAAAATAATAATAAACAGTATTAATGTAGTTACAGATTTTGAAGTCCAGGTCATAAACAAGCAGTTCTTTGTTTTTAAAATTCAAATAAGATCTAAAAGTATGCTCTTGCCTGAAATCCCAGCCCTTTGAGAGGCCGAGGTGGGTGGATCACTTCAGGTCAGGAGTTCGAGACCAGCCTGGCCAAAGTGGTGAAACCCCATCTCTACTAAAAATACAAAAATTAACCAGGCGTGGTGGCAGGTGTCTGTAATCCCAGCTACTTGGGAGGCTGAGGCACAAGAATCACGTGAACCTGGGAGGCAGAGGTTGCAGTGAGCCGAGATAGTGCCTATGCACTCCAGTCTGGGCGACAGAGCGAGACTCCATCTCAAAAAATAAAATAAAATGAATAGAAGTGTGCTAGCATCTGAATATTATGCTCCTTACAGTTTCCAAAAAAATTTTTTTAACTTAGAAAAACTGGTGTTTAGTTTGTATTGAAGTATCTTAAATGCTTTTATGAGCCTAAGAGAAATCATATACACTAATAAATAAAGAGCCTCTTATTTGCCAAGTGCAGTTGGGACCCACTTACACGTATTTGATTAGAGTAATTCACTGGCCCTCTCTTAGTCTGCAATGACCCTGTTGTAACATGGGATAATTTTAACAAGGAAGACAAGCACAAGTCCATCAAAAGAAGTTTGCCCTCACATTTTTATTCAAATTGTATTACCTGATCCACATGTCAGAGAGCAAGAAGTTAATGGCTCAGATTTGGAACACAGGTTAATCTTTTCAGGCTCTGTGATGCCGTGACCTTTTCAAGTGTAACAAAATGGAAACTTCCTGGCCTGAAACGACTAATTCATCTTCCAAGTACACACAGGTGGGGACAGGCCAGGTTTAGATTTCATAGTTCACATTTTTCTAGTGAAAGTTGTCGTTTTTACTGTGACTCTATGTAAACCAAGTCAAGACTAAATTATAAAACAGTTAAAAATGCAGGAAATTGATAAGCTGTTTATCTTCACCAGGTAAATTTACTGGTTTAAGGATGTTCTTGTCTTTTTCTCTCTTTTAAAATGGTAATACACGCCTTGTGTGGTATTTTGTCTTTTACTCAGACGTTTAATATTTGCTTTATAACATCCGTTATATTCACTTTGTAACAAGTGTCATATATGTAGAATGACCATATAATATACCTGACCGGGAGATTTTGAAGATGAAAAAGGAGGGAGGCTGGTATAAAAAAGTTTTCAGACCATGGTGTAAATCATGACCGTCCCAGGCAAGCTAAGACACCTTCTTCCCCTTTTCTTATAACAAGTAGCCATCTGAAGCTAAAGTGATCTTGGAATGGCTCAGATGGGTAAAGGTAGCTCTACCCTTTACTACGGTCTATTTATCTCCTTCATTCTAATGAGATTTCAATGCCTTAAGCTGTCTCAGAGGACTACAGATAAAAAATCCACAGTGATTCCTAATCTATTAACATATATTCAACTCATTTAATTTGATTTCTTTATTGCTTTTCTATTTTTTGGAATAATTTTACCTCAATAGAAATAGCATAATGTGAAAATATTTCACATTACTCAAAAATCTGTGTCTAGTCACTGACATACGACAGCCACAGAATCTTGAACAGTTTCATAAACATTTATCCACAGTGAGGATAGTAACTCTAAAATTCCACAATTCTTGGATTCCAGTTTTATGGCATCAAGTTTAGTAAAAGTGTCTGCGGTACCTATCTGCACTGTAGTTAAAGCACAAAATGTCTCCATTTTTCTTCCTTCTGCTGGTCACAAACAAAATGGATTTGCATTTAAAATTTTCATGTATTGCAAATTTAAAATGAGATACAACAACCATCTC